>NC_061776.1:6105253-6423065 GCF_022458985.1 Mugil cephalus
GCGGGTTTTTGTGGAGGCTTGCGGTGCAGCTGTCCACCTGGAAAACTTTCATAACCTCTCACGTAACAAATCAAACCTCTCCCTTCGCGCCTTTTGATAAATCGCTTTCGCCGCCATCGTGTATTTGCTCCTCCCTGAGCGGCAGCCATGTAAATATAACCCTTTCGGCCGTTTCCAAACGCCGACGTTATTTACAGCCAGTTTCTGACTTCCCCTAATGAACCTGTCAAGGGTCTTGTTCTTGCTTGAGGGGGCCCGCTCTCAATGAGGTTTCCTGAAAGAAGGCCAGAAACGCATGCAATAAAAGAACGAAGCTGCGGTTTCGCTATTCAAATATTTAAAATACATGTATCCACTCTTGCACTGAAGTTCATCTTTCAAACCTTAAAATGTGGGGGAACTTGTCTGCGAGAGTGTTATCATCTTGTCATCTAAAGTTTTAAGTTACCATCATTTAAAAATGATTTTTCACGGTACGCGCCGCCTCCTCCCGCTTTGCTTGATGTCTCATTTTGAAACTTAACTCCTTGGTGCGGTATGCTGACCTGGGAGTAACACCGGTCACTGCCTGTCTGCACTCTGTGGTTTTTGGCCGCCTGATGCCGAGGAGTTTTGATGGCTTTTGGGAATAGGCCCTGTTGCAACCTCGCACTTTTGACATAGTTCTTGAAGCGTGTAACCAAGGAAAAGGTTCTAGGCAGCAGTTTCTTGACCCAACTGAGGAGTCGGGACAACACGCTCTGGATTACACAGCTGTGAAGGCGAGAGTTTAGCGGTTTCCTCCCTTGTTTTGCTGACAGCTTGCTTTACACAGACTGAAAACTCTTGCATTACGGAATCAGATCCCTCTTGCAGAGTATAATTCAAGCGCAGGAATTTGTCTTGGTGCTACTGGTGCATTGGTGCCGTAGGATGAGGATTGAGAGACTTTTGTTATGTTGAATATCTCAAGTGGAAAAATGGGGTACGTCTCAAACTGTGTTTGATTATGTTGATTGTCAGTCAACGAGTAGACGTATAAAAGGAAATAACACAGTGTATGGAGTGTTTACCACTAGTGCACCAGCTGTGCAGCAAACAGATGAGATATGATTGAGATTAGATTTAACTTTGTCACTGTACGTACACAACGAAATGCAGGTTAGAATCAAAGCAGATATCAAAGTGCAAATATCAAAAAGACAAAATCAACCCTAATAACATGGGAACAAGCTTCGTCCATTCTACAGGCTACATCACTACAACGACCCACGAAGAAATAAGTTGACGGAAAAACCTGTGACTTAACTCGGGACTAGAGACCGATATTAATATTAGATTTCTGAGGTCGATACCATGAAGTGAAAAACCTTCAATTCTAATAAAGCTGTGACTGTTTATTATGGGATCAGTGAAAGGTAGTACTTAAAGACCAGTCGGACACACCAAACCAACATTTACCGACTAACATCTAAGAACTACAGAAGTTGCACTTTAACACACCATAAAGACAGCAACCATCTTCCATTTAGCACATACTACAAGGGAAATAAGTCTTATATATATATATATACCAGCAGGTTTTTCAAATGGGATAACTGGAAGAGCTTCTATTAGCGTTTTCTTTTTTTGTTCAGACATGGATTTCTTAGATAAAAGGAAGATGTTACCCGTGTCTTGACATGTTTCGGTGGAAACTTCCACGATGGTCGGGTGACGTGGTCTTATCAGCTGATGTTACAGAGGCGTGAACGTTTTGACAGCTGTCAATGAACAACGAACACCGCTGAGCTATTAGCTGGGACTATTCAACATGTTGAATTGGCTAAAAAGCCAAGATTTCCAACTAGTGCCAACCGTGCAAAAAAACCAAGGGCTGCAGGAATTTCAGATGGCCCGACTCCGGCCAACAGCCTTTACAAGTCAATAGAAACCACATTTGACAGATCAATATGTCACGAAATGCAAAGAGATGCCAAGTCTGGCAGTGTCTCAAACCATTTGTTGATGATGGTATTTTAAAAGCACATTATTTTTTTTGGCTCGGAAGATTTTCCCATTCTAACTTCTCTGTAACGAAGGTTTTCTCATTTTTATTCTCCGTGAATGAAAATGCGTCTCACATTAACGCTGAGCTCGGTAAAACTAGTCCCCTCTCGTTCCCTTTTATTTATTTTCTTTAGTTTCAGTGAGGTGAGCTCACTCGATGTCGTGTGTGGCTCTGGTTTCTCGTGTGTTGTGATTGTGTCGAGCCGGATTTATCTCCTGTTCAAATCGTCAGTCCCGCTCGCTTTCATTTTATGTGTCTGCTTTTATTGATATATATATATATATATATACATACGCTTTACATTCAATAAATCTTCTGAAAGAACGCAGCGTGGAGCCTGACATGCAGCCCGTTGATGTAATATAATTCTGTGTGAAATTGTAATGACTTACGTTATATTTATGTGGCGTGGGAATAAATCAAACGGTCGATAGATGGATGCTCAGCTTGGAAAGAATTATGTTTTGGAGCCGGTGGCCAGAGCGAAGGCAAGCGTCATTTTTGGACGGCCACACTGCGTGAGCTTGGGGATTTCTGATGAAATAAAACCGGGCAATTGCTGATGTGGTGCAAGCAGCGACTGTGTCTTGCTAAATTCAACCTCCCCCGCAAACCCAGCACCACCACCACCACCACCACCTCCACCACACATCCGTAAGGATTAATTCCCCTTTGAGAGACCTCTGGCTTCCTCTCCCTGGCCCGGCTGCCAGCGTATTGTTCTAGCCAGAGTTATGATGGTGATTTATGAGCTGCAAGTGACTGCTCAAAAGTGGACTGACTCACACTTTCCATTAGAATTTACTTTTCAATTACCTTTTTTTTTTTTTTTTTTAACACTTTTTCTTTTCTTTTGATTGTGCAAGAAAGTTGATAAAAACATTTAGGGTGTGTACACGAAGAAGTACATACTGTACATCCGTCCACATTCACTCAGTGGTGTGTACCTGCCTGCCTACATGGCAACACTGCGTCAAAAATAGAAATAAGTCTCTCTTGTATCAAGTCCTTGAATTACAGGTCTTGTAATTAGTTTTGTGCAAAAAAAACACTTAAGCATTTGTCATTTATTTAATAGTTTTTGCCACTATTAATGATTAATTAAGCACCACTTTGAGAATAACTCCTTCAGCGGTCCTAATCGAGCCGCTAAAAGACGAGCTGTAGGATTGTTTTGAACTGTCTAAAACCTTATTGACACAGTCTCACAAGCCAATCAACACCTAATTTTCAGCACACATCCTCGGTTTTCCCTCGGGGCGAACTGGCACAGCTGATTGGATGTCACCTTTCTTCTTGCGTGTTGTTGGAGCGCAGGGTCGAGGCTTGTCAACAAACCTCAACAATTAGCTTGGACTTGAGGCTGTTTCGCAGCTCGCAGACGAGAATGCCCTCGACAAAACAACAGAAAGTACATGAAGTCCAGGGGGAGCGTCTGTCAGTCACTTTCTTTTTCCATCCATATTAAATGCAAGAAGGATAGAAAATACATTACTTAACATGTAGAGCACTCCTTGTAGATTCATAACATAGAAGGTATTTAAATCTATGCTGTGTCAAATCTAATTGAGGCTGCAGCGCATGAATCTATAAATAGGAACCAATCTTTATCAGGTCATGTGTTCCACCTAGAAGTAAAACCATTTTGTTTTTAGTTCAGGTTTTGTCTGATATTGAATTCATTCGGCGCATCTGATTCTACTTCAGGCATCTGGTACTTGTGAAAATAAGAGCACCAAAATGTTGGATATTTGGCAATTTTTGACAATAGGCTAATCATAAAATAATAGCACCACAGAGATCAAGGAAGTACACTCAATTGAATCTGACACGTATTTTATGTTGGGATGGAACCATATTGTGTTCAACGTCTTGTTTCAGTTTCCTTGGGCAGGTTTGGCCAAAATTAGCACACAAGACCCGTGACCGAAGTCGGTTTCACAGGATGAACGCGATCACGCCTCAGTCTGACTAGATTTGCTCAACGTTGTGCTCATCAGCACATTTCTTTTTGATTGTGTTGTTTTCGGGATGGTTCCTTGGATTTGGCATTACCCTGCTGTTACATGGTAAACTGCCCAGATAATTACCACAGTTTTGGAGCAAATACCAACTCTGCTGTTGCTCCGTAATGAGTTGCATGTTGGCGTTTGTCTCACAGATGTCGGCAGCAGTCCAGAATAACGGGACCTTCTTTCTGTGTTTACCTCCGTGCTCCTGCACCAGATGCATCTGACCGATGATTTGCGATGGACCATTTACATGCACTTATATTTGCTGTGTAAAAAAGGAAACTGAATTAAGACTTTAATTTAGAATCTGACACATGCAGTACATTTACATGCACGTGAAAAATAAATTTAAAAATTATCAACTTAATCCGACTTTAACTGGACAACTTAAGTGCATGTAAACGTGTTACTCCGACTGTAATCAGAGTTCTCCTTATGCGATTAAGACACCTAGATAATGCGATTGGAAAATCGTTTTTTCCCATCATGTATACTCCTTAACTGGACTTTAACTGGACAGTGTATGTGTGCATGTTCCACAATCGGACACTGGAACAAAAACATCCAAGAAAGCCGGTCGCAGAAGAAGAAAGTAAACAGAGCCGGTAGAAGAACCGTCTGAAGGATAGCGCCATCTTATCTGCACCATAAGTAGCGCACATTATGTACAAGATTAAAAAAAGCGACAACGTAATAGGTCAACCCGAAAGGGCACCGTATTAACCTGCTGAAAAGAGACTTATCGCCACCTAGTGTGGAGGAGGAGGAGGACATGTTCCTATAAGTTATTACAGGCGTGAAACGTCTGTTAACATCAGAAGAGGAATAAGGATTTGACCCTTTTCATTCAGGCTTTGGTTACAGATCCTGGATTGTGAGCCAACAACCCTCTACTCATAGTATTATTTCTTGAGTCTTTATTGTCATCGGACACAAGGCGACATGAATGCAAGCCGCGGATTTTCAGATATTTAATTTAAAACTAGTTGAGACAAACAGACATTTGATCTTGGAGCTATTCTTGAAGCTTCAGGCGTGTTTTTCTGCTCCGCAATCGCAAAGTTATTTCAAATTCTCCATAAGCAATTATCACACTCGGAACATTTGTTTCTTATCAGCTCCCTCCCAGCGAAAAATTATTTATTGCCGTGTACTCATCTGCATGCGAACGAAAGCGGAATGTATATTCGACACAAATGATCTCATACATACATAATTTGCATCCCGTGTACAAGGCAATGCAAATGATTTCGGCAACTGTTTCTGCTTTGAAATAATTGGATAATATGAAACTTTCGGTTTCCCTAAGGGCCTTTTCAGTCGTCAAACATCGACAGTTGAATGATTCCTTTAGCAGATGTGTGGTGGAAGCGGTTTTCGGACAAGTGTGCAAGTTGCAATTTCTAGAATCAGATATCCAAAGAATCTTGCGCCTTGGCTTTTTGGACTTTCTTTTGTTTTTTTTTTTGCAGTAATTCTTATTACTGATTATTTATCGCATGAGATCAGCCTGAACACATGTAAAGCGCTCGCTGCAGCCAAACCGATTACCATGTAATAACAACCACATGGGCTAGGAAAGCACATGGGGTTTGGGGGGGTTCTTCTTCCGTGGTGTCCTCAGGGAGTCGGCCTGGGGGGGGGGATGGATGGAGGGAGTTTGCTGACTCAGCTGTAAAGACCTGAACTGAGCTTTAATAAGAGAGGAGTGGAGTTCTGTCTGTCAGGGAGTTTTATATAGATTTGTACGCACTGGAACACACAATCACCGGGCAGACGCACAAACCGCGTTGCTGCCTTATTCCCCTGTGTCTCGCTAAAATGCACACAAACACCTGATTATGCGCGACTAATCTGTTTTACTTTTCTTCCCCCACTTCTCTTTCCTTTTACACCCTCCCCTGCATGTCTTACACGCTTGCCCTCTGACCTTTATTATCCCCATTACCGTGCATTAGCTCCAGGCTGCAGCGAGCTCTAATTTGAAGTAAATGTGTTCACATTTACGTAAAGGGGCTAATGGGAAAAACAAGGTCTATAAATGTGTGTAAGTATTTGTGTGCATGCGTGCCCCCCCCCTCCCCTCCCTCCCTCGCCGTCCCTCTCACCGGGGAGCATGTCCAGCACGCTATAAAGCTCTGCAGCTCTCAGGCTAAATGTGGCTGAAATGAAGGTTTAATGCGCTGGAAGACTGGTAGCTGGATTGGAATGGTGTGGGTTTTAATGGATTCTCTGCGTGTCTCCAAATGTAATTGTGTGTGTGGATGCGATTCTTTCTGGTTGGCCATATTTTTGCATACAGAGTGGATTGTGTGTAGCCTCAACGTTTGAATCCTTTCTTCTACCATTATTTATATATACAGTTGGATCAAGATTAAAAGCTTAACTTGATCTAAGCATTATGTCCTGATTATGTTACATGGACACGAATAGAATATATTATTATAGTTATTATATTTATATACACTGATCAGCCATAACATTATGACCACTGACAGAATACGTAAATAACATCGACCATCTTGTGACAAATTGGTGTTCTGCTGGGAAACTTTTAGACCTGGGATTCATTTGTGTGGATGTTACTTAGACATGTAGCACCCACCTAGACCAGACCAGACACCCCCCAACCCATAGCAATGACTCTCCTTGATGGCAGCAACACTTTAAGAACAACTCGCCCCCATGTCCATTCTCTGATGAGTCACAACTGTTTGGGAGGCACAAGGGAGACCTACACGATATTAGGAAGTTGGTCATAATGTTATGTCTGATCAGATCAGATCACTTTGATTAGATGGAATTTTCAGATTGAAATGGGGAGAGCCGGTGTAAAATTGATGGGAACATATCGGCTCATTAAAACCATGTAAGCACTCGACTGAATCCGTCGTTTCTGAGCAACTTTTTACATTTGAAAAAATCTTCTGTTAGATTTCCATCAGATTTAATTCTCCAAAACAGACCGAACTGCGATAATTTTATTTTGCGTCCATGTGAAGAGTTAAGCTCAGGAGGAGGAAATGTTGACCATGTTACCGTAAGTAATCACAAGGATCATTGCAGTAATAGATGCACAAGGGTTTTTGCAATCAGATTGGATTTATTTATTTAGTCATATGAGTAAGACCAGGCTGATGCTCATGATTGTAGCATTGCACATAGCAGCATAGTCCTGGTGTGACTCCTGTAAAGAGTCGAGCTCCAAAATCCTGATTGTGTGATTGCGCAACATATTTTCATTAGACCCTCCCTGTCTGGTAAACGCTAACATCTTTTAAATTCCACGCTGCCAGTTGGTGACAGAGTCTCTGTTTTCAATTAGTGTTCTTCCACTCCCAGTCAAGATTATTCATTATCCCGGACATTTTTACAGACAGGACGGACGTCCACCAGGAGCCACAGTTTATGATTTAAATAGAGTGATTTTCTTCTTGTGATTAGATGTTTCTTTGACCGCAGTTCTTACCAAAAAAAACAACTCTCCATGTCCAATGCTGCATATAAAACCAGCCTGTTGATCAAAGTCTTGTATGTCCAGACTTTTCTTTCTAGAATAGATGAGCACAAGCAAAGTGTTTGTTGCCTTTTGAATTCCTTTCCCTTTATAAACTGGTTCCGGTCCAGAAATGTCTCGCGGTTCTCAAAGCAAAATAAAACTGGAACCTTGACATAGAAATGTCTGTGATGTTAAAAGGAGACTTCAAAAACGTTTCTATTTTCCGCATGTGGCGCGGTATATCTTTAAAAATATACGTATCCCTGAAGTGATGGGACTGCGCATTGAGTCTGCTTTGGATCAGCTGCTTTCTGCCAAAGGATGTTTGGTCAGATTCTCTTTAAAGTTCAGACTTTTTCCTCCTGCTCACGAGCGTGGAAGGAAACCCAGATGTGCGGCAGTGATGTCTCGAAGAACTTTAAGCTGCTGAGCGCCTTTGTTAATTTTAATATTTTGTGTGTCGGAGGCTAAACCTTAGACATTATCTCAGTCATGCCTCGGCTCTCACCACGAGGGACCCTTAGATCACATCCTCCGAAATTGGCAAATGTTGGACGGACCTTTCTTGTTTCTTTTCCGGTAACTGAAGCCAGCTGAACATATATGCGGGGCCTGGTGGGAGTCGCATAGGGATGGCACGTATCCCGGCTTTTATCTAATAAAGGGACTCTGCAGACGCTGGAATTAATCAGATCTGTGAAGGACTTATTCTGAAGAGAAAGGGTGGGAGTATTTTGAGTGGAGAGAGAATATGATTGGACGCATTGAGCAACAACCATGTCGCCTTTTTGTCTTTGCACCGATGTGGAAAGGCTTGATTGTGCTCCTCCTGTGAATTAGGCCAATCTGGACCAGTTGTCATCCAAGTCTGGCTCAGTCAGTACCCACAAAATCCTGATGTGTTGTTTTGTAATTGGTTCTCAGTTGCCTACTCTTGGATTTAAAGGATTAAAATCAGATTTTTGAGCCCAGATATAGAAAAAAAAACAATCTCCACATGCTTCTTAACTTTTGCTTTTACGAAGCAAATCCAAGAGAAACTTTTCAGTTCTAAATGACCAGTGGGAGGTTGAGGGTTGAAGCTGATTATTGAGTCATGTGAGTTTCCCGTATGCGACACCCAACAACAATATTCCACGTAAAACCTAAACCTCATCATAATTTGACACAGAACATGTTCTCTCTTCAAGAAAACTCAACCAAGTCCGGTTGACTTACTTTAAGTGTTTAGATATGCCGCGACCTGGGTGACTGACGATCTGAGAACACAATTTCAAGAGAAAATTGCTCTTTCACACAAATCCAGATCAAGATATTTTACCACTTCACGTCTGCCTCTTGCTCTCTGACCTTGTGTCTTAATTTATTCTTGGTTTTTACCCTCAAATCACCAAATCATCCATATACACCCATCCTTTCCTCTTTCAACGTTTACATTTTTCATAGGGATGTCCCAATCAGTTGGTTTTGTTCAATCAATTATGGATCTATTACTTAGTTTTCTTCTCTTCCCTGTATATCTCCGAGATAAAACGGGATTCAGTTTGATAAATATTATTGTCAAAGTTGATGTAGTGTTCAGAGTTTTACTTCGTACCTTGGCTCCAGAAAATCTTTGTTCTCTACTCCGGAAATGTTAAGGTCATCCAAAGCGACATAAACTCCGTAACCTTCTCTTGGGTGTTTTTCATCTTGATGCCGTCTCCAAAAATTATTTTCTGACGATCTTCTTCTACCAATTCGTCAAACGTCCAGCAGACATGTTTAGTCACTCCAGTTTGGTTCTTCTTCTTTGGTTTTGGCAGCTTTGACGCTAGTCAAACAATAGAAAGAAGACGATTTGAAGTTCATGGCAGACCTGACCTAAATAAATACAAAACATCTGACCATTCGATCATTTTAAAAATGCCTGGAACTACTGTGATACCTGTCTCCTGCTCCCTAACACTTCGGGAACTTTTTCTTTTATACTCTACTCACTTTTCTGCTTTAGTTCCTCAGCTTGAACTACTTCTGAGAACATACATCACTTGAACCTGTTGACACATCCTGAAATGTATTTTCTCCAACATAAAGTGACACATTCATCATGTCCTAACTCTGGCATTGCTTTTTTTTTTTTCCTCCCTCCTCCAGTTGATAGCTGTATACGATGAACAGGAGCCCCACCATGGAGGAGATGGCACCAGCGCCAGCTCCACGGGGACCCAGAGCCCGGACCTGTTCGCTGCAGACCTCAGCGCCGGCAGCGGATCCTCGGCCTTCCATCCCTACCAGGCCGCCAGCGAGATCGAAGTCACGCCATCGGCACTGCGCACCAGTAAGTGTTGGTACTAGAGGAGATAAAAAATATAACGGTGAATACATGTTTCTGGATCAAAGACCACTGGGCGGTTTGCGGGTGTTTGCTTGAATTGAACTGGGACCATTATCTGTAGATGACAACCAGCAGCTCAAACATTTACTTAACAGATGATTTATATTTGAGTCAAGTTATATCATATTCCTTGTGTTGTCATCCTCACTGGAGTCAAATGCCAGCAACTGGCACAGTGTACACAGTGTATACAAATCACCTTATCACAGCGCCGCGCTACCTCAGCGCTGTTCATAAATTCAGTTAATTGGACAGGAGGCGCCTTTCTTTTTTCTTTTTTTAGTTTTTTTTTTTTTATTTCCAGGCACAGATAGCCATTTGATCCCCGGCCAAAGTGGCTAATTGGTTCTGTTCGCTGCCTCCTAAATCAAATGTGACGCAGAGCCTGTTCACCTCTGCAGCTTTTTGCCGGCCAAGTCGCTTCTTCTATCGTAATTACTGGGAAACTGACTCTTGTAGGTGATTCGTCAATTTGGATCAAGCGAACCCTTTTTCACACAAACAATACGTGGAAGTAAACAAGCCCACACGGATATATATCCAGATAGAGGCACGCTCTCTCTGTGTCGCTGCTTCTCTTTGCTGCAGCCCTGTTTCCCCGGGGAACCGTGTTTATGAACCCTCTGTAGATACGCTAGAATAAAAATGAAAATATGTAAATGTACATCTCTTTGTTATGAATGCACCAATTCTACTTAAAACACAATACAATAACCAGTGCAAGACATTCATAATAAAGAAAGAAATGTTGAATGTCTTAGGAGAATGTTACACTATACTTCTTGGATAACATTATGACCACCTTCCTGATATTGTGTGTAGGTCTCCAAAACAGTTTGACTCACCAGAGAATGGACATGGACCTTCTGAAGGGGTCCTGTGGTGTCTGGAAACAGTTAGTGGGGGCCTTTGAGTCCTATGGTTTGAGAGGAGGGGCCAATGTGGATCATCACACAGAATCTTGATCAGTTTGGGATCTAGTGAATATGGAGGCCAGGTCAACACCTTGTCCTGTTCTTCATGTTTTGTTGAGTTGTTCCTGAATCGTTTTTGTGTGTGTGTCAGGCTGCTGCCATCAAGGAGTGTCATTGTTATGGGTTGGGGGGTCTGGTCTGGTCTGGTCTAGGTGGGAGCTACATGTCTAAGTAACATCCACATGAATGAATGCCAGGTCCAAGGTACAGAACCTTGAATTGTCACATGATTGACATCAGCGTTAATCACTTCTCCTCTCAGTGGTCATAATGTTGTGGCTGATCGTTGCATACTGCTTGTAAATGAAGCTGGATTATTAGTTGTTTTGAAGATGCAAGGAAGGTATTTTTACCTACACCCACCAAAGCAGCAGCTGCTGCTCCTGTTATTCCAACTGTAATTCAGGACAACGTGAGGGTGAACTCATGGCCCCTCTCATATGGATTATACTGATTATGTGCATCTATCAGGAATAGCATTAAGACCACTGACAGGTAAAGAGAACAACACTGATTATTTCTTCATCACGGACAATAGCCAATCATCTCCCGAGCTGCAGCTCTTGGTATTCTCTGATGTCTGTGGCTTTTTTCTGCAGGATAATGCACAAGAAATGGTTCAGGGATGGTTTGAGGAACTCAACAACCTGTTTGAGGTGATGCCTTGGCCTCCAAATTCAACCATTCTCAATCCAATAGAGCACGTTGGTCTTGGTACCAGATACCACAGCACACATCCTTCAATGGGTCAGGACTGATTTTGCCAGCAAAATTAGAAAGGTGGTCATAACGTTATGCCTGATCGGTGTAGACTATAGGTCAGGGTTTGTGTGTGTGATTGGTTACACTTAAAGACAAATTCTTCACTTTATTAGTGGGTGAGTTTCTTGATAAATAATCAAATAACTCGTACTTTTAGTTGTAATTCTCTGAACTTGCTTGAACAAATTCAAAACAAACTTTTTTTTTTGCCTTCTCCAGTAACGATCTGTGAATTGGCAGTGAGTGACGTTACATGTAACCCCGAATGCCTTCGCACACCCACTCGCACACAAACACAGACAGTGTGAGGGAGGTCACTCGGCCCTAATTGGATTTTCGGATGAATGTGATTTATTTTTTGAGTGAGAAAATGGAAATCTGGGGGATAATCACACCTGCCAGTAACATCCAATTTAACCGTCTTCATAATAAATCTCAACCGTGCTTAATTGACGACTCCCGACTCTCATCAGCTGAATTTTAATGGGGTGTAAGAGAAATGTTTGACATGGAGGCGAAACCGACGTGATTTATTTATTTCTTTTTCCATGAGCGCCCCTAATGAGAACGACTTTCAATTAGGGGTTTATGTTAGCGCCGAATAGAAGAATTTTCCGTGGGTCCGCCAGTTCTCTTGTTCAGCCCATAAACTGAAGAAAAAAAAGAAAAGTGATTAAGCTTATTAGAGATTAGGGTTTGCATTGAAATTCAGAAATGGAACGATGTTAGCTACTTGGCTTTGTTCGAACTTAACATCTCTACAGATAAAGCGAAGGACAATCCTGCTGTTATATCAGTCTATATCAGATAAGACAAAAGTTTTAAATATATAGTAAATGTACTAAAAAAGGTTTTGCTAACCAAATATACCCCTGAGGCTTTTAAGGTGTCGTGCTGCCAGTGTTGTAAATTTGCTTTTATACAATTTGTGTGGAGTAAAAAAATCTTCTTTTATATATACTCTGTGTGCTCTTTCCAAAGATTGTAAGACACTGAGAAGGAGCATAAAAGCTGCTTTCAAAAGCAATGATGTGAAAATTACAAAGCAGCTGTACAGTGTGTGTGTGTGTGTGTGTGTGCACATGGTCAATGACATTGGCTAGAAGTTCTTCACTCCTATCTTGTTGCGTCTGGTCTATTTTTGCCCAGCCGGCTCTGAAGTGTGATAATCACTTGCGAATGCCTTTAATTATGCATTCAATTTGTCGCTGACTTTGTCTTGCCATGTGAGACAAAGTGAGAGATGGAGCAGGGGAGACCTTTTTCAGATTCCTGTAATATCAGCCTTCTCCGTTTGGTATCTCGGCTCGTGTGAAGTTTGATCACAGCTCATGAAACGCTGCTGCAGCTGTTGTTCTGCGGTTCTGTTCTGTAGTAACTGTCGTATGATCGCCGCTTCTTACAAAATGAACAAAATGATAATGACGGCAGCTGTGCTGTGAGATCACAGTAACATTTGAGATGAAGGACGAAGAGGAAAGTCAGACGCTGAGACGATGAGAACGTCTCGCTGTTATCTTTTGCAATGCCGACAGTTTCCTCACACTTCTAGGCCTTTACTTCCCCAGTAAACTGTTTAATTGATTGGTTGATGTGTTGTAATCTGTTCAAATTCTCTGCTTGGGCAACTGACCCTTTGCTGGCCTTCTGATTGGTCGATTTCCTATGCTGCTGTTGCTAGGTAAGACAAACAAAGTCCATGAGAGGGCCATTTACACAGAAAAACATTCTGGAGACACTGGAGTCAATGACCAGTCATTTTCACCGATTTTCTGTTTTAATGTATGGTTATTTCCACCATGTTGACAGCATGTTGTGGACAATTGCAAGTTTTAATGCTAACACCATTGTTTATCAGATCCAGCAACAGCAACATAGGAAATCCGGACTTGACAAAAGGTTGGAGACCTCTGGTTCATGCTGGAGACCAATAAGGACAACAAAAGGTCAATTAGGAGAATAGTACATCAGTAGCCCCCGTTATGTTTTGGACAGTGCTAGGACCACACTTAAGTCCAATGCTTAAGAGAGCCATAAAGTTGAGCGTAAATGTTTGTATAACGCAGCAACCAACAACCTACACAACATCTAGAAACTGTAGGCTAACATGTGTGGTGGCTTTTCCTGTTTATTTGTAGTGTGTTTCGGCTAACATGGCAGGAAAGTAGAGTGCGCCCAATGTGCTGTGTCCTGTTTAGTTATTCAAGAGATGATATGGATCTGGGGTAGCTTCCTACCTACTTGTAGTTCTTAATGAAACCAGTTTAATTTCAGTAGGGATGTTCCAGTAGGGATGGCCTAAACAATTGAATCGGTTTCAGGCTTTATTTTAGGTCCGCCATAAACCAAAACCACATCCCTTTGGTGTCTTCTGTTTTAGCAGCAGTTGGCCAGCGACCTTTGGAGACAACGGGAGCTTCCTTCTCCTCGCTGCATTAGCTTTACCCCTATTCCAGTTGCATGGTGCTCATGTGATCTGGGAGAATATATGTAAGATAAGAAAAACCTTTATGAATCTGCAGGGGACGATCAGGACTCTGATACTGAATATTAAAGTTCTGGACAAAAGAAACATGAGCGGGACATCCCTACCTTCCTGTAATGCCACCGGTACAGGGGCTGTCAGGAGAGCCTTTCACTCCGTATCCTCCTGAACTTCATCGCTCAAAGAGCTGCAGCAGCTCGAAGTGATTTATGTCCCACGCACCCAGTGACCCCAACATCACTACTCAAACACTGATTCCCAGCAACTACTGTATTAGTTTGCTGATATACCCCCCAAACACAAACACACATAGAATTGAAACTAACCCTTAACACACATCTTTTCGAGAGAACCACTTGAGTTTAGTACACACATGTCAAACAAGAGTCTTAAGTGTTCTCAGACACATTCACTGATGTAAACTCGGTTCATCAAACCGTACAGAGAAACAAACATACAGATGGACACAGTGAATCTTTTCATGCTCTTAATCTCACAATACACACTCAAGTCAAATAACCGTCGACTCAGCCTCTTTGGACAGATCAGAGTATTTCCGGTATAAGCTCCCGCACAACCATCCAAAACATCTGACGCCGTGTAAACAGTGGGACGTTTTGGCCGAGAATATGGGAACATGACACTTGGCAATGTCATCCAAAGAAGACAGTTTGTCGTTTCTAATCCGTCTCTCTCTCTCTCGTTCGGCCCGCTCTCGGTTTCCTCTCAGCTGGTCGACTCAGGCTGTGGGGGATCTGAAGAGGTCTGTCATGAAGTCGTGTTTTTGTGGTGCTTTTTGTCCGCACTGCCCTTGTCGCAGTTGTGTTTTTGGACCCCGGCCCGCCGCCCACGCTCTGCAACTTTTAAACAGAGTGAAGAGTTTTAATGGAATACTGGCGTTTCTCAATAGGCTCTTCCTCGCATTGTTGTTCCCACACACAGTCTACTGCTCTGAGTGATGACATTAGAGCAGAAACTGGAGCTGCCTGATTAGACTTTCAGTGATAAATCGGATTAATCCACAGTGGCATGACAATGGAATCTCAGTGATTACTTTCCTTTATTAGCCCACGTTGTTTGAGGAACATAATTTGTTCCAGTATATTTGCATTAATCATCCCAAAATAAAATAAAAAGTCTTCATCTTCAGTTTTATAAACTACAGTTGGGTTTTATGTAAACATCACCAGTGGCATCCTTTCCCACAAACAAGTGAAAACACAAGCTGCGATATTGTCTATTTTCCCCGACTTCCTTCGTTAAAACCTTGCTTTGATGCCCTGACTGTCTTTCCTGTCCCTTAGATATGCCCCTCCACGTCCGGCGCAGTAGCGACCCTGCCCTGCTCACCATCAATGGACCGTTCAGCAGCGGCGAATCGCGGGCGCAAGCAGAAGAAACCCCGTCGAGGAAGAACCCAACCCGCTGGTCCACCACCGCCGGTTTCCTGAAGGTTCGCAACTCCTCTGGCACCAACAGCCTGGAGAGGAAGGTAGGCGGCCGGTCATCTAAAACAGATGTAGCTGCTTGCTAGCAAAGCCAAACATTATTAGAAATGAATGAAGGAAACCAACCATTGTCTTTTTTTTGTACGGATGTTCTGATGTGAACTTCCTAAAAGTTCAGATTTGCAGATGATCATGTCTTTTATGCCTTAAACCTTAAAAAGGTGAACTTTTATATTTAATTCACTTCACAACCTGTGTTGTTGATGTACATTTTTTTTTCTTTTCATGTTCTCCCAAGAATTAGCTTAATATTCAGATCTCGATTGTACTTTCCCCCCCTTACCTTCATATTTTTTTTTTAATCCACAAGAAAAACATTTGTCCCTAAAGAGTACTGTACATCTGTTTGAAACTATGCCGGTATTTATATTGTAGGGTAAAGGTATGGACACATACCGCAGTCTGCCACGCGATACAGGGACCTGGGCAAATCAGCGAGAGTTTCAGAGGGAGACGGCCCGGTCGTCACTCAGCGCCAATCACCCCATGGTGGACCGCTGGCTGGAAAGACAAGATCAGGTAGGACCATGTTTCTATTCCCCACTAGACATTAGCATCAACAAAGCATGCATGACAACCGTGTGGCTTGTCGAGTGGTTCTGAAATATGTATGGAAAGTGAAGTAAATAATGAAGTGACGAGTGTCTAGGAAACTGAAAGACGGGCAGAAACGTACGCGAGGTTTACATTTGATACCTTCACCTACCCACTGTACAATTAGATTTAAAGCCGGTGTCACCTTCAGACAACCTAGAGTCGTCTGAGTGGCCTAGATCTAGTCCAGAGCCCGATCCAGCTCTACTACTCCCCTTGGCTCTCGGCTGGGAGGTTAAAAAGTGAAAAATTTCCCCCATAGATCCAGGAGGACGCATAAGTCATGGAAGGAGAAATAATATAACGTCGATAGTAAATAACATAAGCCGCATGCAGTACATGTGGACCCGTTTAACTGGATATCCAGAGTGTTGCTGGGTTAGGGGGATCTTTTCCCACTGGGTCCACACAGTCCAGAGTTGTGTTTGAATATAATGATGATAAAATATGATAAAGGACAGAGGAGGCTCTCATATGTCCTTTAGTTCATATTTGCTCTTTGCATCATACTATATTGAGGTTCACTATTTTACATGTTTATAGGCCCTTGGTTCCATCTGTTGATCTGACACTTTTTGGTCCAAGAAAACTAGCTTAATTGATGTGAGTTTTAATCAAAGTGTAATGTTGGCATAGCGATACGAAGTTGGACACATGCAAGCTGATATCTATTTATTGCTGTTGGATCACTCAGTTTTTAACATACCTTTGGGGGGGAAAAAAAAAAATTTTGAGAACTGGCAGACTCTTTACTCACATGTGGCCTCATGAACTTCAACATGCAGCAGCTTTGTGAATGATTGTTAGTAGCAGAATCATACCATTAAGACTTTAAACATCAAAGTGTGTTTGCTAGGGATGAGCTAATCTTGGTGCTGGCAATGTGTGTTGCTCTTAAAGGCCACGTTTTGCTTTTTTTTTTTTTTTTTTTTTAATCATACTCCATATCAGAAATGATGAAGGGGATAATTTCTCCAGGAGAAGCTAAAGGGCCTTCATGCAACAGCAGTTGGCTAGAACTGATGGCCGTTGGGTGCCGTTGGGTTGTACGAGGCCAACCATCACTTCTAGCTTTTGTGCTTTTGGCTGCCCTTATCAATAACCCGCTGGCTAATTTAGTTTGTAGAACATTTATCAGAGAGTTGTCCAGCTCTCAGCCAATGAATCACTCATTTAATGTGTTTAGCTTGGCCTCCATTCTTTCTTCTCACTTACAAAGAACCCCATGTTCCAATAATACTTGCCCACTGCTCCAACTGTGCTCACTGGAATGGGTTAAAGAGAGAGAACAGATCCCCACTATGTGTTCACATATATGCTATACATGGCCAATAAATCTATTTAGATTAGATTAGTTTCAGATCTGTGGATTATGCTGTGCTCAAGTGGGATTTATTTGATAGGTCTAATGCCCAGCACAGTTTTAGACACAGTACATGCTGATTTATCAGTAATTTGAATACATGCCATGTAATGCAAAGTTAGACTTTACTTTTTAGATGTTACATGAGCTCTTCTGTAAACAGGCAGAAGGGTTAAGGCGCGGTTTATGCCTCTGTTGGACTAGACTCCGTAACCTATGCATTTAGCCTACGCCGGTGGGAGCCATTTACGCTTGTGCGCTCGTCAATATGGTGCTAGTTAGTTCTGTGTCTTTTTTTTCATGGTTCATTTTTGGTACTACTTTGTGCTTCACGTCTCAAAAATGGCAACTGAAACTTTTGCCGAAATTTAACCGAAAACAAGTCGATCAAATGTTTGCATCTCCAAAGCTTCTCAGTTAACTTTTCCTCGCTGTGTTCCATCTTTATTGGTCCAAAGCAATCAACTCGAAAATAATAGAGATTGAGAAGCAGCCAGAAATACTTACATTAAGTGCAAACATGCTACTACCAAACGGACCAATCCCAGCTCTTGTGTTCTGCATCGGCGTGTGATTTCACCTCCGGTGTCAGATTGACAGTGTGAAGGAGGTTAAGTGGTGGAAGTCACTGTAGGATGGTACAGGTTGTATTAATGACTGATTTGCCATTTGGAAGTCTCGCTTTCCACTCTTAGACCCACCATCCCACCGTTATTCAGACATGTGACATGGCATGTTTGTGTGCTCAGAAAATAACCTGGGCAAGTGTTCTGAATCAAACTTACACAATCATATGTAATGCACACAAAGCTGGAGGTCTCGTGGTTCTGCTTGTGTTGGCCAGTCTCGTCCAGACCTCTCTGCTTTCCGTCGCTGTTTTTTATCACGCTCATTTAAGCTCCTTTGTTCCAGGAAGGATGTTGCAAGTCCGCGATGAGAAAAGCATTGGTTTTGTTCCAGACTTCATAATCAAATGACGGAGCAGATGAAATGCAACGGCCTGAGGAAAATCACAGTAGATAGACGCTGAAGTTTCAGGCCGCTGCTGCTGTTCATCTCCTCTCTACCGTCGTATTCTGCTGTCACAAAAGCTGAATAACCATGCTCATCACATTCTACTACGCTGCACTGGATGAAGAACCGAACCAGTGTTTATGCCGACTCAAATCGCTTGAGAAATGTAATGCTTACAGACCTACACTTCCTGGCTTTTTATACCAGTGCGGTAAAGCCAAAGTATGCCGTAAGCTAACAGAGTTGACGTGCAAAATGAGCTACGTGGAGCAGACAACACTGGTTGGTTAAAAATCTGTTTCCTTGTTCATGTTGTCAGTTGTCGTCTCCTGCACGCCCTCCACTCCTGACGTCTTCTTGTAATTGCAGTTAAAGTAAAAATTCATCAGCGTTTATGAGCTAAAACACGAGTTCCAGTAGTTTTAGAAACTCAGTTAAAGTATTTTCAGGAGCACTATTGTAGAACAAGGGGGACACGGCAACCCACAAAAACAAATTCAGCGAAAGACACTTGCTTGGACAATGACTTAGGAATTATACCGATCAGGCATAACATTATGACCACCTTCCTGATATTGTGTTGGTCTCCAAAACAGTTGTGACTCATCAGAGAATGGACACGGACCTTCTGAGGGCGTCCTGAATGATGATGTGAATTATTATTTATTTCTCCCGTTGCTGGTTTTAATGTTTTGGCTGATCAGTGTGTAAAGCTTTACTTAAAGCCATCACAGAGATGTCAGCTCAAGCTATTAGTCATAATTAAAAACCAACTATTTCTGCGTAAACACATTAGATTCCTGCAGGAAACAGATGTCCTCAGGTTATTCTTTTAATTCTAGTTTTTATTTTCATCTTGAAGGACGAACGAGATGCAGGAAGCCGCGCTCTAGTGAGAGCAGAATCTGCCGCTCGCTGATGGACGCTTCAGAATGAGCTTGTGAGGGAGGAAGATTTCGACACTAAACATTTTTTTTTTCCACGCCCACACGGCCCTGACGCCGCTGACGAGAGGTCTAACGGGCAGAAATCACCCGTGTAGGTGGAACGGTGGGATGCGCCGGGTCCTTTAATGTTTCACCGTTACAACCAACAGTTAACCCAGAACATTACACATGACATTACACACGACTCAGATGTTTATGCTTCTGATGTAAATCTGTGCGTTTGACCCGACCTGACTGGAATTAATTAACCATTTCAATCATTTTAATGCTGCTATTATGAAACGTGTCCCCGGAGCCGGTGCCAGCCAACATGGCGGAGCAGTTGCCAGAAAACATGAAGCCCTCGGTGGAAAGTACCGCGCAGAAAATAGCACAGATCAGCAGCAGCATACAGGCAGGTGGACCAATACGATCCAACTTTAAAACCAGTCCGAGCAGAGAGGGATGGGAAGTATAAAAAACTTTAATGTGCTTCGTGGAAACAAAGCTGCAGACACTGTCCCGCAATAATAAATAACGATAAATAAAGAAATAACCGCGGTGTGATTATTATTTTTTATTGCGTTCTGTTAATAGTGCTGATTTCATGCATCTTTAATGCCCGCGCCGTGCAAACTTCGTCTAACGGCGCATTACGGCACCAGAAAGAATTCCTCCGTAGCACAATTAGCTGAGAGAGCCATTTTCCAGCAGCGCGTTAAAGCTTTGTTGAGAATATGAAATTGTGGGGGGAAAAAAAAGTGTGGGGAAAGAAGAATAGCATTGCAAGAATAGAATGCGGTGATTTAATTAGAACAGAAGCAGCTCGGATGATGAATTAAGCAAAGCAATTTCCTCAAGTTAGTTTCATCTTATCTGCCTGGAATGAATAACACGGAACAGACGAGTATGAAATGAAGAGAAGAATTAGAATAGAGAGTCATATAATGAAGTAGTTCCATTTTTTTTTTTTATTTTTTTTTTTTGTTACTCCTGTGGAAATTTCGTCTCCTTGTAACGAGAAAAAAAACAACAAAAAAACGATGGCATTGCTCTGCACTGAAATGGGCCGGTGAGGTGCGGGGGGGGGGTTGACTGTGCATTTCTGCTGCAGCGAACCCTCAAACCACTAGGCAACAGGTAGGGGGGGGTCGCCATGGCAACAGCGAGCTGTCAGTCCAGTGTGTATTAATGAGAGCGGGCTGGAGGTGCTGCATGGAGAGACTTTGCATCGCACCGCTCTTTGCATGTGTGCATTTGGGGATTCTGGAGGGCATTTATGCACCTGTGTGTGTGTGTGTGTGTGTGTGTGTGTGTGTGTGTGTGTGTGTGTGTGTGTGTGTGTGTGTGTGTGTGTGTGTGTGTGTTTGCTGGTGTGTGTGTCTGTGAGGGAGGTTGCGGTATACGTGTCAGAGATCCGGGCAGTCGCAGACCGAGTTGCAAATCAACCAATTAGGAAGAAAAGCCAGAAGCCAGTGAGCCACCTGCAGTGTTAGTGAGCTGATCCTCAATACACAAAACGCACATATGTAACTACACACACGCACACACATTTTGTACCGTGTCGGGGTCAGTCTTCACCTCTGCAGGAAGACGACACTCTCTAAGGACTCATGTCACGGTGTGTGTTCTTGTATTTGTTACATTCATTCTGCTTCTCGTCTCTTCTTTGTGATGGATTTGTGTAACTAGTGTGTGCGGCTGTTAGATCTTTTCTGTAATTTTTCAAATACACAACCACTTTAATGAATTCTTCCTTCTTAGACTAAAGAAAACTCATAATTAAAACACATAAAGGCTGCTTTTTTTATTTTTGTACATGTCAGTTTGATAAGCACAGCTGTACCCTCGTGTCTGTATACCTGTATCTGTATCTGTATCTGTATCTGTATCTGTATAGATAATGTGTCTATGCCTGGAGGGTTTCCCCTAAGCTCTGCCAACACCTCTTTCCCTGTGTCTGATACCTGCTGTAGCCAGACAGTATTACCACAGGAAGCTACATTTCTCCTCTCACTCAACACGCATTGTCAAACACTATTAATAACGCACAAACAGAGATGAAAATACGTCTTCACCTTTGGATTAATGCTCATTAAATCCTGAATAACCAGTTTTCCTGAGGAATATTCAGATCTATATGTTGTGTAGGCGTAACGTCTGGTACTAGAGTGGTAGAACGATGAGGTTGTTCTCTCAGATCAATAAAAAGGCAGAGTTAAAAACTGTAAAATGTCAGTAACGATGTTAATAATAACAGAGTTTGAACTCTTCATGGTCGTGATGAGTAGCCATGGGAAAGGATCCACTCACCTTTAACCACATATTCATGGCAGATGAGTGAAACAGATGCTTCTCCAATGGATCCAAGTGGTGGACTCATTGTCATTGGCAGTCGAAAGTTAGTCTCTCCACTGGGATTATGTTCCTGCAAAGACTGGCCAATCAAATCCTTTGGGCGGGACTTCACGTGGTGATGGACAGAAGAGTAAAGGATGTTAAAAAACTCAAGAAGTTTTCTCCCACACCTTCTTCTCAACTGGGTGGAAGTTTTTCACGTGTGTTGTCCGACAGCTGTTCTGTGATTGGTCAGAAATCAGAAGTGGGTGTGGAGTGTGTCCATGCTGAATGAACGTTGTTTCCCTTCTTCTTGGGCGGCAGTAGCTCAGGAAGTAGAGGTTTGATGCCACCCTGTCCCTGGGACTGTCCCCAGTCTCTCCGTTGTGTCCTTGCCAGGCTTAACCACCTAACCCGCGTTGCTCCCAGTGTGAATCCACTGGTGTATGTTTGCGAGCGAGTGATGTTTGGTGGAGGCAGCCATGTTTCTGTCAGTCTGCCTCAGAACTACTGAGGTGGTTTACATCCACCACCACCACCACCACCAGGTGTGAGCAAATATATACAGCATTCAATTGTCAGCACTTTGACCATCTAATGGAAAAGCAAATGAAATGATCTCCCACTATGCTTAGAGTGTGACGTATGCTGCCTGTGGAGCGGCCTCTGAGGACCTCCCCAGGGTTAGTGTACAAATAACCTGGTTACAAATAACCTGGTTACAAATAACCTGGTTACAAATAACCAGACCAGAACAAACTTTGTTCTTGCTAACTTTGAGAACAGGAACAAACTTCTCGTTCATTAGTAACAAGCTTTACACGTCATCTGAGCGCTGCGGAGATGAACTTTCCACAAAAAAAAAAAGTTTTGATTGATTATAGGACAAACTTATTTGTTTTTCTCTGTAATCTTAATGCTAATGTATTTGGCAGCTAAATATTCAAGGTTGATACACAGTTAGACAAGATTGTGACGACTAAGTGCCCACCCAAATAAAACCTATTGGTAAAACCAATGGTGTCGACATAATTAAGGCTAAAATGTTCACAAATGCTAAATCCCTCTAAAGCAAAGAGTGAAAAAGTGTAAAAACTGATAAAGCCACAAGAAACAAGAGACGACTGAGCTCTGAAAACAGTCGGTCAGAAAGTCAATTTTCTGTCAAGCAAAAAAATAAATTAAAAAAAGTCTGAAGCAGTGACCCATTAACAACAGAGAAACCAGCCATCTGATGCCCTTCAGATACGTCCCAAATGAACACGAGCCTTTTTATGGTCCGAGCGGGGGCGCATTAGAACCACGTCTAAATAATCCCTAAATGTGAACAGCATTTATTTTTCCCCCCAATTACCACCTCTCGAGCTCAGACTTTAAAATCTGCGTTTTAGTGCTGCGGTTAATGACCAGGAGGAGCTGCAGGTCAGACTCCGACGTGCTTTTATGACTGCGGTAACAACGCCAGCCTTCGGTTCGTATCTGGGTTCGTGTCCGTGACGCTGCCGCTGTGTGTCCTCCGCCGTTAGGCTGCCGAGGGCCCCAGTTATCTTTCATGGCGGGTTTGCAGGCTTGGCGCATGGCTCACTGGGGACGTTGTTACGCAGACACTCGGGCAGGATGGCAGGTCTTCAAACACACACACACACACACACACACACACACACATATCTGTGCAGGAATGTTAATGCCACCGTATGCAGCAGACACACAGCCACCAGCAAGATCTTTTGATAAAGCACAGCAAATACAAATACGTATATATATATAAATAAAAAAAAACCTTTGCATACACTTGTAAACACAACACAAGACACGAAACTGCACACTGCGGTTATGCATACGCTACATTTCAAAGCACGCTTACAACACACACACACACAGGATACAAACTAAGTTACACCGTGAGCATATGCACCAAAACAAATCAGTGTACACACTCTCACACACACACACACAAACACGTTTCTTCTCCAGTGCTCACTGACTAACAAGCACCCGTGCAGTGTGTGTAGCGGAGGGTTGAGTCCCTCAGGTGCGCGGTGCAGCTTTAACAGGATAAATCATGCAAACCTGAGCCGCGCGCTCATAAATCACCTCGGACTCGGTGCACGTGAGTCCGGCTGTGTGTTCCTGCGTGCATGCATAATGCACACTGAGATCTGAAAAAATGTTTTTTTTTTTCTGGCGTATGTCCGTGTGGTGTCTCCGTGTGAGCAGTCCGTTTATTTATTTTGTGTATTTGCACGTGTGTGTGTAGCGTGCTTGTTTTCTGGACGGGGGTTCGTGAGGCGTTTAGGTGCGTAGGTTACGTTGGTGTTAATAAGGCGGAGGACAGGGGAGAGTCTGTCAAAGCAGCAGCAGCAGCAGGGTCAGCGTAGGCTGGGGACACTAGATGACCACTAGGTGCTGCTGTGGAGCTTGGATGAGAGACGACCAGGTTGGTTCTTGTGTTGTTGTTTTTTTTCCGTGTAGTGTGAAAGGGTCCGCAGATAAATACCGTAGGTGTTTGTTTGCAGATGTGTGCTAATCTGCAGCCACCTTGTTATTGTGAGCCTTTAGTCTGGCTCCCTTTTTTTTTTCCCACCTTTTTCCATTTGTGTTATTCTTTTTCTGGCTTCCTGTCTTTGTTCTCCTTCCATTTGAACTAATCTTCTGCTTTAATTCCATCTCTTTTTTTCACCCCCGATTGTAATTTGTGAATGTTTCACTTCAAACTGCAAAAAAAGGACTTGACCGAACACTTTCTCCAAATGTCACATGGAAATCTGAGTGAAAAATGGCTTCATTAACATTAGTGTACACTACACTACACCACACTACACTGCTGCTTTGTGTTATCCAGACACTTAAATCCTCAACAGATAATTAAGGTCTGATGCGTCTTCTAAATTAGAGTTGAGACAAGAAAACTTTTGTTGTGAAATAAGTAGACGAGCATTGAAGTGGTGAGAAGTCACAATACGATGCAGCTACGCTCTGGACTTTAGTTTAAAAGGCATTTATTACCTAAGTGACGCAGCTCATCTGCTCCATTTTAATTGTGTTGTCAGATAATAAAGCACAAAAATATCAGATCATGAACTGGATTATCTCGTCTCTACAAACTGTCACTGTAGCATCGATCATCTTCATCAATTCAGTAGGATCAAACATTAAACGTCATTCAGTCATTCACCATCTCCCTGCAGGCAATGAATGACATGAAATTATTTCCTATATCAATCAGCCACAACATTATGACTACTCAAAGGAGAAGTGAATAACGCTGACCATCATGTGACAATCCAATGTTCTGCTGGGAAACTCATTCATGTGGATGTTACTTAGACACGTAGCACCCACCTAGACCAGAGCAGGCGCCCCCACCCCATAGCAATGACACTCCTTGATGGCAGCAGCCATATTTAGAAACAATTCAAAAGGTGAAGAATGAAAAAAACAGAAGAAGGTGTTGACCTGGCCTCCAAATTCACTAGTTCCCAAACTGATCTAGTATCTGTGGGATGATCCAAAGAGGTCCGTCCCCTCAACCCATAGGACCCAAAGACCCCCCACTAACAACATCCTGTCCATTCTCAAGGAAGACCTGCAAGATATTAGGAAGACAGTCATGATGTTATGGTTGACGGATTGGACGTGCACTAACCAGACAGTTCATTAGGTGCCTTAGTGATGACGAGTTCATCCTATTAAAAGACTTCCTGACTGTTATCATGTACCTGTTAGAGCTGTGGCCTAGTGGTTATAGAAGCAGGTTTGAACCCCCTTTGACTGAGGAAGAACTGAAGAAGCTACTTCCATGAAACATCTTGCCCTTGTCCCAACTCGTCTTTTGGATTCGCCCCTAATTCGTTCTCCCGTCTTCTCTCCATTAGTTGCTGATACGTCGTAGAAATGACTGCTTTCTTTGTATTGATACAGTTTAAATTGTTCCACATTGGCTGGTTAATTCCATGCTCGTCCTGTGAATGGTGTCCTTTCAGTCTAAATATGTGGTTAAAGACTGATGTTATTCCAATAATTAACAGGAAGGTTGCGGTCACTTACTTTCACACATGGTTGAAGGACGAGGACATGATGTCGAGCTTCGCCTGCCGCACGGAATAATTAGGAAAGAAGCGCCTCCTTTAAATGCACCAGTGGATTCGTGCCACCTTCCTTTCACTTGCGGACGTCTCCACATGTGAAATCCATCATCTCCACTTACTTGACACACGTTTCCGTCGCTGCTGATTGAACGTAATCTCTCCAGGAACGGAGACCTTGAGGAGTACAAAGCAAACTTCAGCCTTTGTTTGCTCCACACATCATAACTCATATAGAAGTCTTTCCATTTCACTCCCCCTCTTTGATCCCCCCTCTCCCCTCTTTGTTCTTTACAGCACCTCTTCCGCATCAAACCCCTTTTTTTTATTTTTTTTCTCATCATTCTCATTTCTCTTTCTCCCCATCCATCCTTTGGTCCTCCGCTCCTCATTTGATCTTTTGTTTTAATATGTCGGGGAACTGTGGGAGCCCAGATCCCCTCCAGCTGGGTGTGGGTGAGATGGAAGATGAAAGACAGCTCGCCCCTCTCTTGAGGAGGGTGCCCTGCTTCCCCGCGGGGATCTCCATCTCTGGGTGCAACCTGATGTCAGGACCCTGCAAACACACACAACCGTGTAATTCGATGTTCATCACCTCGTCACCTCGGAATGTAATTACTCCGAAGATGGAGCCGCTCAGGTTGGACAGCTGCAAGAAAAACTCCACCTGTTAAAGACCACGAATAGTTAGAAACACACACGGTAAAGACGCAAATCTGGGATGAGAATGTTTTCTTCAACCTGCCTCGGTCCATGAACGAGAGGGTTTACTAGTGGTCTGTAAAACGATCCGAGAGACGAGAGGGATGACAGCCGGTGGCAGCTGTTATCAGAGGAGAGAAAGAGAGAATGAGCCCATCATCGAGGTCTGTGGTGCCCTGGAAGTGAAACGCACCGGAGACGGTCGCAGAGATAGATTTTTCAAAAATAGCCGAACCCCGAACGCTTAGTGGAGTCGCTGAAAATCACAGACGGATACAAAAAAAAATTTAAAAAAGCTTGTGTCGATGCATTTTTGCGCGCTAATCCAGTTTTCTATGGGTTTTAATCATCATCAAGCGTTAAATTTGCTTTAAATCTCGATGTGCGTTCGCGCAGAATGTCTTTAAATGACTTAACGTGATGTGGGTTGTGTTGTTTTCGGGCGCAAATCTTGCAAAAACAACAGCATTTCTGCACATAAATGACAAAGTTGTGCAGAAAAAGGTTTGAGCCTTAGGATAAAATAATGATAATTAGTGGTGTTTAATTGTAAAGGAAAGAATACTTAATAAATCTTTCCAACATCACAAAGATTATTTTTTATGATCTTATATCGCTTGCCATTGCTTTCCCATTTAATCATAATTCTTAAAGGTTAAAAAATGATCTCCCGGCCTTTTATAATGGTGCCTACCGGCAGCACGACTACCATAACAGTAGTTCAAGTTTATGAAAAGTTTAACTTTGACTTCATATATCCAGTCATGGCTCATGTGCGGCTCTCATTAACGGTGCTGCTACAGCTGTGGACAAGTTGTGCTGAAGGAGCAGCGCACACTGCTACAAAGCACTGCAGCAGGAAGCAGGCGGGGGGAAAGAAAAAAAGTATAGCGCATGTGAAATATTGTGTGTCTTTCCCCTCGACTTGTTTATATAGACACGCTCTTCTTCTCAGCAGCAGCCATTACAGTTGGAGTCAGTCAGAATAATGGCCTTCAATCTGACAACTCTACCTCAGTGTGTGTGTGTGTGTGTGTGTGTGTTTCTTGTCACCATTATCCACAGCTCCCTTCCTCTCAGAGGGGTAGTTTGGTCGGCTTTACCTGTTATTTTGCTCTGTAGCAGCAGCGGCCCCATCGGGAGCCTCATCTTGGTAAATGGCGCGTCGCGTAACAAGCTGTGTGACCGGCCTCGGCCCACTCTGGTCACCTCTGTTGTCGGGGGGGGCGCATGGCGAACGCCCTGTGGGGATTACACCTGCCGCAGTCCCGTGGCACAAGGAAAACACGCCAGCGTAGGAGTCTGTAAAAGTTGTGGCGAGCGCTCGTTATTTTTTTCAAAGTTCAAAACTTTGAAAACTCGTCAGTTTTACACATAATGAGTCTGAAGCTGATCATGTGATTATAGTCTTTATTTTCAGCTTTTACTAGTTAGAATCAGGTGTATTTTTCAGTGAAGTATTTTTTTTTGCCGTTCTTGGTCCAAAAGTATCACCGTAGTAAATGTTTTATGATTCTACCAGTGTTACTAAACCTCAGAATGTCCAGAAAACAAATACAGCTGCAAACACAGCTCCTTTTTCTCTGCCTCGGTCAGGACACTGGTCTGAAACTAAACTCTGAGCTCAAGTAGACGGTCTGGTTCGCTCACTGTGTTTCAGTATAGTAATTTACCAAACACTGCAGTATGTTCACAGATCAGCCACAACATTAAAACCACCGACAGGAGAAGTAAATAACTTCTTGTTATACCATCTAGTGACAATTCAAAGTTCTGATGGGAAACTTTTGAACCTGGGATTTGTGTGGATGTTACTTAGGCATGTAGACATGTAGCACCCACCTAGACCAGACCAGACACCCCCAACCCATAGCAATGACACTCCTTGACGGCAGCAGCCAAAAAACAAGGTGTTGACCTGGTCTCCAAATTCACTAGATCCCAAACTGATCAAGTATCCGTGGGATGATCCACAGAGGCCCCTCGCCTCAACCCCAAACATTCTGTTACCAAACACCACAGGACCCCCTCAGAACGTCCATGTCCATTCTCTGATGAGTCAAAACTGTTTTGTAGACCTACACAATATCAGGAAGGTGGTCATGATGTTACTTCCTGCCTGTTAGAGCTGTGACCTAGTGGTGATAGAAGCAGGTCACTGGTTTGAATCTCCTCTGTGTCTTTGGCTGAATGAGCCCAGAATGAACCCAAACTGCTCTTTGACTTGCATCGTCGTCCACTTCTCAAAGTCCGCTCACTTGGATGAGTCACAAAGTCCTAGTATGTGCGTCCAGCACAGATGGTTTGATTTGATGTTTAGTTAATGTCACAACAGCTGCCGATCATTTAGGAGGACGGCGCTCGATAAACTGTGCTCAAGTATTTCTGTAGCCTAGTCTAGCTCTGAACTACTCTCGAAGAAGAAGAGGAATAGCTACGATTTCCATACAGTTTTCTGCGGGTGACTGCAACCACTGAACAGCAGGTCCATTACAAAAAAAAAAAAAAAGTTCTTTTGAAAGTTTCACAAAGCCTTCATCAGCAGTTGCTTATATTTAAGTGCTGAGTTAATCATTAAAAGTTGAGAAGCATCAGTGCAGCGACTGACTTCAGATGAGCTTGTATTGTGCTTGTGTCTAGTTTTAAACAAGGTTATCTTGAAGTGGATTACAAATGAAAGGGAAAGCAATCTCAGTATGAGCAGAACCGCCGAACGGTTTGAGAGTTTAAATCAAGTCAGTCATATTCTATGACATCTCAGACACCTGATCTCAACGTCAGTGAAGCCCAGAAGGATATTTGGAAGCTAAATATTATGTTGGGCTTCGTGACCACCTTTAATTTCTTTCACACAACATTCACACATGCATCCCATCCACACTTGATTTGCTCTCTAAGCAAATCGAATTACACATCAGTGTTTATGTGAGCGTGTACAGTATGTGGAGGCTTGATCCATTCCAGCTGACCCATAATTCTATCCGGCGTATGGGTTACATATGCTATGAAGCCACACGCAGTCCTGCACGCTTTGCCGCAAACTTTCCTCTCCCCTTTTCTTTCCATCCATCGAGCTTCCACTTGAGGTCTTGTCCTCCTGAACCGTATCCTGTTCTCCCTCCTCCTGAGCCATGTTTGACATTTTCAGGGGAGCTGAGACGGTTGTGTCAGGGTTTGTCTGTGAGCGTTGGATTCAGGCCTACATCAACATTCAACCCATCTCTTTGCTGATTATTGTCTAAATAATCCGTCTTCACCACAGGAATGTTTGACTGGGAAAGACTTTAGCGGGGTAAAAGAAAGATACTTCCCCATACCTACCTAAACACAATGTATTTGTACTGATTTTTTAAAAACATTTTTGTGGACATTGAGGTTGATTCATGGCAGTTTTAGATTTATTTTTCACATGTGAGATCAACTACTGACTGGAGGTCATTTTTACACTCTTGAGCTCACGCCATCTGATATCCACCTCCCCAGGAATGTAGCTACAATGATGAAGAGCCATTGACAGTATATACTGTGACCCATTGTGATGTCTCCCATTGGATTCTGAACCCCTAAAATGAAGCCTGAAGTGGGCGGAGTCCGTGGTCGAGCTTTACTCCGCCCACTTTCGGATACGCCAAATATGGACGTAGGAGTTGTGTTGGACATTGAGACCCGCACACGCAACTGTCCGCTACCAGTTAACTCAGGCTACCTGTCACTCAAAGCGGCAACGCCCTTAATTATGCAAAATTTTAAACCTTATTGAAAAATAGACAAATGAGTTAGTAAAAAATTCACCCCCTGTACAGTTGTCATGAATAATAAAATTAACTATTAAGACCGAAATCGTTTTTTGTTTCAGGCTGTAAACATGTTTAGTAATGCTGTAAAGTTGGGCTTTTTAACACGGAGGGTCTATGGAGATTTACTTCCTTTTGGAGCCTCAAGTGGCCACTCGAAGAACTGCACTTTTGCATGAGCTTCATCGCTCAGACCCGGAGGTTGCCACTTGAGAAGAACGCAGTAACTGTGCATGATTCGAAGTGGATTTCCTGGTCCACAACAAAAGATTACATTTCAGTTCTTCATTGTAAGTTCACGTTTTCATTGTTTGAAGTACAAAGAAATGTCACCCCGCCTACTAGTGTTTGGTGGCATAATTACAGAGCAATGCAGCTAGGTTTTTACCATTTCTGCACTAGTTTGACCAGTATAATATATCCCTGTCCCTCAAATATCGGCAAATACTTTGTTTGGATGACTGACTTTTCTGAAGAAACTTTCTGCTTCTCTTTTAGCTCTAGCACCAAAAACCAAAGTGTGAAATGTCAGAAGATCTCTGAATCCCCTCAGGTTTAGAGTTGGGAGTCATCAAAGCGTTCTTTGTCATGCATTGAACGAGCTTTGTCATGGCTTGCTGCTCCTCTGTGTAATGTGTCTTTGTCTGTCCCACTATCTGCCTCTCTGTCATTGTCTTTGACTCATTCTGTCTACCTTCGCTTTTTTTCCTGAAGTCTTTCATTGCTCTGTCCCGTCACTCGCTTCATCTCCTCTGCACTCTCAGGAGAAAGACTTTCTGATACACTTCTCCATTATCTCTGTCTTTTATTTCTGAAGAAGATATCTCTGTTAAATATCGAAGGGAATCAAGTCGGCTCAAATAATCCTGCTCCGTGAGTCGAAGAAAAACGATCATCATTCTCACCGCCCACAATAGCGTTTCAAGCAACACTGGAGAATCTCCCAGGGGACGTCGCCTCCTAAAATGTTGAGTTTTGAAATTGCTTAGATTCCTGATGACGCCTCCATTTTCTTATTACGTTCGAGGCAAATTGTGTTTTGTATTTTGATGGTCCAGTGATACCCCTGTGCCAACCTCGTTGCTTTGATTGAATTGGATGGCAGAAACTGCAGTTGAATTAAGTGGATTGTTACAGCAGCACTGTGGTAATTTTGGAGGTGCTGGAAATCTCATTTTGTTCACACTGATATTGCTGCTGCCTCTGCATCGTCTGAGACTGGATGTGGAGCATTTTATGAAGACACCGAACATTTGAACATCTAATTCAGAACCCATGGTCTTTACCGTGTGGCTATAACACGACAATTTGACTTTGGAGACCAGTGTTGGGTCATGAGGTCTGGCTAACGGTGTTTCAGTTCATTCCACAGGTGTCAGATGGTTTCGAGGTCAGATCCCTTTATAGACCAGTTGAATCATTCCACATAAAAACTGGAAAAAAACTTTCTTGATTCGTTGTTGCATTGAAATACAAAACGGTCTTTTCTTTGTTGATGTTCCCTTCGGGGATCGCCCCAGCGAATCATCTGCTTCCATTTTGCCTTCTCTTCTGTATTCTCTTCTCTTACACCAACTACCTTCATGTCCTCCGTCGCTTCAACCATAAACCTCCTCTTTGGGCTTCCTATAGACCTCCTGTCTGGCAGCTCTAACCTCAACTCTGTGCCTTCTCATTGGAGATGGTCTGGAAAACGTCCAAACCATCTCAACCTGGCCTCTCTAACTTTGTCTCCTTAACATCTGACATGAGCTTTAACGTACTCGTTCCTGGTCCTGTCCACCGTTTTCTGAGCAAACCTCAACTTCTTCAACTCTGCTACCTCCAGCTCCTTGTCTCTAAACCAACCTTTCTCCACCACTGGACCATTGACAGTATTTAAAGTCCTGCACCTAAAAAATGTCACCAGCGTTTCACTCTGTTCAAAAGATGTTACACACCACTGTGGACAGCTGTCTGTTGGTGAGCAGCTAAGGCCCTACTTTTTGGACTTGTGTAAGCACTACTCTGACCTCCGTTGGTGGCTTTTCAGACTATTCTTCAAGTAGAAACTATGGCAATACGAGCTGGTATTATCCCAAATGGCTGTTAAACTTAGCAAACCAGTGGACGACGAGAGAAACTGAGGTGGCGTTTTCCCGGGGCTCAGATAAAAGGCTCATTTCCTTTTATATCTTCATCTAATCTGAACATATTTTAACGACATAATGATCTTGAACGAATTAACTGTCGACCAGCTGATCAGCACGATTCAGGAGAGGCCAGCTCTATGTGACAGTTTTCTGCTCCACCGGTTTCCAACCTTTGGATTACTAAGAATTATTTACGTTGATGCAGGCAAGTGGAAACTAAGCGTATGTACCAGCTGGTCATTGACTGACGTCTTTGTGATGGCAACATAAAAGCTAAATAGTCTGAGCACAGCAACGTGCCTTAGATAAAACATCTCAACAACAATTGAGCGGAATATTTTAGATTCAATTTCAAGATTGCTAAAATCCAAAATGTTAAAATTAGCCTTTTTTAAAAATAATAAAGCTTAATAAAACATAAATGTTTAATACTTAATTGATCAGAGAAGAATAGTAGGATACCGCCAGAATGGAAACCACATCACAATACGGGGAAATCCTTCCACACATCCGTCATGAACAAACCATTTCAGGACTAGTGTGAGAAATATTAATAATGTGTTTGAATCCCAGTGGTGACCTTAGGGAAAGAACAAGGACAGAAATCACACACCGTAATCCTGTAAAGTCAAGGACATTCAGAATCAGAATATCCTCCTGTTTCCTCCTTTTTTATCTTCTATATGCCCTTTACACAAACACAACACACACACACAACCCTCCTCTCCTCGACAGGCTGCCAGGATGATATAAACTCTGATAACGTCCCCACGGCTCGATGAATCCTCGGGTTATTGACGACGCCGTCCGCCCGTCTGGATCCCATTATCAAAGTGTCTTGAAAGGAGACTAATTGAATTAGCGCTGGGTTTGCCGTAATTGAAAGCTCGCTTTTAATGATGCATTGTGGTCTTGAACGGAGACGAGCAACAACATCAATCACGTGTCTCCGTGTCGGGACGGATTGGACCGTGTCGAGCGTGGCGGCGTCAAAAATTTATCAGCTGCTGTGCGGTGTCGACCAAAACACTGAATCCAGTACGACTCTTAATAATGAGTGGAGCTGCTGCTGATGATGAACTCTGCGGCCGGTCTCGGGGCCGACATCCTACACCAGCATCAGTATCGCTGCATCTCTGACCTCGGCGGCTCCTCCAATGAATAAGACATCAGAGGTCGTGTGCAGTGATGTTTGATCATTACATCCCCTGACACGATGAAATGTAGAATGAGTCCATTCAGGGGATGAACCTTCGCAGCGTTTCCACTGAGTGTTTTGGATCTGAAGTCGTGCGTGTTTGTGTGTGTGTTGTCTCACCTCGCATGAGCAAACAGATATTTTTTTGCGGTTGCCTCTTCCTGAAAGGGTCACACACTCACTGACCCAGAAGCTATTAGTGGTTTGTTGCTGTTCTCTCTTTTTTTTCCAGTGGTATTTGTTGTAAATCAGTGTGTTGTGTCTGTGTGATTTTGTCAAAAGTGTGTTTCTCCACGGATGTTAGCTAGCAGGACTAATGCCAACAAACCAAACCATTCTGGATTCATCATCTTCAGTGTGTATGAGAATTTTTTTCTGAGGAAAGAGTAGGAATAATAATAATAATGATAAAAAAAGACATCAGCTTACATTAGCAACAGCTGTGTTGAACTTGAGAAACACACACACTCTGCCCTCTCTGCTTCTCTTTGGACCTCATCTATGAAGAGTATCTGAGCTCTATCTTTAACTTTCATCTCTCTCAGGCGCAGATGGTGTGTGGTTGGCTTTCAGGCCGGGGGGTTAAAGGTTAAGGCTAATTTATAGTCTCTGGTTCACTGTTTCATCCGCTTGTGGACATATGGAGCTCTGTTGGAGAGATACCAGTTAACAATGATGAATGCCTCCCTCTGTGTGTGCGTGTGTGTGTGGGAATGAGTGTGTTCGAGTGGGTAGTGTGCATGTGTGAGCTGTTCGTGACCGTTGAAGATGGTGCAGAAAGAAACAAGCGTCTATTTGTGAATGAATGTTGTGCATCAAACACGCATCGGCACAAATCCGTCAGAATTCCTCGTCCTAAACACGTGTTTGAGTTGTGTTTTAGGTAAAGTTTTGTTGGGACGCCTGTTACCGTAAGGCTTCCTTCACACCTGCAGTATTTAGAGACACCACAGACACCCACCATGATTTGACCCAACCACCAGGTGTCTCATCTTAACAGCCTGTGCACAGTGATGGATTATGGGATTCCAACTAAGGCGAGCGTACAGTCCTCCAACATCCAAACAGTGCGTCGGCCTTAACGTGATGCGGCTATGCAAAAGACTAATACCAACTGGTGCAATGGATCGAAAAGCCAAAACCAAAAGCCATCACTAAATACTCAAACAGGGTTTTAATCAGCCAGTCTTTCTTAGGGCTCTGCCACCGATTGACACCGTATTGCTACATCAGGCACATTACTACTTAGATACTCCTCATATTACCACATAACACAACTTTCCCAACATGCTAGCTGGGTTTACATGGACACTAATATTCTGATAACAGTGGGTTTAGGAGCCCAAGCTGAATAAAAAATGCTCCATATAAACAACTAATTTGGAATAAACAGGCCCGAATGAAATTTCATTTGGTGTCACAGGGGTAGAATATTCCTTGTTTAAAAAGGTCCATTAAAAATTCATTGAAGCTGGGATAGACCGACGCCTGGAACAAAGTCGGAAACCGCTGGAAAACTTTGAAGACCAGCTCCTATAAGACTAAACAACACAATAGTAAAAGTGGACATGACCCCATGAACTTTCCCAATCAAGCTGTCGCTTTAATGATACAAGTGTAAAACCAATAACACCCGCTGCTGATTGGACGAGAGACCTCCATCTTTGATCAGTCACAAGATGTTTTCATCGATCTGCACATGTTACACGTGTGTAAAACGCCTGTTCGATTAAAAGTACATAGAGATACATGTAAACATCAGATCAGAATAGATCACATCATATGTAAACAGTCGACCTGAAACCTTCAATCAGAATGAGAAAAAAACGTCTCAGAGCAAACAATCTATAGATGGGATTAGATTGTACCACCAAAACACACTGTAATAGTAGCAGTAGTAGTAGTAGTAATAATGGTGGTGGTAGTGGTAGGTGTTAAAACTTGATCTTCCATCCTTAAAGCCATCATCTGCTCTACAGGTACCGTTTCTCTCGTGTTGTATTTGGAAATGACGGACTCAGCTCGCGATGCTGATTAGTTTGGGTAAAACTGCGTGATGTGCATCACTTTAAGCGATCCTGCTTTTATTCATTTTATTTTTCATCTCAGACTTAATTATCGTTGTCGAGGCGTTGGCGTTGACACATCTCTTCCTGTCACCTCTGTCACCGAGGTCGTTGGCTTCATCGTGAGCCCTGGTGATCAAAAAGCCTCGTTCATATTTAAACAGATCAGGATTTAAACTCTTTACAGGGAATCATGCTATTGTTGGAAATTTTAATTATTTAAGCTGACTGTCACGTTTTAAATTATTCTGTTTAGCTTTTTTTTTTTTGCTAGGAAAGGTCCGTTGCTGCAAATAAAGCTGTGTGCTCTCCGTTAGTGATATGTAGGTCGATACTGAAATATCGATACTTAAGATACCAGGTTTTTAAGCTCTAAAATCGATTTTCAAATATAATATCGATACTTTTGATACTGCAGTAACTAAACTGTTCAGTTGTGGCAACACAACAAACCTTCAGGTTAAAACACAATACAGAATAAAATAATTTATTTTAATGGTCGTTATTTTACTTTTTTTTTCTTTTTTTTACTGTTTGAAGCAACGTTTTCACATTTGTTGTATGATTGTGTCTCTGTTTGGTTTTTCTATTGTTGTATTAGCTCGGCTATATAGTAAATGAGCTCACTACCTCAGTATACTTCAGAGTTTAAAATAAATAAAATACTCTGATGTCTAGTTTTGTTTATGAAGCTATGGTTTGACAGACACGCTAGTATCGATATCGAATCAGTATCGCCGATACCAGCCTGAATTGTTCTCGGTATCGTATCACAAATGAAATCAGTGGTATGGAATATCTCTCGTCTCCGTGGCCGTCTCCCGTACGTATGAAAGCATCAGTATGTTGGTGGCAAAGTGGTCAGAGTGGCAGGAAAAGGGGAAGTGGGCAGCCACTTCATTAAAGTGCAGCCTGACTCCCCCCCCCCCCACCCTCTCCCCACTACACAAACACATGTGTACGTGCACAGCAGGCGGAGACCACTTCATTTAGTCTGAGAGATAGAAAGGACAGGCCCCGATGGATTCTCCCATTAATCTTTAATGAGCCCCCGGGTCTGAGAACTGGCCTCAGCCTCATCCTCTCCCTCAGACTCTCCACGTCCAGGAAACAAACAATGACTCGGCTGGAAAACGTGTCGGGCCTCTTGTCCTCTCGTCCTCTCGTCCTGGTACCTGCCCGCCTGTCTGCCTGCCTGCCAGCCATTAACCCCCCACACTGAGCCGTGAATTATTAACGAGGCCGTCCATCGCTCTTTACTCGGCAGGAACGGGAATGGGCGACGTCTCGATGCTGTGGTCGGGTCAGGAAGTAAAGCAAGAGTTGATGGCTCCAGCTGTCAATCAAACTGTTAATGTTTATCTGGGAAAAAGTTCCTTCTTTGTTTTCTTTTCTGTTCTTTCTTTTCTCTTCTGTTTTCATTCTCTTTATTGTTTCTCTTTGCATTTTTTTGTCTCACTCTTGCTTCTCATTTTTTCTCTTGTTCTAGTCTCTTTTTCTTTTTATTAGCACTCTGTCATCTCCTTTTTCTCTTTTCTTTTCCCATCTCATTCTTTCTTTTCTTCCTTTCTCCTTCTTGCATATCTCCTTTTCCCTCATCCTGTCTTTAATTCTCTTATTTTTTTTCTCTTGTTCTTGTCTCTTTTTCTTTTTATTAGCACTCTGTCATCTCCTTTTTCTCTTTCCGTTTTCCCATCTCATTCTTTCCTCATCCTGTCTTTAATTCTCTTCTCATTTTTTCTCTCGTTCTTGTCCTAATCTTGTCTCTTCTGTCCCCTTCCTTCTTCCTTTCCTTTCCTTCCTCCATTCTCTCTTGTCTTCGACTCTTCGATCTTCTTCTCTCATCTCGTGTTTACTTCTCATTTTGTTCTTGTCCCAGTCTCGTCTCTTCTGTCTGTTTCATCTTTTGTTTTCTTTCCTTGTTCCTCTTTTAGTGTTTTCTCGTCTCGTCCTCTCGTCCCGAAGCATCCAGACACATCACAGGACATACATCTGTAGATGGAGTTAAACATTTTCCAGCAGACCCCTGGTAGCGTTCCCATGACGACGCCATCTGCTCCCGATCACTGAATCCACGGACTCGGTTGAATAATTGAATAATTATCTCTGTTTTCCTTTAATTTCCTTCACGTACTTCAGCTTTAATATTCTTTGCTCCTCATTCATGCTCTCGTGCTCGACACGGCAGCCTCCTCTCCTCGGTCCGGCCGTAGACGCCGTCCTCGGAGGACGCGCGTTCTGAAATAAAGCTTCTGCGATGAATGCAGATCTCATTCGGCCTCTCCTCAGATAGCGGCGCCTCTCCTCCTCTGATGTCCTCCTGATGAATATTGAATAGCTCTGGACGTGTTTATCCGCTGGACTTCCTCTTCCTCTTTTCCCGCGTGCACACGTTCCTCCGTACGTTCAGCAGAGGAGTTCTCGCGCTGTAGGAGTGAATAAATCATGGGCTTGCACTGGTCTTGTCGAACACATTGTTGGCAATGTTAAAAGACCCTTTTAGGGAATGTCCTCTTTACAAATGTGCTCGTATTCTCTCTTTTTTTTTTTTTGGAGAAGTCGTTTATGATGCCGTTAAAAAAAAAAAAAAAAAATGTTGGAATGGAAAGTCTTTTGGAAAGCAGGCTTCTTTATAGTTTTCCCACATGTGCTTGTAGTTTCCAATCTGATGCCAAGACATCAAGGCAGAAGAATTTTATGTTCTTTCGTAGAGGCGTTTACGGAATAAAGCCGTCTTTTGACGGTGCGGGAACTATTCAGCGTTCCTAGATTCATCCGTGTGTTCGCAGCATATTATTCCACGCAAAGGTATGAATTTGTTGCAGCTATGTGTTCAATAAAAGGCAGATGGAAGCAGCAGCAGAAATGTTTTCATTCCTTCACGTTGGGCTCGGCTGCAGAAACGTGGCTGATGGAGTTCATTCGTGAGTTTGTTTTAGTCCAGGTCATGTTTATTAATGTTGTTGATTAAATTTAACAAGACCCACCGGATCTGACATTGCTCCATGACTTCAATTTGAAGACAGACAAAGGCTAACAACAAAATAAACCAAATATATTAAATCCAGCCACAACATTATGACCGCTGGCAGGAGAAGTAAATAACATCGACCATCTCGTGACAATTCAGTGCTGTGCTGGGAAACTTTTGGACCTGGTATTGATTCATGTGGATGTTACTTAGACATGTAGAACCCCCCACCCCATAGAAATGACACTCTTTGATAGCAGCGACCATCCCCAGCAATTTAGGAATAACTCAAAAAACAAAAAAACAAAAACACGAAGAACAGCACAAGGTGTTGATCTGGCCTCCAAATCCACTAGATCCCAAACTGATCAAGTATCTGTGGGATGATCCACCCATAAGACCCAGAGGCCCCCCCGCTAACACCACAAGACACCCTCAGAAGGTCCGTGTCCATTCCTAGATAATATTCGGAAGGTGGTCATAATGTTATGCCTGATCGGTGTATCTCAGTACTCTGTAATCTAACCCAAGCAAACACCCGGAGTCAGAAGCAGATAAATGATGACAGGAGAATATTTTGTTGTTGATCACTCAATCAAACTTTGGTTAATCATTAATTATCATGTCTCTCTTTTTTTTTTTTTTTTCCGTCATCTGGAAAGTGTCATATTTTGTCAGGAGATCATTTCTAGTCTACTTCTGTTTTCACCGCGACTGTGGATTCGACTCCTAAATTAAAAGATGGCAGCGGTCCGTGCGCGCTGTTACACACACATGCTCACACTCATGAACTGCCCTGCAGCTGTATGTCCTCCAGGCGCCAGAAGTGTCATGGCAACCGCACGGCAGCCACGGTAACGGCGGGCTCATTTTCATACTGATGAGGCCTGTTGCCGGGGAGGCCTGCCTGCTTCTCGCTTCTCGTCTCTCCTCTCTCCTCTCTCCTCTCCGGTGTCGCCCTGAAATTTTAATGACCTTCTTTCTCGGCTTCTCATTTTTCTCCTCTTCAATCTCTGTGTGTTTGTGTGTCGGTGTCATGAGTTTGAACTTGGCTGTTCAAAGAGACACACACACCAAGTGGTCTCAGTTAATACTAGAGGAGAACAAAGGAGATGTCTTTTTGAAGACTTTCTTTGAGGGCATGTATTTTTATACCTGCGGAAGGCCTCCTCCCGTCTGCTCCTCTCGGCTTCGTCAGGTTTGCGACTTCTTCTAAGCTGGTGATCGGTACCGGTCGGAGTATTGAGCGTGGTTTACGTGCTAACAGGAAGTCGAGAAACAACCCGGGGGGGGAGTTGTAGGCCTGGAACCTGGTGACACGATGGATTAGTACAACCATTTTACGCTGGGACTAGGCATTTATACTTGTGCGCTCATCAGATTGGGCCTTTTTTGCCAGTTGGGTTCATTTTTGTTTCTGCTTCCTGCTTCACTTTCAACAATGGCGGCTGAAACTGAAATTCCGCCAAAGATGAGTCACACAAATGATTGTATCTACGAACCTCCTCAGTTAATCTTTCCTCAACGTGTTCCATCTTTACCACTACCAAGCTTCTACCAAATGGACCAATCACAGCTCTTGATATGTGCGACATTTCTGGGGAGGTGTCCGTCAACTACGGCGTTGGGGTTAGCGAGGGCTTGAAGCCTAAAGCAGCTGTTACTCCATGTATCGTGTGGTCATGAAAGCCTCGCGAAGCATTTTCGTTGCAGTTCTGAATTCACTTTGTTCCTGGCCAAGTCATGGTCAAGATCAAGAGTGTCCAATCTGACATAGAGATGGGTGGAATTGCAAAAAAAAAAAAAAAAGTTGTGTAAAACCAGAGACAGGGAGAGACTGGTTTTCATTTATTTTCTTTCTCGAGAAGGAAAACTGGAAAGCAGCTCACGCTCTGTCAGGAAGCATGAATATCCAGCCGTGGTTGGAAGTTGCTGATATTCGTTTGCATTGGAACTCTTATTCCACACGTGATCATTCAGATCAGGGGTGTCAAACGTACGACCTGTGGGCCAAAACCAGCCCACCAGAGGGTCTTTACTGGACTTTAACCGCTGTGTCCCAACACTGCTGTAACCATGTTGCGTGAAGGAGTATTTACCTCCAGGTCCTTCCTTCCTGCCGCCATGAGGCCGTAAGCCTTCTACCATACACCACATACTTGGGACTATTCTGCATTTAATTGCTGTTTTTGTATTTATTTAATGTTCACTTCTCCCGTCTTGTGCACTGTTTTTAACTATACGCAGCTGTAACATGGGAGTTTCCAACTGTAGGATAGAATTAAAGGATTATCTTATCTTACTCCTAGTTTGTCCACTGTTTTAGCCAGAGGAGTGGACAGAACTCCACAACTAAACAACAGATAAGGCACTTGTTTCGCACTAACAAATGAAAAACAAGTTGTTGTTACTATGCTATTGTAATGAAACTGACCTTTATGTGGCCCCTGGTTTAGATGGATGCTTTATGGTGATTTACTCTAACAGGATTAGCTTGTTTAGCTTGTTGCCCATAGTACTTAAAAGTAGCAGCAGCTCATGAATGAGTGATATATGGTGGTGGTCAGAGAGGCCGTAGGCGTGGATTGGCTGTGACTGCTGAGGTAGTTCACCACCACCAGGGTGTGAGTGTGTGAGCGAATGAATAATGCAAGTTGTAAGCATCTAAAATGGAAAAGCGCAATTTAAAACCAATGCATTATTGCTAATACGTTTAAAGTTGGTGGCTAGTGGATGTTCCAGGCTCAGGTTGCCTGGGTAACCTTGTTGTATTTGCCCCGCCGCAAATGTTTCCGAATCAAATCGAGCGGAACCTGAAAATGGACCGAGCTGTCGGCATCATGAATCTAGTGGTGGAAACCGTTCTGTTGCTCGTCGTCCCGCAACAACTCCTCGTGTGCCGCTAGCCTCTCTCCTGTTCAGTGTGTTGTGGTGATAAAGATGTTCACCGGTTGTAATTCATTATCTATAATAGTCCGTCAACTTGTGTCGTTCTAGGAGGAAGAGGCCAGACAGGAGGAGAACGGAAGGATCGAGCCGGTGGGCCGAGCCGACTCCTGCATGGACCACGCCGCCGTCAGGTCGCTAGAGTAAGTCACTGATCAGCTTTTCACTCTTTTGTGCTCAAATAACACTCAAATAACCAACGCCTACTCACACCAGAGAGCAGCAGAGGAATTTGAAGGAGTCTGGATGCAAATTCTGATACTCACCCGTCCTCTGGTTTGAGGTTTTTCCAAATAGAAACAGGCATTTTGTCTTTGGAAGGAATGTTATAATCCAGGATACTCTCTTTTAGTTACTGCCTGATTCACAGATCACAAAGGCAACACCTGAAAAATGAACTTGTTTTAATGAGGGGTGGGAATAAATACTGATATGGCAACATATCATGATACTTTTTCTTCCAATTTTGAAAGGAAAAGTCACGTTTTGAGCCAATTGTGAACGACTTCCACACCTCCACCGCCACTTTTTTTCTGTACAGGTGCAGTAAATTAGAATTCAAGGATGAAAAGGATTAATATTGTTTTAGGGCTCAATTGGTCCAATGATTTATCACTGTCACGTGATGTACACATAAATTTAATGTGTATTTTAAGCTGCATTTAAAATTTCTCAGTGAACTATGTAGAATATTGTAATAACATATCGGAATAATGTATCGTATCGTGACTCAAGTATCGTGATATGTATCGTATCGTGATATGTATCGTATTGTGATACGTATCATGAAGTCGTTCCCATGCCCACCCCTATTTTTTAACCATAATTTCCCTTGAAGGTTTTCCAGGTTAAATCTGTCTGGTCCTCACATCATAAAAGACAGAGGAGCCTGTTCTACGTTGAAGTCCGAGCTTGTTTGTTCCACAAAAAAAAAAAAAAAAGAATCTAATTTTCAGCTGCACATCTTCATTTACATAACTCTCTTTTGTGGGAAGTGAAAAAAAATGATCGCGGTCTCGCCATCAGAGCTCTCCCACGCACTCACCCATTCAGCTCCTCTTATTAACAACCGTGTTTTGTTTTGTTATTTTTTTTTTTTCCTGTTGCATGCCTCCAGTTTAATATGCAGGTATAGTATTATTATTATTGTTGTTGTTATTATTCCTGTGATTTCCCAGAGACTGTAGCTTCTCCGTCCTCTTTACTTGTCAACAAGGGGCCCATTTCCACCCCCCCCCCCCCCCCCCCCCCCCCCCCCCCAAGCTAATCATAGTCATTGTGTCGAAGCTGTGAGTGGATCCGATCTGGCGTCTTGCTAAATATGCAGAGATATGCAGAGATGTTTCACAGACTAAAGGGGAAAGGGAAAAAAAAAAAAAGCAAATAGCTGTAACTGTGTTTTCTGCTTTTAAAGAGTCAAAGGGTGTCATCAGCAGTGTTTACCCGCATAGAAAATGCTGTGTGGGGTTTCACTGGAGATGCACCCGTCAGGTTTTTTTGTGTCATTGTTTCCCAGCTGTGTGTGTTCCTTTAGCACGTCAACGCTCGTAATCGGCTTTCAGTAAGAAAAAAAAGACAAACATGCAAATCTGCACGTAAGGTCGAAGGACATGCTAAAAAAGAGATGGACCAAGATGTGCTCGTGCATCCACGCAGACCAGCCTGGTCCACCTTTCCAAATCTCAAGCGTCAGCCTTCAAGTCTTTATGTGATTGAGCTGACATCTTATCAAGAAGCTTCTCCTCGTTCTTCCTTCGTAAGCCCGGCTGTGCATTTACACCAAGTTCTGAACTTCCTGGATTCCTCTTCAGATAAACTCAGTTTCTGAAAAAGTGGTTTGCTCCGTCAAAGGGGGTGAAATTGATTTCAGCTTCCTGATTCTTTCAGTCTGTTCTTGACTTCCTAACCCAGTCCATCCATCCAAAAATAAAAGAATGTAAATATGACTCCAGCCACTCACCTACACGTAGCATCATTCCAGCCTTTATTTTGAAGTCTTACCTAAAGTTCACTTCTCTTTCTAAACCCTTTAAAGACATAAAGTGTGTGTGAGGATTTTTAAAACCCTTCCTTGTTGTCCCTTACATGTCTTTGACTTATTTTAATTGCACTATTTTTTATTGTGTTTTCTTTATTTGTCTCCTCCACCCCACCCCACCCTTCTTTTCCGTTGCTTGTGTGTCTTCATGATGTTTTTCGTTTCTGCCACTGCCTCACTTCCTGTTTTTGTTTTTGCCCACATGGTGTCACCCCCTCTCCTCTCCACTCCTCACCCTTTTCCCACCGACCCCACACCCATCCCATCCCACCCACCTCCCGGTTTCTCCGCCATCCGTCCGTCTCCCAGAGACATTGTGAAACTGGTGGAGGTGTCAAACGACGGTGGGCCCCTGGGGATCCACGTGGTGCCTTTCAGTGGGAGGGACCGCAGGTAAAACAAAATAAATAAAATATATGTAGACAGGCTCAGTGCTCATCAAACAGGCTTTATTGAGCTTTTACACGTCTAAAAAGAACCAGTGAAATGACATGAAATCATTACTTTTGTGCTTAAGCTTCACAGGAAAGGATTAATAGTTTAAAATGCAACATATAAATATTACTGAATCACTTTGCTGGCTGTGTGTGGGGAAAGATCCGTGTTTAATCTCCTTTTTCAGCGAACCTTTTCACTTTTAGTCCAGCGTAGTACAACCCTGACAGCTTTTAGAGTTTTAAAATTAAAAAGAAAATTACCCACTTAACTTTTTTAGCTCTCGACTTGTCAAAGAAATGTGTTGAATTTAGTTTCTGAGCTTTATTCTCGGTAAAACTTAGAAATGAGCCTTAAAAATGTGCGTAAACTCAACCTTGAAGAAAACGTTCTAACTAATGGTCATTTCTTGTTTTAACTTGATATTAAGAGTTAAAACAACTCACTAGGTAAAAATGATTTTATCTCGTCGAATGAACTCATTATTCCTCACTATTTTCACCTCATTCCAAGTTAAGATCAGTTTGACTATAGAGGGTATGACCGTCACAGCGAGCTGAAGTCTCCATGGTTACGGTTATGGTTACATTTCAGTTTCAACAATATATAAAAACCAAAAAACAGAATATTCTGCATATTTGTTTGGCTAACGTCACTTCTCAGTAAAACTCTTAGCATCTTTTATTTAGCTACATTTATCATAACTGAAATGAACTGAAACTAACTGAAACTGAGGCTAATCCACTTTTCCAAATAAGGGAATACTCTAATACAAAGCCATTGGAGCTGTGTTGTATAAAGAACCAAAAGGAAAGCTCATACTTTAGTATATTGTGTATTTTCCTGGTGTTGAAATCAGGTCCATATAAATATCAGGAGACCTGATTTCTGGCCACATGTCAATGTTTGTGGACCATTTGTTATTTAATAGTTCATATGGATCATGTTGACTCCAGTTGTGCTTAATTTGATCTGATAATCCATATTTTCCCAGTTTTCTCTGTATTTACTGATACATTTCACCATGTTTTTGCCACTTTTTAAGTTGAGAGCACTAATGTTTTTGCTTCTGCTTAAAGTTTCTCACCTTGACAACTACGGCAAGTTTTAAAATCATGTGAACTTCACACAGATTCAACCCACAACCAACTCATGCCAGAAATTTAGCCCGTTCAGAGCGGAGGAAATTAATATTTGATCCACCAAAAACAGCCACTTTGAAATTCATCCCCGGCAGAGACACGGCTCCAAAAATCCACCCGTTCATTTACCTCCTCATTTCATAGTAAGAATTCTATGTGATTGAAAAGAATTGAGACAGAAATGCTAAAAATAAAATGCGAACCATCACTTTTGAACTCAAAACTTAAAGACGTGAGTTACATGAACACTGACCACACAGAAAAACCTCACAGGAAGTCAAGAAAACTTTAAATTAAATTGAGTTCAGCATCAAAAACTTTTGCATTCACATAATTTAATGAGGCTGTAATGTTTTACTGTGTAGAGTTCTGCAAAATCACCTCCGACACACATGCGCCCGCGCATACCCGACATTCCTCCACACACACACACACACACACACACACACACACACACACACACACACAGGGGTTTTCATGTGGGCATCGTGAAGCCATTTGGACGTTTACAGCGATCAATCACGTTGTTTAGGGTTTGCAGGTGACAGTCATATTTCTCTGTGGCCGCTGTCACATCAGTTTTACATTATTCAAAGAGTACATTGAGCAGTGCACACAACGCACACACACACACACACACACAGCAGTCTATAGGGAACGTGGAGGAGCGCACACATGGAACAAAGCAGGGAAGGAATTAGAGGAATTTCACATCTGGTTTGAATGATTCCAGAGAGGCGTTTTTTTTTTTTTTGAGTTTGGAGTCATTGAGCCTTTAAAGGTTAAAGTACGGTTCAGTGTAAAGCTTCATTTTCAGTTTAATATCGTTTTATAGTGAAATTTCCCCAGCAGCCAGCAGCACCGGCGTCCTTTAAACTTTCTCTGCGCTCGCAAACAACATCACCCGCTCCAAACTCTCCGCTGCACTTTATTGTTAAATCAAGATCGTATCACTTTGTCCGACCGGCTCGACCCAATCAGCCTAAAAGCATATTTATAACGAACTTTTCTTTTATTGGGGAAACGTCAGTCCGTGCGTTACGCGCCGTGATTAAGATGCCTCGGCTTTCATCAGAGAAGTGGCCCCTCCGTTCCCACGGCAAATCACATTGTGTTCTCGCTCGGATTCAATCAGCCGAATTGTCTCCTGAACTTTTTTTTTTTTTTTTTTTTTTTAACTCCTGAACTTTTCTGCCCTCTCTGTAATCTCATTCCCATTCATATTGAATTAGAAGCCCCGGAGCGAGGGCGAGTACTGAAGCTTAGATCCAACCCCGGTTTACCTGCGACGCTCCTCGTACCGAAGACGACTCGATTAGGGTTTGAGGCGTCTCTCCCGGCCGTAGTTGATTTTATTTCTCAAACTCTGGGCTCTAATCCACCGAATGGCCTTTTCAGGTGAACTCAGCCGCTCGCTGCGGCCGTGCGGGGAGGCGTAAGCCAGTTTTCCACACCAGATTACAGGGCGACGGCCTGTAAACCAGAGCAACGATGCCACAAACCAGCTCCTCTCAAACCCAGTGCGATCAAAGTCTAATGGTGCTGCTTTTTGTCGCTCCCTGAAAGCACTTTGTTTGTTTATTTATTTATTTATTTTTTGCTCAGAGAAAAAGGACAAAAAGAGTCTAAAGGGTTAGAAAATTAACACATGCAAAGCATCAATCCCAGCAGAGCTAGAGCGGGTGTTGATTGCCTTTGAATGGCTTCCTCCTCCACACGTCCCCTAAAGCCCCCGATGTGATTCTTTCTCTCATAAGCCTCATTGCTACGCTGATGATGCAAATGACAGGACCACACTGTACACGGCGCTCCGGTTCCACGCGAGGAAGCCGAGGCAGCGATTAGGCCGAGAAACCAAACGGCTTTTCATTAAAACGACTCGGACTGATCGTCGGGCAGCCCGTCGACCACGGCAGCGGCGGCTCTCGGAGTCCAGAGAAGGCGGAAGCGTGCCGCCATGCGCTCGCCGCCATGCGCTCGCCGCCAAATAAAAAGATTCCATTTAGCTTTTAAAGACGCCGCTCAAACATTTCACGGTGCAAAGCGAAGCCGAGCGGCTGCGTTGAAATCCAGAGACACTGCATGTTCTTTGACGTGAACTTTTGAACGTTTCAGGACTCTTGGCTTGTTGGTCAAGCGTCTGGAGAGGGGAGGGAAGGCCGAGCAGCAGGGCCTGTTCCAGGAGAACGACTGTATCGTCCGTATCAATAACGGAGACCTGAGAAACATCCGCTTTGAACAGTAAGGCTGCAGCTCTCAGCGGGGCCACCGCTCGGCTAACGATGGTCCCCGGACTTCTTGTGTGACTGGCCGCTTCTTTTTAAACCCTAACTACTCTTTCAGCTCTTATCCTCATGGCTTTTCTTACCCTCCTCTGCTTGTCTTGCCGGCGCACAGGCTCCTCTGCCGCCTGTCACCGTGCTAAGCTAACCCCCTTCCTCACTCAGCTCCCGTAGGTCACAGCAGCTCCCGCTCTCCTCTCAGCCTTTATTCCCCTGTGTTTCAGTAACAGCTCCGCCCGACTCTCCTCCTCCTCTAGCTCCTTCCTCTTCCCTTCAGTGGGGAGTAAAACCTAACATCCACAGCTTCTGCCTTCTCAGTGCTGCTCACATCTCTCATTAACCGAACTCACCCATCATCTAGACCCTGTACGGTGCATGAAGCGTGTACATCGAGCAAAGCAATACGTTTTCAGATGTAATATCCGAAGCCAAAGTGATGCACATTATGTAAGAGCCTCTGTTCTGTGAGGAGCCGCCCACACATGACCACTAGAGATATATAACGATGATGCATCGCTCTCCCATGGGAGTCAACAGGGAGGTGCGGGGATTTAAAGGATTTGTTCACCTAGATGAACAGAAACACCCTTCGTGTTCTTCCTGTGTAATAATTGTGGTTTGTTGTTGGCGTGTTGCTACCAGTCGAATACAATGGGAGTCACAACGGAGATGACCTCGTTCAGGAAACAGAAAGTAGGAGGTTTAGTGACAAATTGGAGGTTTTCAGTGTGTAATCAGTATTAAAAAAAATGACTTTGCATGGTCTTCAGCGCAGGGGAAAGGGGAGACACTGGTGTTTGCAGTGTTGTCAGATAATTATTAGATTTATATGATATTTTCTGAGGTCTATACGATGCAGAAAGGGCAAAAACGCAATAAATAAACAAATAAGTCCCTGTGCTTGTTCCTCAGGTCACTGCAGTTCCACGCCCCAAGTTGTTTCAATAGTTTAAGTTAAAATATGAAAAATTTAAAGCGCTATTTCCCATCTGACGACACGGCCCCAGACGGCCCCCGCCCCCGCCCCTGGAGCCTGAAGTTTTTTGTGAGGGGCGCATCAGTGCAACAGTTGTCATTTAACAGTATTTTTATAAGGCAGCAGACTGCACCTGACACTCGATCCGCCGTGAAATTCCAAAGATGCCGTGACAAGTCGGAGGGTTGTTAGCGGCTGGGAAAACGGGTCAAGTTTTTCGCCGTCAATCAGGGAGGGAGGGGGGGGTCCCAGCCATTCCCCACCAACCCCCATTCATGTCCGTTCAGCTGTCGATGGGGCCGGAGGAAGAGCCGAGCCCGAGCCCGATTTATTGAAACAGGTGGCGCTAACAAGGCTCCGCATGTACAGGGTGATGACAGACGACATAAGTTTCCGTTCACACCTTCTGCGCACGAGGAGGATTTTCCTGCGAACTCTCCGTCTGATAGAGGGACCCCTTCATCTGCAGCCAGATGAGCGGATTATGTGATGGAAATGTAGTTGGAAGGAAGGAAGGAAGGAGGGGTGTTCGTTCTCTTTTTAGAGCCACTCACGCTGGTAGGAAGTATTAATTAACATGTCAGAACGTTCAGGTGGGCGAAGATGGGTTTTATATATATAGCGATGAATGTGTGGAGAGGCATCGGGGTGGTGGTGGTGGTGATGGAGGTGGGGTGATGGGGGGGGCTCCACTAAGTTTCTAGGAGAAAGGCTGGATAAGTGTGGAGTGTAGGTTTGAAACGACTAATCGTCTTTCTTTCTCTTTTCCGTCCCAGAGCCCAGAACATGTTCCGTCAGGCCATGCGTTCTCCCGTCATCATGTTCCATGTGGTGCCGTCGTCGATGAAGGCCCACTACGAGCAGCTGTCCCACGCCGAGAGGAACCCGGCGTACGCCTCGGGCCGCTTCAGCCCCGAGTCCCTGGGCGGCGGCGGCGGCGGCGGCGGCGGCATCATCATCGACCACGGGACCCCGCACAGGATGTCCCGGCACGGCTCGCAGACGCACCCGCACCCCCACCCTCAGCACCCCCACCCGCAGCCCACCCCCACCGCCCATCCCACGCTCACCCGGACCCGGCCGAAGGCGGCTACCCGCCCCTGAGCCACCCCGCCGTCTCCTCGGCCAAGCCTCCGACGGGACAAACGCAGTCGCCCCAGAGGGCGCTGAACTCCACCCCGACGGGCGGCTACACGAAAAAGGTCGGGAAGAGGCTCAACATCCAGCTAAAGAAAGGTAATGTTCATATTCATGAGAGGAGGAGTTACAGTGTTGACAATATAGCATATATATATATATATATATATATATATATATATATATATATATATAGGCAAAACATTATGACCACTATTGCACCCGACCAGTCACAAGGAATGAATTAATACTTTTTATGAATCTCTCCATTTTTAATAACACAGCGAAACGACAAAATCAGTTTTATTACGCCAACCAGCCATAACATTATGACCACTTTCCTAATATTGTGAGGGTTAGGGTTAGGGTTAGGTCCCTTGTGCCTCCAGAATAGTTTGACTCATCAGAGAAAAACAAAGCAAAACAATGTTTTTAGTGGCGGCCTAGTTGTCCTATTCTTCTTTTTTTTAGTTGTTCCTATAGCGTTTTTGTGTCATTGCTGTGGGGTGGGGGCTGTCTGGTCTGGTCTAGGTGGGAAAATTACATGTCTAAGTAACATCCACATTAACACCAGGTCCAATAGTTTCCCAGCAGAACACTGGATTGTGACAAGATGGTCAATGTTATTCACTGTTCTCCTGTCAGTGGTCATAATGTTATGGCTGTTCAGTGTTATATAATATAATATTTCATTTCTTTAGGCTCATTTCCTTTGGTTTCTTAATTCGGTAAACCTTGAATGGAGCTATCAGAAGACCTAGAGCACCAGAGAACTTATTTATTCTTGTTGTGGGGAAAAAAAAACTAATTTGTCTCAGTCTCTACATGTTGTCTTACATCATTTTTGTCTTTGAAGTATCATGTGATACCTCCCTGAGGGTCCCTTCATGCTTTGCAAAAAAAAAAGAAGGAAAAATAAAAACTGTGTATTTTCTGAGCCTTTGTATTTCAACTGAATAAACAAGAGGTTTTTAAGAGCCTGTAGAGTTTCCCAGGCTGCCGGGAGAAGAGAGCATCGCGTTAGAAAACCCCGGTGATTCAGGTGGACGGGAGCAGAGGGGTAAAACTTTCGGGACGATCTCCCCGGCGCAGGCTTTTTGACTGACAGCTGGCACAGGTGCCGCCGGCGTCGGCCAACAGGATTCCAGGTGTCGCTGCCAGGTCTCGGGTACCGGAGCGCTTGTTGCTAAGCAGCCGGCCGGTCCCCGCGCGCCGTCAAAAGCCACGGCGGAGAGTGTGACAGGTCTGCGCCATATGCCCGCTGACGTTTTCACCCAGGTCTGTCCTCTCTTATGGGACTGGAGCCGGGCCAGAGCACAAAACATAAAAATGCCCAGCTGCTGCCTCCATCCTGACTCACCGCTTTTTCCGTTTACTCTTTCATTTCTCTCTCTTGTCTCCCCGCTTCGTTGCATTACCCAGAGAAAAAAAAAAAAAAAAGAGAACACTGCAGCCTGCGCATGATGTGACAGGAGATCCGTTATGTTCACAGTCTAAGATGTTATCCCTTCTCATTCCACCTTTTTGTTTGCTGTTGTTGGAGCAGACACTTGCGGGGATTAGCGGCGGTTCCCGAGAGGCCGTTTTTTTTTTCCTCTGTTTTGTTTGGAGCACCGACTTAAGCCCGCGGCTTTGGGCGCAGATTAAACTCCCCGCATTGTTTGTGCTCTTGAATCAGACACCGGTCTCCTCGCAAATCCCGGGGAGCATCAGAATCAATCAGAGAATCTCGTTCTGCGCAGGAAACCGCTTGGATGTGTCTTAATCAGGCTAATGAGAGTTTTAAAGATCCTCCTCCTCCCTGTTTAGAGCCAGGAACTCGACGAGCGTTTACCGGTGGGCATAATACCCGCGACTCCGCCGCCTGCGGGATGTTGATTGGCTCATCAATCGGGGGATTAGGTAGCGGATGTGAAACAGAATGGCTAAGTGTTTGGCTTTTTCTTAGCGTCAGCTCGGTCAGAGAGGCAGCGAGGATTAAGGCCAATACCCGCATACTTTTAAAAAAATTTTTTCAGTTTAAAACCGTCCCTTTACTCCGGAGAGCATGTTGTCACTTGATCTGAATCAGAGTGCAAGGTGTGATGTTGACATAGGAGGAGCTGCTCCGGCGTTCCCACCGTGTTAGTCCTGGAGTTGAACTTGTGAAAGTATGCAGCGTGCCCTCCTTTAATTATTCACCGTAAGCCTACTTGAGCTGCGCGCTGACGGGACGCGGGATTTACCCTCGTTTCCTGTCTTTCACTCGGCTGCTAATGGGAAATAGCTTGTTTGTCTGCTGGGAATGCGGACATTAAGGAGGAACACGCGGCGCTCCGGATAGGGGTCACACGCAGGAAACTTTTACACGTCTTCTAAAGTGGGGCAATCGGGCGGCGTCTCTCCAGAGGGAAATGGAAAAGGGGCGTTTGTTTTTCTGCCTCGCTCAGCTGCATCGTTCAGGTTTAATCTGAGCAGAGTCCAATCAGCAACTGACTGCTGGTCCTCTGCAAATCTCCTGTCGTCCTTCTGATCAGACTCTGTGGAAACATGATTCCCAAGTGCAGATGCAGCAATTTAGTCTTTCATTAAAGTAGCTGCGTTTTTATACAAAGGCACTGAATGAATCATGAATTGTCCTAAAACCATCGTACAAGTGTTTGTGCCTGAGCTGAGCTGCAAAAACCAATGTGACAGTGTCCTGCTACATTACACATGGAACAGGTCACTGCAGCAGAAGTGAGGAGCTGCAACTACCAGATATCATGAGTTATTATCTACACTGATCAGGCATAACATTATGACCAGTCCCATTATGACCCTTGTGCCTCCAAAACAGTTGCGACTCATTGAATTGCAACAAGATGTTATTTACGTCTCGTGTCATAATGTTGTGGCTGATCCCTCTGTGTTCTTCCTAGACGTGTAGAAAGAGACACAGAAATGAGAGCTTCTCTACCGGGACGTCTCGGAGGAGACAAATATCTAAAACGGCTAATGAGACGTCCCCCCGCGTCCACACTGAGCCGTTTGTTAATGTTGTAGATTCGCACAGATCAGCCCCAGTCGAGCGAGGGCCAACTCTTTGCTGCTGCAAACGCCAGAGACCTACGCTGCCAGATAAAAAGAGGAACGTCTTGATCTTGCCGGCGTTTGATGCGACCCTTCATCCTGGGCTGAATCAGACGCCTCTCATCTTCATATCAGACCAGTTCATCGATCACAGGCTCAAACAGCAGCCTCACTCATCGACGGCGAGTTTAATTATTTCTTCTGCCATTAGAGGGGACGCTCCTCGTTTCTGAGATATGACTGCGCTCTAATAAAAGCAGAGAGGCGCTGATTGGATAAATAACTCCGACGTTCCCCTCCGAGCCTTCAGTCGTAATCAAACAACCCCGCTCGACTCCGAACCTCATCCATCCTCCCGACGCCGTCCTTAACTCGGAGCCGCATTATCAGCCTCTCTGGCGTCAGATCCAGGAAAACCCACGGCAGCTGAATGTGAACGTGTTGATGAAAGAGTTTAGAGGAGCTCCTCCCGCCTCCAGATGAAACTGAACACATTCTATCATGTTCTTCTGCCCTCAGGCCCTGAGGGACTCGGCTTCAGCATCACGTCGCGGGACGTTCCCATCGGGGGCTCGGCGCCCATCTACGTGAAGAACATCCTGCCCCGGGGAGCTGCCATCCAGGACGGCCGCCTCAAGGCAGGAGACCGGCTGCTGGAGGTGAGACAGCGAAAGGAGTTGTGAGCGTAACGGTTCACAGGTGGAGCTAATGCAGCTATGATGCACGTGGTTTTAGTCTCTTTAATCTCCTTTAACTTGTCAAACATGCTGCGATCAGCTGAACTCAAAGTGCTTGTGACATACTCTGCAAGAAGTGAGACATTTGTTTTCTAGAACGTTCTGGTCAGGTCGTGCATTCATCATGCACCCACACACAGTACGAAGATCTCCACCAAGGAATAATTAGTGGGCGTTTCCGCATTAACCACGCCCACTTCCAATTTCTGACAAATCACAGAACAGTAACCGAGAAACAAGAACAGTGTTGTAGTCCGGTGGCCGGGGGTTTTCAGGACCCGCAAACTAATGGAGAGATTAAGTAGGCTACTATATGTGTTCTACATTAAACTCGGTCTAGTGCTTATAATAAATATTATTGTCATTTATCGCACTGTTAGCTTCTCTTCTGCTAATATTGCAGCTTCTGTTACTTAACCCGGGGACTGAACAGGCTCTCGGCCAATTCCGAGAAACCCGAGAGAGTCAGCGTGTAATATGCAGCCTCCTGATTGGCTCAGCAGCAATGGGGGCGGGGCCTACTGTGTGCAGGAGGTTTAGATTGACAGGTCTGAGCTAGTGCAGCGCTCTGACAGCTGACTGAGTGATATCGTCTTCTGCCTAAAATATGTTGGATTCGTGTTAATGTGTACTTAAAAAATTTAAATTTGTGGGGGAAAAAAGTATCTATGTGTACGTATATATAAAAAAAATGTCTAATCAACCAAAGATTTTGCGATAAAATAATGATTTGTTCTCTCGGCCCTCGCTTGTCTCTTCTTGCAGAGTTTATAACAGTCCTGACTTCATTCATTTAAGGTGACAGTTATATGGACATCACACGACTTGTGATGAAACCCCTGCAACATGTTCTGTCTATCTTGTGCAGCTTGCAACAGCTTTTGGGGTTGTGTCATCCCACTCTGCAAACCATTTGCATACAGGATCAACCTGCCCAGCGCTGGGTTTCTGATTTATTTGATCCGGCGCAGAAGCTTCTCACCTGCGTCTTGTCCGGGACTCAACCCGGCGTCTGCGCCTGTCGTTTCAGGTGAATGGCGTGGACCTGAATGGGCGGACCCAGGAGGAGGTGGTGTCTCTGCTCCGGGCCACGCCCATGGGCGGAGCCGTGGGGCTGCTGGTTTTACGTCAGGAGGAGGCGTTCCTCTCCCGGGAAGTGGTACGTCTGTCACCGCCCTCGCTTCATCCTGTCTCACATACACACCCTCCTCCCCCTCCTCCCCCGTCCCCATGCATGGATAGGTGCAGGTTATATCTCCTGCAAAAAAAAGAAAAAAAAGAAAAAGAAAAGCCAGAGTGCGTCTGTCACCAGTGCCGTTAATCCCCGCAGTGTTGAGCCGTGTTGTCGTCTCATTTCCCAGCTAACACAACGCGCTAACCCGTACATGCAGATTGATTGTCCCGCTCCGTCGCCGCACTCCTCTCTATTACGCAGCCGCGGCTATAGCCTCAGAGGAAACCTGTGGAGCTCCATCTTTCCTCTTTATCTCCTCCAACCTCTCCTTCCTTCCCGCCTTCGCTTCACTCCTTTCTTTATCTGTCAGCCTCAGCCACTACCTCCCTCCCTCCCTCCCTCCCTCCCTCCCTTTCGTTAGGTAACCTGTATTTCCATCTCCCCCTCGCCTTGTTTTTGCCTCCCAGCCGACTCGGTTAGATTGATGGATGCGGGGATGATGAGACAGATGCGGGGCAGGTACCAGGCAGAAAGTGAAACACACACACAAACACATGCGCTCGGCTCGAATAGCAATCAGGCCTCATCCTCCCGCGCGCAAACAGCCGTGCAAATGTGTGCGAGCGCGCCGCCTCCCGTCAGTCTGAACTCTCAACTTCAATGATTAATGCAAACTGATTCTAATTTAGCGGCCGCGTCTCCTGTTTTCGCTCCTCGAGGCCGCGATTTTACACGACGCCGAGGTGTCGCGCTCAATTTAGCTTTGCGGAAAAATGAGGTTTGATGTCTGGAGTTACCTGAAGTTTTTTTTTTGATTAAGAAGAAAGAGGTTTGTTTTTTAATGCGATGGGGGGGAGGGGGAGGGGGAGGGCTGCTGGCGAGCTTTAAATCACAGCAGTGTTTACTCCTCAGCACCAGTCAATGATTCTCTGCTCCCTCTCCGGCTCCACGCGCCGGCTTTAACGCAGCCTTATTGAGCACTGACGTGACTTATGGCACCACGCGGCCTTAAATCCCTCCTCCGCCGTTAGAAAAATGCTTTCTCTCCACCCAGCGCGCCGCTATAAGAGGCGCCGGCAGCCACTCGCTCAAACGTCCTGATCGGTGACAATTATCGCGGCGAGGGATGCAGATGACGCCGACGGTTTCCGCGGCCCGAGTTAGATGAGGCTGGAGAGCCGCGCTGGTCGATGCTCATCTTGAGATTAGAGCGGAGCCGACTGGACGTAGTTGGTAGTCAGGATTTATTTGATCGGTAGTTATCAGCTGCAGTCATGTGAAGGGGCTGAGATGAGCCTCGAGGGAGATGGGGTCCGGTGAACAGAGTGAGCAGCAAGACGACATGTAATATACCCATCAGCCACAACATTAGGACCACTGACAGGAGGAGAACTTTGATCTTGCAGTCTAAGTCTGGCCTCCAAATGTGTAGCTCTCTTAGGAAGGTGGTCATAATGTTATGCCTGATTGCTGTGTATATGTATATATATATATATATATATATATATACATATATAAAGCAGTAAATTAATCTTCAAACTACAACAACTAAAATGATGTTTCTAAGATTAAACAACCCACTTTTTTGCCGCATGTATTAAAAACGACAGTTACTAAGCTCCATAAATTAAACTTGATCTAAAAGTGTAATGACAACATAAACTCAGCAGCTGTTTGCGTTCCACCTGCAGCTGCCACCTAACTTATTAGGCACAAAGCGAGAAACCTTTAAATCTTTCAGAAATTGAACGAGCCGAACAATCTGTCGCGTGAAACTGCATAAACGCAGCAGCCGAACAGGAGCCTGGTCATTGAGCTTTCCTGCAGTAATAGCGTTCTAACAGAGGGGACTGGAAATGCTATTCAGGTCGCTGTATTATTATTCAAATTGCCGTATTATTAATGCAGAAAAAATCACATTTAGACTTGGAAGAAGAAGAAGCGCCGTCTCGTCTTTCATTCCTGTTGAATTCCATCAGGTTCTTAAGAGAATAATATGTTTAAAGAATAGTGAGCTTTGAATAAAAATACTATTTAACTGGTTTCCTCTGAACGTGTAGCCTGAGAGGCAAAATTCAGGGCACATTTATATATAGTCAATTCTCACCAATAAAAAGTTTTTTTTTTTTTTTTTTAGTCAAAAGACTGAGGCTGAAGTTTAATGTTTAATGATGGGAAAGTGACCAGGGCTCAGTTAACTCATCACTGTTTTCATTATCAGCCTGAATAGAACAGAGTCAGTGTTGATTTTTTAAAGAACTACTCAGGGAACACGACTTAAGGCTCATTTAAGGCAAAGCAACTTTATTTATACAGCACATTTCAGCAATCACGTCAGTCAAGGTGCTTCACAAAGACATTAAAATAAGTCATTAAAATGAATGATTAACACCAGAAGTAAAAAAATAAAAGTTAGTGCAGCACTTGAGTTAAATAGACTTAGAATTATTATATCAATGAATTTAGTCAAAGGCAGCTGAGAACCGGTGAGTCGTGATTTAAATATATCGAGAGTTTCAGCTGATCTACAGATTTCTGGGAGTTTGATCCAGATGTGTGGAGCTGAACGCATCTTCTTCATGTTTGGTACTGACTCTGCTGGGAACTGATCCAGATGACCTGAGTAATCTGACCGGCTCATACTGAGTCAGGACGTCACTGATGTATTTTGGTCCTAAACCATTCAAAGCTTTATAGACCAGAAGCAGTATTTTAAAATCTATCCTCTGGCAGAGTAATGACCTCAGAACTGGAGGCATGAGATCTACTTTCTGGTTCTTAGTGAGGTTCTGAATCAGCTGCTGTTGTCTTATCAATTTTTTTTTAGATAGAAAGAAACTGTTACAGTCGTTCTCCGTGACATATACGCTTGTTAGTCATTAGAGTCATTAGGGTTAGTCGCTCTGTAAAAACAAACCCTAGGTGGCACTGTGTCTTTTTTGCCAGTCGTGAGAATTTTTGTTTCTAATTCCTGCTTCACTTTCAACAAGTGGTATAATCAAAAATCTATGTCACGGTATTTTTCAAAATTCTGATGGTATCACAGTTAAGATTAGAGTTAGATTTTTTTCATGCAGAATCACGTGTTCACAACATTTTCTACTGCTTGAGAGAGGAATTATTGCAGTAGATTGACTAAGGATGGACTTTTTTACTGAGATGATGAGTAAATATTGTAGAATAATCCCATCAGTCATCAAGATGTCATCAAGATGAATAAATTAATGTACTTGTAATGAAATGAAGTAACCGGGACAATTACCGTTTCATTTACTTTGACATATTAATACACATTAAAACATATTTAAACTGCTATGCCTGTAACAACAATAGTGGCGCGACTAGATACCGTAATAACTCCAGTATGTGCGCAACATTTTTTTCTCGTTCATAAAAAGCTAAAATTGGGGACATTTTTGAGGACAGCTTTAGCTGAGGGACAGGTCATCCAAAACAGGGACTGTCCCCAGACGTCATTTTCACACCCATTGGCACCGTGTGTGTTTAGAAGCGCTACATTGAAAATGTCGTGGTATGAACTGATATACCGCCTCAGTTAAGTTGAGAAATGCCCTCAGAAGCGGTTGTTTATGGTTTTTGTCCGAGCGTGCGCCTCCTAACAACGACTACCAGTCTGTCTGCTGTGATTCACCATCTTCACTTCCTTAACGCTCTTTCTTCGTTGCGTCCACTCGTCCTCCCCTCCACTCCACCCTCCACAGATTCTTGAGTGTTCAAAAATTTTCTCTGTTTCTGTCTATAAATATTTTTGCTTGATTACTTTTGGTTCTTCTGCTCTGTTCCCCTCCTCCATCCTCTAGAACGCTGAACCCCAGATGCAATGCCCCCGAGATTTGGTAAGACTCCACCCCAACACCAGCCAACCTCCTCCTCCTCCTCCTCCTCTTTAGTGGCTCCTTTATCGTGCCCCCTAAGCGCTGAAAATTACTGATCTCTGCAAGGAAGTAAAGAGTACGATCACCTGTGCGTGCGTCCGGCCTCCGACAGTAAACTAGCTGGTTAATGAAAGTGCAAGTCACCGCCCGTGCGTAGAAGTGTTACTCGGTGCCACACGATTTTAATCTCCAACTCCAGAGTCGCGCTAACAAATCACAATTTCATGGTTCAGTGTGGACTGCTCGGGCCACGCTGCAGTGTAATTTCCTCCATCACTCCCCTCAGAGCTGCGTTTGTCAGTGGAGGTAGAAACACATGGGAGCTTGGTTTATTTGCTGGCTGAGGATCAGTCTGTCAGTCTGAGTGACAAACAGTACAGTTTAGTTGGTGTTTCACCTTATTAGGTTAAAAAAAAAAAAAAAAAAAAAAACAGCTGACCAACTGCAGCATGTGTACACCGATCAGCCACAAGATTATGACCACTGACAGGAGTGATAATTCAGTGTTCTGCTGGGAAACTTTTGGACCTGGCGTTCATTCGTGTGGGTGTTACTTAGACATATAGCACCCACCTAAGGAATGCATGCGCATACGAACTAATACGACACACTTCACCTCCAAATGTGTGAATCAATGCAGGATGTTCACACCTGTCTTGTACGTGATTGGACCGCCCTGCTCAGATCTTAATGAAAGGTCTGAACAGGAACTTAGACCAGACCAGGTACCTCCACAAAATAGCAAAGACACTCCCTGATGGTGGCAGACACACACATAAAAATGCTTTAGGAAAAACTAAACATGAAAAAAAAACATGAAAAACAGCACAAAGTGTTTCTCCAGATGTGCCTCCAGATTCACTATGAGAAGGTTCGTATCCGTTCTCTGATGAGACGGACACAATATTAGGAGGATGGTCATAATGTTATGCCAGATTGGTCCATCATACTCAGTAGAGGTAGTATCAGTATTAGACTCTACCTCCTGTCAGGGGGGTACAGTACGTTCTCCATGGCCCGAGTCACTCGTCACACGTCATCCCGTGAATCTCTCCGTCGAGGCAGCTGTTAAAAACTCATCTGCTTTTACTGCTGATATTAAAAAGCCATTCAGATTTCCATAAACCCCTCCATTTACACACCAACCTTGAGTTGTAATTTTAACCGCTTCAGACTCCTTCGCATCTGGCCTTACCTTCAGGTTACATCTGGCTAAGTGCAGATAATTGGTTACGTTTTTTTTTTTTTTTTTTTTTTTTTTTCCTGGCGTGGCACGTTAGCGGCGTAATTGGCCAGTTAATTTGATCGGCAGTCGTACCTGGCAGCTGCGCGGCGGATCCTCGGCGCAGGACACTGATGGTCGCTGTGACTGCAGCTGACACAATTAATATGGGCACATGTTTCCAGACAAGACGTCATTTCATCGGCATTAAAATAAGTTCAAGAGGAACAGACTGGCTTCTGTTGTAGCATAATTAGCTCTGCTGTAAATTTCTCTAAACGACTTTGCACCTTCTAAGGCACACTACTCGGTTATTAAAGATTTAAAGGCGACTCCAAGAGGAAAGAAAAACGTCCTGGTTGGAGCTTATTCCTGTTTTGGCCAAAGCGAGGAAGTGGTGACGCGTCATCCATATTTATATACAGTCTATGCATGAAAACACAGGCAGAGAACAGGTTCGTATTTACATGGACATATCGATCAATGCACCTTTCAGCATTTGGAGAAACACAATAGAGTCCTACATATCTCCTGTTTCGGATGTTTGCCTCCCTTAAAAAAAAATCAATGCCGCCATATGGACGAGGGCCAAGGCAGATTCGCCCCCACGCCCACCTCCACCCTCCATTTTGTCTCCTCGACTCCTTTTTCCTTCTAAAACTTCACACGTGCAGATGAGCCTCTCTTTCCCGGTACATCGACCAGCCGTAATGGATTCAGCGCCTTTCAGATGTTATCTGTTGTCAGGCGCCTCATTTTAAACACCTTCGCCGCCGCCGCCGCCGCCACAACAACAACAACTGCAGCAGCACCACTGGCACCGTGATGGTGTGAGGTTTTAGAGGGCAGCTTTTAACAGGCGTCCCATTTACAAGAAATAGTGGAGTTTCTAGTGGAGACGATAGGACAGTGGTTGGATGATAATTGAGTTGTTTCCTCTTAAAATGTTTGTCATAAGTCACCGAATTAGCTGAGATCTTTGAAATCTAGATCTTACCATCCAATTGTTGTCATTTATATTTTAAAAAAATCTATTTAAATCAAGAAAGAAAATCCTCATATTGTCACTATAAACTTGGAACCAGGCTCAGCGTGACTCAGTGGAACTCAAGTATATCTAATGACTCTGTTACTGTACCGGTTTTATTCCATCTCCTTTGCGTCTCTTTGCACCGTGCAATTAGCGACGTAAGACCGCTAGCAGACTGCAGCACGGAGACGGCTTTTAAAAGTGCAGGTTTGCCAGGGCTCCAGCTGGGTCTTTTGAGCCTGGCACGGCATGACTCATCCCGGGAGCCGAGGGCTCGGCGGAGGGTTACGCGCGGCGGACAGAATCAGGCAGCTGAAGTGGAAAAAGCACTCACTTCTTGAAATCCCTCCAAAAAAAAAAAAATCACCCGTGTTTTTACAGCGGCCCGGAAACAGGCCCGTCAGCACGCGTGCGACTCTCCGGGTTTGTTGTGTTTGGCGTTTGAAGCGTGGACAGTTAAGGCAGTTTCGTCCCCTTAAATCACCTTAAAGCTAATTTCTCCTGGATTCATTGTGAGAGGGCGGCAGTTAAGAGGATTTGCGTTTCTGTGACACACTCATGACCCATCACGTTAAACGCCGGTGACTCCTACTTTAAGGCTCAGTTGTCTCCTCATCGCATACACCCTGCATCGACTTAATGTCAGTAAGTGGTCTGTATTTAAGAGGCCCCCTTGTGTCTAACCTGTTGACTTTGACTGCTCCCTTTAGCACCCGAGGCAGCCTGGGACAGCCGGGAAACCCCATTGGCTGATTGAGGTAACTGCTGCATGACATCACCGGCTTGGGCCATTACGCTGTACAGGAGGGGGGAGAAAAAAAATAAATAAATAAATAAAAATAGGAGCATCAACGGCAAATGAGATACTTTGTCTGGCTGCACGAATAGACTGGGAGTCACTTAGGAAATCCATTGCCCTGCCAATGGTGTGTAAAAAACAAAACAGTGTGTTGGGTTTTCTGTGTCTCTACCTCAACCCGGGGCCTCGGTCTCCGTCTCCCCAGGTCTTTATTTCACCGCATTCTTCTCCTCTTCCCCCTCTCCTTCTCACTTAAGACACGCTTTAATGTGCAGATGCTCCTCCCTGCACCTGGCTCCTACAATGGAGCCCTGATCAAAGGCATCCGTCTCCACGCGCCTGCTCTGATAGTTCCATAATGGGCCCATAACGTGAACATTCAGCTCCATTGTTTACGCCATTAGTCACAGGGGCTTATGGAAAATTACTGCGATGCTATATTGAAAAGCCATCAGCAGGAGCAGCGGCGGCAGCGCCGTGCCAAGATGCTATCTATCACATGTTCCCCTCTCCTCTCTTGCACACAAGGCTGTTATGAAACAGTAATCTGCGCCGCACGCTGCGGTGTAATGATGAAGGATTTCATGATGCCGTGATAAAGCGTTCAGCACCGCGGGACGTGTGCTTCGCTGGTCGTGACACGGCGGAAAAAACAAAACAAAACAAAAAAAAAAAAACAGAGAATTTTAGATGATCCCTGCCTCCATGACAGGTGCCGAGTAGAACGATCTCTGCACAACATGTCAGGATGTTTGCGTTGTTTACGAACACCTCGCGCATATGGCACGCCGGAGCCTGCAGCTTTGCATGAAATAACAAGGTCAGAGTGTGAAAATGATTAGCTTAAATTTGTAATAACGCCGTAATGCTGTCACCGCATGACGCATCTAAGCCATCGCCTGCTGCACCGTGGTTTGAGTTTGCAAAAATCCTGCATAACCAACCAGTTTGTCTTCAGCACAATCATTCATTCAAGACGTCTCCAACCCCCGTAGTCCACCTCACGGATCGGTCTCCTTCACCAGCCCAAGAAGTCAATAAAAAAACCGCCTCATGTATTTATCTTTTTAAATTCAGTTTCCGTGACAGTGATTTAAGCTCCGCCCCCGCGGAGCGCCGCACCAGGTGGACGGCGTCAGACGGATGGCCGCGTGACGTCCATAACTCAAAACCTGCCGAGAGATCCGCATTAGTTTCTTCTGACTCATGCCAGCGCAGCGTTTTCCATTAGGTGGCGGGTAATTGGTGCTCCCCGGCTGATGGCTTACATCGGCATAAATCTGCAAGGTCACGGGACGGGGACGGAACGACGACGAGGCTCCTTGTCTCAAGTTGAAAAGCTGGAGTCTACACTTGCACGACTTCACTGCAATCCATCATGAGACAAATCCATAAGATAAAAACACGACTTTAGGCCATTAGATGCTCTGGGATAAAAACATTTCTCTTTGAAGGTAAATTCTCGTGCTGGTCTGATATACACCGATCAGGCATAACATTATGACCACTGTCAGGGGAACTGAGTAACATTCATCATCTCTTGATAATTCAGTTTTCTGCTGGGAAACATTTGGACCTGATATTCATCCTTGTGGATGTTACTTAGACATGTAGCACCCACCTAGACCAGACCAGACCACCATGACAGGCAGCACACGCACAAAAACACTTTAGGTGCAACTCAAAAAAACAAAACAAGTGTTGACCCGGCTTCCAGATTCACTAGATCCCAAACTGATCAAGTATCTGTGGGATGATCCACTGGACCCAAAGGTCCCCACTAACAACATCCTGTTACCAGACACCCTCAGAAGACACAACTGTTTTGGAGGCATAAGGTACAATGTCAGAAAGGTGGTCATAATGTAATGCCTGATCGGTAGCACCGATAGCGCCACAATTACCTGAAAGTTTGTATGGCAACATCACCAGTAGTTCACTGCAAAAAACTCCATCCAAGCCTGAACTTCACTGTTTACCTCCACCAGTCTGCAGTGCAACCACCACCGGCCCCCACCCCCACCGCCCCCACCGCCGCCACCACCCACTGGAGGTGATTCATTGTCCACGATTTATGGCGCAGTCGAATCCTGTAAACAGCTGTTGGCTGCGAGGAAATCCTGATAATTTCAGGTTGAAAATCTGCCTGCTCTATTCCTCCACACTACACCGAGAAATGCTCGAGTTTCACCGCTATTTACACCTTCTTCTTCTTCTGAGGAAAAGCGGTTGCCAGTGCAAGTCAGTTTTGTATTTTACCAATCAGCGTGCACTTTTGTCACTCAACACTCCTCGTCTACCGGCAATTTACGGCTCCTGGAGTAGAGCAGGAGCCAAAAAAAGGAACCACAAACATTCTCCCGTCCCGCTGTTCTTTGCGGAAAAGCAATAAGTACTTTATCCCTGTAGATTTTCCAGTTTTCCTTTTAATCTGCCGCATTAACCGGCAGCCCCAGTCAATAGAAATATGACCATTCAGCTAAATTAAATGAAAATATTACATCCAGAGCAGCTATTATTGGCTGCAGCTTTTTATAGTTAATTGCGTTACAGTCGTATTTATTTTCCACATATTTTTGAATGCTGCTGTTATTGCATTAGAGGCAAGAAGTCTTCTCAGGAGTTGCACAACTTAGTGGCGTTATTAGCCCGGCGGCGCGGCCTCCGTGATTAATGGCTGCGGCTCCGCGGCCGCGGCTCAGATCCTAGTTTCCGTGTTCTGCAGCGGCCCCGGCGGTGACACATGCGAGTCAATCGGAGAGGGCTGTTGTACCGCGGTAACGGGCTCTCCGGCTTAATTAAAGTGATGTTTCAAGCTGCCACCCCCCCCCTCCGAAAAAACACACACACATATATATATTACGACACCACTCGCAAATACCCGGCTACATAGGGTTTAACACATTGCAAGAACACACAAGCCATATGGCGCACTTCACACTAACGCGCGGCACTACACTCTGCACATACGTGGACCAGCTGCTGGCACGAGCACTCGGTCGGTTGGATGAGGTTATGAACGGTTTCTGGTGGCGCAGAGAAGAGGAGGGTGGAAGCAGGACGGCTGATTAGTTCTGGACGGCGAGTGTAATGGGTGGTGTGCTCTGGCGAGTTATTCGTATTCATATTGACACACAACTCGCATCCAGCTTTTTTCTTTTGTTTTTTTTTAACACACCTGCCTTTCATCCCCCCCTTCTGCCTCCAGCTCTTCTCTTCCTCCGCGCGGCGCCAGTCTCGATCGCACAGGTATTTGATATTCATGGTCTATCAGCGTGGAGCTGCAGCGAGGCGGCGTCAGAAATAAGAGATGGCGGGGAGACAACAAGTGGTGGTGGAGGTGGGGGAGGGCGTTGAGGGGGTGCAATAAAGGAGGATGGGAGAAAATTTGAGAAAGGTGAACAAAGGATCCATAGCTCGAATGGCAGGTGTGTGTGTGTCCGCATACTTTTGGGCAGACGATGAAGATATAGAAGTGAGGGATAAGGAGAGACTGTGCTACAGTAGGCAGCCAACAATGGTCTCCACGCCCGGCTTCTCTCCACCAATTACACCCTTCACTGCCTCCTTTTCACCTCACCCCCCTTCCCCCCTTCCTGCATGTAATCGTCAGCAGCCTTTTTTATTTATTTATTTATTACTTCTTTAAAATTCCCCTGCCGCGACTTTTCCAGATGCCGTCAAATCGACAGGTTAGTGCGGCCCAAGTTGTGCCTTGCCGCCAAACCGCTAATCATTTCAGGCAATTCTGTGTGCGAGCACAGAGACAGGAGGGGAGAGAGGGGGAGGAGGGGGAGTGTGGAGTGGAGTGGAGTGGAAAACGGGGCAAGTTTGATTCCTGGTGATGCTGAGGATCGACTCTCTGCAGAATACTGAGAAGGAAATAAGCTTTGAGGGTGGGAGACGTGCAGAGTGAGAGGTGTTTATAGGGGACAAAGGGAAGAAGGACAGACAGCTTAACAAAAAAAAAAAACAGGTGGGATGCAGGAAAGGACAAAGCCGTATAAATATCAGAGTTAAACTCCACGCTCCTAATCTGAAAGCAGAGCTAACGTGTGACAGCAAAGTGCATTTACAGTTATAAAGCTACACATTACGTTCAACTTCTGATTGAAGTTTTTATCGTTTGCAGGACAAAAAATCCTTGTCCACAGCTTCCACAGACATCACTTAAGATTGTCAGAGTGTAATCTACCACGTTACTCAGGTGACAAGTCACTTCATTTTCAAGTCACACACATTTTCTTTTCACCTAGATTTGATAAAATAATCATTCTTTTTGATGGAAGACATGTTTATTTTAATTTTATTTTAATTTATTTTTTCTGAAAGGATAGTTTTATTCCTTTATATATATATATGTATATATATATATTGATATATTATTATAATTATAGAAATGTTTTATTATATTTTTTCATACAGAAAAATTCAGAAAGAAATGCAAACTGGAAGAAATTAATAAATATAAAATTAGTTCTAAAAAAACAAAATAATAAACGTGAATTTTTCTAACTTTACACTATATTTTTCAGTTATTTATTTATTCATTTTTAGATTTGGTTTTTGTCAGAATTAATAGTTTTATTTTTATATATGCATGATGCATGATATATTTATTTATTATTTATAATTATTTTTTTATATATTTTTTCACATGCAGAAATAAATCCAGAAAAAAATGCAACAGGGATAATTAAATATAAATAAATACATTTAGATATGTCATAAATAAAACTGAAAATTAAAGTAATGTTAATTAATTCCTACACTTACACTATCGTTTTATTTCAGTGCATATTAATTTATATACTTTTTGGATATATTTGTGTTTTTATTTACTCATTTATGATTAAGGCAGTTTTAGTCCTTCATACACTCACTTGATCTCCTGTATATAAAACTCAGAACTCATGTTGTAGTTTAGGATTTTTGTCCATTTCTATTGGCAGAGAGTGTTTCCACATGTTAACCAAATGATACCAGTGATAATTTAGTATTTTTGCCAAATTGTGTATAACACATCTCTGCAGGTTTCCACATTTAGAAATGAAAAATAAAATATTGTCAGATTCATATTTTCTCAGTATCTGTGTGGCACAAACAGACGCCAGGAGAAAACATCAAATTTCGATGCTTTAACGAGGATGGAAATAAATAAGAACGGGTCCGTAATGTGGAGACGGAGATGGTAGAAGCTGGAGAAGGAGAATGGGGTTGGGGAGGGTAGGCGGCACAAAAATAGGAGATAGGAGGAAAAAGTGAAAGAAAGTAGATAACGGTGAGAGGAGACGGGCTAAAAAAAAAAAGGAGGTGGAAGGCAGAAAATGGAGAGTGAGAGATGCAGACATGCAGCCAGAGAGGTGGCAGTGTCTGTCTCCCTTTGTGTTCCACATGGTTTCATCTCTCTCTGTCGGCCTTTCATTCACACTCCCTCACGCTCTCTTTCACTCCGTCATTGTCATGCTCGCACTCTCCCCTTCTTTTCACCCCTTTCTTCTCGGCTCCTCGCCTTTTCACCCTCCTCTCCTCTCCCTTCACCTTCATTTAGCTCCTCTCACTTTCTGCTTTATTTCCTCCCTTCCTGTGCCTGTTTTTTTTTTTACTCATTCTTATCCACTCTTATTTCAGTTTTTCTGATTATAATCTTTAAATTTTTTGAATAGTCTTGAATCGATACATTGGGATTAAAAATAAATCGTTTGTGTCTTCTTTCTTTAAACCAGTCAGAAGAAAACCACACGTTGAGGCTCGTGTTGTTACCATATGTCATGGATCCCACGTCATTTTTACAACCTCCATGGTTATAAAAGCAAAACCATCTATCAAGTAATTTAAAAACAAATCCTAAAAATTGCAGTTGTCATTTCAGAGCTTTAGCTGCTTTAGCTAGCCCAGCTAGCTTGCTTACCATTTTATTCTGCTAGGTACAACAGCGAGAAAAAGCTTTAGCTTTTAAGCATCAAAATGACGGTGATGTTTCTTCAGCGCAATAATTGGACTGAGCTGTTCACTGCAGCTAGCTGAACAGATTAGCATTAGCTAGCAAACTTACATTCAGGATACAGAGCTTTTAATATGTTGTTGAACTTAAAAACATGAAGAATATTGATGACTGTTTACTACTTAGCAGGATGTTGTTTTAAAGTACCAGGCTAAGTATCGTTAGCTTCTGCTTTTTGCTAGACTCTCCATTTCTTTGAAATTCTTAAAAGGCAAGGAGGTTGTGGTAACAAAAAAATCACACAAAAAATTACATTGTGCTCACAGCATAAGCAGTAAAAGTAAGAATAAGACTAAGTATTGGCAGCTACACTGTCAGGGAGTCACCGTTACCATTGTTTGGTGTCGTCCAACGTTGGTTAATAGTTATGTCAGTTATGCAGCTGCAAGTGTCAGGCATCACTTTTTTGCTCCAGCTCTGATTTACAATAGCCCGACGCTTTTCCCACCGGTAGTGTGAACACAGTTTTACTTCTTTTTTTCTATGCAGTCAAACCTTATAAGCTTAGCTGGGTTAAACATTAGCACATGCTGTAACTAATTTTGCACAAACGGAACTTAAGGTTACGGTCACAACATGGACACACCGTTAAATTCTCGGTTTTTAAATCGTAACATCAGTCGTGTTGCTGCTAGGCAACAGCTAGCATCTAGGAGCAGAAGCTAACAGTTTAGCACGCAAAAAAAGCATGTTAATATTACTTCAAGTAATTTCCAATTTCAAGCCCTTTTCAGGGCTTGAAATTGGAACCATTTTAGTCACATATGTCGTCACAATCGTGTTGTGAGTGAAAGTCATGCCACTATGTTGATCATTTATTAGTAGTTAGCATTGGAACTTGTGTTAGTAGTAGTTAGTAGTGCTCACGCACTACATTCACTCACATACTGTGCGTCTCCTGGGGGCTAAGCCCCCCCGTCCTTAAATCCTAGTGACGCCCCTGGTTGCCATATTATAAAATGACAGAAACGACAATAGATTAATTCACATTTGGACATGGCCCCATTTAAAAGGGTGAGACAGCCGCACTCACTCAGACCAAGATTAAGATCTAACTCTGTTATGTAAAATTCACCCCTCATTCATACTTTGAGTTGTGAAAATGAATGCTCCCATTTTCTGACCATTTGTAGTCAGGGAGGATTAAGTCATGTTTTTTTTAATTAGCCCTAAATTAAATTCAAGAGCAGGACTTGGACTTGACTCTCCAAAATAATTAAGTTCCTGTTTGTCTTTATTCCTCCTCCCATGAGTTGTGCCTGATATCAGAATGGCTTATGTTTTGTTTTTAATTTAGTCTCGATTCATACCAGGTAGCTTTCTTTTGGGGGGTCTTTACGCTTCCGTGCCCTTTATCTCCCTCCCTCCCTCCCTCCTTCCTTCCTTCCCTGCCCTCCCTTTTCTTTCTTGCTCCATCCCCGCTTCACCCTCCGTCCCTCTTCCTCCCCTCCTCCGTTCCACCCAGAGTAATTCCATCTCTCTCTCAGCAAACAAAGGGAGCTAATGACATGCTGACACCGAGCCCGATGATTGAATTCATTAGGCGTGCACAATAATTGCCAGGCGCGAGCGTGCACGCACCCATCTATTCAGAGGACAGCTGTCAAATAACAAGCACGAGAGAATAGCTTTTTATTGTTGAGCTGGAATAGACAGAGAGAGAGAGAGGGTGAATGTAGAGAAAGGAGAGAAGCACCTGTTGTGGAGGAGAAAAAGAAAAAGAGAGAGCACTCAGCATGTCAATTAGACTGCTGTGTTCGTGCAGGGTTGCTGGGAAGTTTGCCGCCTGTTTGACGTACTTGGCGTCATGATTCAGGTGCTCGGCTGCTGCATTTATTCTTTTCCACCCCTTCTTTAAATCAGCTTCTGTCTGAATCCTTTTAGGTGAATATTTGAATTTTGTGGTGTGAAGTTAGCTTCAGCTTAAAAAATTAAAACCAAATAGTAGTCGTTCTTCATATCCTGGCAGTAGCTGTTCGTTTGGACGATGGATTAGTGTTTTATTTGCATTATTTATAGTAGTTTTAAACATTGAAGGATGAAGAACGAGAGCTCTAACTAGAGGTGACTGTAATGTACCGAGGTGGAGAACTAAATTCTCCCAAATGGTCTGTATCTGAGGAACATATTCCTGGAACAAGTTACCACCACACACTGGAAACACTGGTTAAAAATAAATAAGACATGTATTCACATAACCTAAGTACTTTTCTTAACTTATGCAAACTCTTTGGTTTTGGTCCATTAATGTTCAATAAACTAATAATAATAGTTCATCTGATGGATGAACAGTCAGTGAAGTGAAGCTATGTGTTGTACCTGCTGCATAAAGTACACAGCTACACAATATTGGGAAGGTGGTCATAATGTTATGCCTGATCGGTGTACTTGGCCAATAAAACTGGTTTTGTTATTTAGCTGAGATGTCGAAAATGGGGAGATTCATTATGGTATTAATTCATTCCTTGTGACTGGTTGGGCGCAGTAGCTCAGTGACATTTGTCTTCGGTCACGCCCGCTACAATCTCTGTAATTGAAATTATTCATCGGTGGGAGATGGGCCAATTGTGGAGCTGCGAGAGTTCAGAAGTTTTTCAATCTGCAAATAGATGGAAACGACGCTGATCTGAAGCGGCATCTGTTAAACGTAGGAATCAACCAAGTCTGAGGAGAAACAAACAGGTTTGACGATTGTCACCATGGATTTTGGTGACAGAAACACTTGACTGCACCATTGCTCTTCTCCAAAAACTTGAAGGGGGCTCGGTTTTGATTCATAGGTGTCACTTGTCACCGACTTCTGCTGAAAAGCAAAGCTAACGCATCACACCCTGATTTTGATAAAACTCCGTCTTAGTTTGAAACTCAAGAAGCACCTTATGGCGGCGGTTCGTCATCGATGGCTTGGACCGGAGAACCAAAGTCTCTGCTTGTTGATACAAAGCGAGTGATTTAGCACTTAGTAGCATTAGTCTGTTTAACGCTAATGTATCTGTTGTAGCTAATCAGCTTGCACTCTGATTTACCTCCTTATCTGCCCAGCTGGAATTTACATGCAAGAGCTTTTCATTAACGTCAAGTGGCCAAATGAATGTCCTTTTAATTTTTTGGCCTCTGGCTAACCCGGAGGAGCTCGGAGGAAGCATGGCAAGGTTGAGGGGGCTTGTGTGCTGCTGCTGCTTGAGTCTGGAATAAATGCATGAGTGTTGTTGTTGGCATTGTTAAATATTCATTGTGGTAAATGTGACAAAATCTCAGTGGGCTCTGCAGACTTTGATGTCCCAATCTTTGTGTTCAAGGTTAAACGATTTGGAAGTCTAATTTTCTAAAGTGGTCTTTCTGTTTCTTTGATCCCCTTCCTGCAGAAGACGGAGGAGGACGAGCTGGTCCTGACTCCAGATGGGACCAGAGAGTTCCTGACCTTTGAGATCCCCCTCAGCGACTCGGGTTCTGCCGGTTTGGGCGTCAGCGTCAAAGGCAACCGCTCCAAGGAGAACCACGCCGATCTGGGCATCTTTGTCAAATCCATCATAAACGGAGGCGCAGCCTGCAAGGTGCAGCACCATCTGTTACGATTAGTGCATGGCTTTAGTGGAAACAAAAGAAAATACTTCTTTTCTGTGTTTGTTTAATTGGATCTTTGGATGTACGATTCATCCCAAAGCTAATTTTATTCAACATAGTGTCGGTGTCATAGCATGGGATCGTTGAATGAATGAATTATCTTTTTGACATTTTGCATTGGCTGGGCATGTGTTTTTAAATCTTAAATATCACTGTAGAAATCCCAGACCCTCAGAAGTAACTTAACAGTAGCTGAAGGTCATGTTATCGTAAGCCTCTGCTGGAAAGTAAAGTTATTTCTCTGCTCCTCAGAAGAAAAGCTGGTATCTTCACCGCTGTAGTCAATTTGGTTTTCCTTCAACTTGTTTTTCATATAGAACACGCTTATGTTGACAGCACATAATAATGGACCTAAAAGCACTTTTCTCCGCGAGACGTTGGATCACGACTAGAAACAGGATACACTGTCTGAGCGAGACTGTTAGCGTGATTAGATCAAGGTTATTGTTAAGTTGCCGATACGGCTGCTTTTTATTTATCGCACAGTGCGACCTGTCTTGTGCAGAAAGGTTGAGAGTTTGAGCTCCGACAAGTGAATTACAACAATTGCTGTTATTTGCCGTCCATGAAAAGGACGGGCGACTGCGAGTGAACGACCAGTTGATCGCCGTGAACGGAGAATCCCTGTTGGGCAAAACCAACCAGGACGCCATGGAGACGCTGCGCAAGTCCATGTCGACGGAGGGCAACAAGCGGGGGATGATCCAGCTCATCGTGGCCAGACGAGTGGCCAAAAGAAACGAGGTGAGGAGCAAGGACAGAGCGGATTAATATCGCATGTGATGTTGTCTAAATAGATGGCTGCACACTGATCAGCCACAACATTATGACCACTGACCGGAGAAGTAAAAAGCATTTAAACCATCTTGAGTCGGTTCAATGTTCTGCTGGGAAACTTTTTGACCTGGCATTCATTAATTTGGATGTTACTTAGACATGTAGCACCCATCTAGACCAGACCAGACACCTCCACCCCATAGCAATGACACACACACACACAAAAGCTTTAGGAACAACTCAAAAAAAACAAAAAACATGAAGAACAGCACAAGGTGTCGACCTGGCCTCCAAATTCACTAGATGATATGATGATACATTGACTATTGCTTTGGTGTGGTTGTTTGGTTCATTGCTGAAAACTGGTTAATTGGACCAGCATTAGAAAACATATGAAGATGCTCAACACAAATGGTCACCGTCTTCATGACTGAGAACCTTCACAAACGAGTGGTCATTTAGTGTTAAAACACCTTCAATCATATTTAAGCTCATTATGTCCCATGTTACTCTCACATATATCTTGTAGTAGTAGTTACTAGCCCTGCAAAAACATGTAATGGATAGCAACACCACTACGAAAACCAAACCCACACAAACAGCAATGAAAATGACACGCTTCCATATCATAACTGCAGCATGTGAATGGATTAAATTAATCATATCAGAGTCTTCCATACAATGAGGTTGGGTGTGAATAATCGCAGCACTTGGAAACTGAACGATACATTTCTTTATTCAACCTGACGGAGCTGATTTGACCTTTTATAGCGGCCGCCTGCTTCACACTCAGGTTTCACACGTTCACACCTCAGAGCTGCGCGTTACAGCTGTTGTTGACTGTTGACCTCTGAGCAAGTCCACTGGAAAGACTGTGGGTAAACACCCTGCACGGGGACTTGTCAACATTAGTTATTGGATAAAGGGAGGAGAAGGTTTTCATTCACCGGTTGCGTTCAGGACTTTTCTTGGGTTTGATCATGGTCCTGTCACAGCTGCTGGTCTAAGAAGCAAGACTCCAGTAGTTTGGTTAGGAACTGCTGTTTCTATCTTCCAGAGCCTGTTTAGTGTATTTTAATGTGGCTAATTCAATAAAGTGTAATCAAAGTGGATATTCTCTGCAAGAAAGTTAAACTGTTCCTGAATATCATCTATTGGTTAGACATGGAGCGAAAAATCAAAAAACACAGTTTGAAGCAAAACACTGGGAAATACCCTCGTGAGCATCAGTTCATCCTTTCATGAAGGTAAAAGTAAGAAGTCAGGTTGTGGTAGTTTACCAAACCCTCCCACGCATGTTCGCCTCCCTCGAGGCTGTTGGAAGGAAGAAAAACACGGCGGAGCTGCGAGCTGCACAACTTTTTTCCCTCCCTTCAATGTCATGTTTTTACATTCTCCGTACACCTTGGCCTGTCGCCTGCTTGAAAGCCGAGGCTGAACCTCTGCCGTGCGCCTCTGCTGTGTGTCTGCGAACTCGCGCTCGTGTGCATGCGAACGCCTCTGGCACAGCCCGGCTTCCCTTGCTCTCCTTTTCCAACCTGGTGTGTCAAAGTTTTGATTTCCCCTCGGTCCTCCTGGTAATTGAAAGCAGAGGCCAGGCCTGGAGGTGTGTTTTGTATATGTGTGTGTGTGTGTGTAAACGTGTGCATGCACGTGTCTTTGTGCCTCTCTCGTGTGTATGTGTGGGGATGTGGGTAGCTTGCGCTTTTGTGCATCAAGTTTATGCATGTATGCATTTATTTTCAAGGATATTTCTGTGTTCGTTTGCTGAGATATTGTCTGTGTGTGTGTGTGTTTGTAAGGTAGTGAGACTTCACGGGAAGCATGCTGGATGAATAGAATTTGAGCATTGGGAGTCTCGTCAATCTTTGCTTCACATGTAGCTGGAGGCTTAGCCTGAGGCTGTCCAAGAGTCTGGCTATTTCTAAGATGTAGTGTCCACGACACTGGAAAAACAAGAAGAGGAAAACAACAATTTTATAGACCCCTACTCAAAGAGACACCACAGAGCTCATTTAGAAAGTCCCAACAGACTATGGATTGTTAAGACCTCATAACCAGCTGTCAGTCAAACATTTGTTAAAATCTAATAATGCTTAATGACTATAGGACGAAAGACGTGACATTTACTGACATATGGGATCAAATAATCCACTATTTACCTATGTCTGCATCCTTTGGCAGCCAATCCTAAATCAATCTCAGATGTTTGCCGTTGCATGAATCTCAACCCCGCTCGCTTCCATTCCTCCCTCCGTCCCCATAGAAACGCCGCAGACCCGCAGATCAGCTAATTCCTCATCACCCCGGCATCCAGTGGGATTGAGATCTTCCCGTAGCACAATTATAAGCAATATTTAGATCGGTTCCTTAGCTGTGACTCAAGACGTTTTATTTGTCCAACAAATGGCTCGAGTCCATTTGCAGAGAGAAGATAAATATACTTTCAGTCCCACAAACAGGGAGGAGCTACTAGATAATGTTCATAAATTCATGATGTTCTAAAGTGCCTCATACTTCCATGCATATACATTGCAGTATTTATGCTAACACTGTTCCCGGGGAAGGTTATGGATGTTCTGCTGTACCGGGGATATTTGGAAAGTGAGACCATTCCCAGGCTAGAGCCTTCTCCTCTAAATTACACTTCATTACAGCCTCCGAATGTACCCACATATGTATTCTCGGGTAAACTGGACTTGTTTGTTTACATCAGGTTCCATGCGACAGTGGCTATTATTACAGCACCTCAACCATTTAGCGAGCTGAAGGGATCATTGGGCAAAGACCTTCTGCCAAAATCGAATCCCGGCCTTGCTAGTTATAGTCATTGATTGGGGGGTAATTTGGCTCCAGTATTGACTCGAGTGTGATAGTGTTATCGCTCGTTACGCGATGCCGGCGATGATGGTTATCTTTATGGCAAGGGCTGTCATCACCTTCAGCAAGAAACGCAGGGACCATAACAAATCAATACAGCCAACGATCCAATGGGCAAACAATGAAGACAATGACACACACACAAACACACGGGAACACACACATTCTCAGGCCACGCTGTAGATGTGTGCTTATGGGGTGACATGGCTAGCAAATGGTCTGTTTGTCCAGCAAGCCAGAGAGTGTCCTCATGAGTCCTGGGGGAAATGTTGAGACTCAAGGAGGTTAACCGTCCCCTGCGGGGGGATTGCTAGCGAGCTAACAGCCTGTGGCGTAGCAGCCTATTGGAAATCCATGCTCGTTTATCCTGGTTAACACACCGTTAGCTTTAGCGTGGATAGCTGCCCTCCTTGTCCAGCCATTACAGTTTAGCAAACATGCTACTTCCCCGCAGCTTCATTCTCTTTTATGCCTCTTCTGAGCACAAATTCCCCAAGAACAAAGATTCACAAAATTAATTCTAATATGTCCTCCGTCTTCAAGCAGGAGCAACCGGGGAGTCCCCTGGGACCACAGCAGACAATGAACACCTCCTTGGATGACCATGAGCGCAGAATCTCCCACTCTTTGTACGGTGGCCTCGAGGGACTTGATGACAACCTGATGCCGCGACAAGGCATGATACCACGTACAATAGGTAAGACTGGAACCAAATCAAAACTCGGTTTGGCTTTTGTGTTCATCTATTTGCCGCTGATAATAAAATTTCCTTCCTAGTTGAGGTTTGTCAGCCTAAGGCCATCCTAGGTCCTTGTGTTAAAACTGGCATAGACTAGAAATTGCACAAGCGCTATTAATGCACAGTTTTGAGCGTTACTGTATGCGCATTTAAAAAAACAAAACAAAGTATGGATAAAAAGAAAGAAAGAAATCAATGGTAGATTTTAAGGAATGTTACACATGGAAATGAAGGGAATATTGCAGGTTTCAGAATGAGATTAGATGAGAGAATCAGTGACTTTATATAAAGATAATGTCACTCATATAATTCTTGAAGAGCAGTTTTGAAGCTCACTGTGGTGTCACTGGATGTTGCCATCTTGGCAGTGCCTCAGAAATTAACCCACATGTCACTTAAAGTGGTCGTGCCTGTAATTATTCATAAGTTAGACATTTTAACATGGAGCTCTGTGAGGATTGACTCTTCAGTGTTGGCTTCATCTTTCAGTCATGGAGGTTTCTCAAGAAATGTTGTTCAAAAATGTTGAACCTTAACAAGATTGGAATGGGAAGGATAGTACAAAAGATAGCAGCGTTCACCTTGAACAACCTCACTTCAGTGCAGAGTCTCCTGACGTCCAACTCTTTCCATTCGAGGATTTTAAAAACACAATATGTGCACATTTGGTGCAATCTGCCAGGCCTAACTGTGTCGTCTGGTCTTATCAAGACTGTGGTATTTAACGTCTCTGAAAATGTCAGGGAACAAGAAGTAACAGAAAATGGTAAAAGTAGTTCGTTTCTTGCTGTGTGTTTGCTGAAAGCGCATCTGAGGACATGTGCATTGATTCACATGTCTATTCCTGGATGCTGTATCTGTCATTGTTCAAAACACACTCTGAGTTGGTTTGTCAGTGCATATATATATGTGTGTGTGTGTGTTCTACAAAGTGCAAGAGATTAGCAAGCATATTTGTATCCGTGAGTAAGAGCTCTGCACCCATCTGTGCAGGCTTGCGTGAGTGTAGCACTTGAATGATTGATGGGTGGGTGGTTATGTTTCTCTAGATCATCGAAAGGCTTCTGTACACCAGATGTCACCGCAGACCTCCCCTTGTTTTAATCTGGAGAAAGTATAAAATAACCAAACCATTTTGCTGCCATTTGTCCTCTGGGGTCATTTATTTTAATTTGTGTTTCAAAAACAACAAAATTATCCAGAATTGAGATGATTAGAGGGAACTACAATGAAACACGAAGGTGCAGGAGATACCTTAATGTAAACTAATGAAGCAGAGGTATATTATACACAAACTTTTAATCTTTTTCTTTTTTTAATTAGTTCATACTCTCTCTGTCTCATTAATCAATGCAACTGTACTGAAGTGTTTTTCTTTCATGCAAATTGGTTGACACCAACACCGTTGTGTGTGTGTGAGTAGTGAGTGACGGAGGAAGTGCTAATAGGTGAAGCTCAGCCACGTTTCCGTGGTGGCTGCGTTCATCCATGCTTAACAAGCTGCAAGAGTTTCTAATGAGCGTACAGGGTCGGGAGTGGAAGCGCACGGCAGATATACAGGAGATAGAAAGACGTTGTCGGTTCAGCGCTGACAAACGAGATCGTTGTGACTTACCCGACCAGATGCACTGATGTCTGTATCAGTTGCAGAGCATTAACAACCAGAATCAGAATCACTTTATTAATCCCAAGGGAATATTACTTTGTACCAGTGTTGAGAACAAAGAGCAGAAAAAGCTAGAAATGGGCAGCAAGCACGTTCACGCACTTAATAACAGCTAAGGTTTGTCCAAACGCCGTATTGAAAAACTTCCGATGCCTTAAAGTTGACTAACGTCTGGTGAAAGTTGAGTCGACGTGTCCTAGTCGATGACGTCATAAATAAAAAACACGGTAGAAAGTAACGCTTTGCAATAATAACCTCTATATTCTTGACCTGAATACATATTGTAGCGTCTCACAGAAAAGAAGCTAGTGAAGCTTTTCTGCCACGTAACTGAAGCTTGAACACAGACTCCTGCTGGCACCATGAACTCCGCCAGTCTGACACTTCTAATATGCGGCTCTCGCTCCACAAACTCTCAACTCTACCATAAATTCCGTCTCTCGCATGGTGCGTTCACTGACATCAAGGACGAAACAACACACTCCACAACCACAGCCACAATGTCAACTGTATAGCAGCAAAAAGGTGTAACAACTTTAGACAAGGAAATTCACCGGCAAGTTGTTGGTTTGCAGCCTCCTTCTCTCTGATGAAGCTGTTGATTGACTAATGTCTAGATGATTTGAACCGACCAATGACTGTGCGTTGCGGTAGTGCTTTTATTAGTATGGGCTCCAACTTTAGTGGAGTATTTCTACACACTTGATAAACTGATGCTAATTTGCTGAAACGACCCACTGGGCACCTAACCTGTCTTCTAGGAGATGTCCATGTTGTCATTGTCATGTGATCAGTGACTAGTCGACTTCCTGCGTAAAGCTCATGCTGCAGCAGTAGAGTCAAATTGTCGGTGCAACCCCTACTTTTTACTGAAATTATTCAACAGAGTCATGATCTTCAGGTACATATACATATACACATTCAAATATACAGCAATATATATATATATACACACACACACATATATATATACACACACACACACATTTATATGTACACATAGTATATCGAGGTCTGGTGATTGCGGAAGAACCTGTAATTGAGGGGCAACTAATTCAAGACGCACATTAAAATCCATTGAAAAAGAGCTGCAGTATCACTGCAAAGAAAAAAAAAACGCTCTGCGGGTTTGTTTCAAAGTGAGATTGCGGAAAGGATTAAAGCCGTATTTGAACTGCTAGTTAATTTGCAACTGCAGCCCAGTCAAAGAGGATGAAGGCCAACAGGCTAGCTTTAAGCCTGCTTACCTTTTAAAAGATGATTTTACATGACTGCCCCATGGTTCATTCTGAGATATTTTAATCTACATGTTCTTGTCCAACTCTATCTTGAAAAGGATACTTGAGATCTCACAGAGACGATACCTGCTTAAATAAAAGGAACAACATTTAATTGGGAGCAGCTCACAAGCCAAAAATGAGACAGTTACTCAAATAATAATTAACTGTAAGTGGATTACTTATCCAGGGTTTTCCACATTAAACAATAAATGTGGTGTTGAGAGTATGAAAGCTTCAATCATGTTTGTTCCTTGATTCCTCGTCTTCCAAAAGTCTCTATTAAAGAGAGTGTCAGATGAAAGAAAACCCCTTTTTACAGATGCGATATTAAAAAAGTTAAAGCCTTAAACCCTTTTTTGTATTTGTCTTTCTCGATTCAAGTGAAAACGATCTCCTTTAACTGTGAGTACATCCTCATAGAGGAACATGCAGATATTTTTTTCCTGTTTTTTTTTAGATTTAGTTTCATCCCTAGTGTCTTTTTTTTTTTTTTACTTGCAATTCATTATTTATGACATCTTGAATATTAAAATGTACTTTAAATGAAAGAGTAACAAATAATAAAGTGGATTTCTTTTTCCTGGGATTTAATTCCAAACAATAAAATCTTAATAGTTCATGTTAATATCTCGATTCCCCGCCTTCTGAATGTCTGTTAATTTATCTTCTAGAAAAACTCAGACTAAAGAAAAGCACTTTTGCAATTGAAATATCAGCCCTTTCTTAAAAATATAAAAGAAAGCCCATTGCTTGATTTGAGTGAAACATGGATTTAAAAAAAAACAACCCCCACTCTCTGTATGGCTGCAGAGACCAGGGCAACAATTGTGGCGTCTTTGTGTGTAATTTGGTTTTAACCAGACGTTTTGAAAAAAAGTAAACTTCTGGGAGAAACACCAGTGCTCGTGTTCCTGATGATGGACCGGATGAAGGGTGTGGGACTTCTTGTGAAGTTGCAATCACTGCAGAAGATTGTTCCAGCTAATTTATGGGATTTAACTCAAATCCGTGCAGTTGTGCCTTTGCAGCTGCTGCTGCGTCTCTGCTGCTCATGAGCCGACCAGCAGAAGAGTTGGAGCTGAACCTGTCGGCTCCCAGATGTGAACGTGTGTGACTGCATGTGCGTGTTCAGCAAACCGACCTCCGTGGAAAAGCTGAACTCGTGTGTCTGAGTGCCGCCTTTCACTCACAGTTGCTTGGAATGAGTCTGTTCTCTGGTTGTCACGGCGCCACAGGACATAAATCATGCATCAGGCTTTCTTAGAAGACAGCATCATTCCCATTCAGAACCGACCTGCTCGCTTTTCGCCCCGTGCAAGCTCTCAGATCACTCGTCTTTCCCTTTTTTTTTGTTGTTTTTTTTCCCCCTGCACTCTTAAGATGCTGGGGATAAGAGAGCGACTTAATTATTCCTTCAGGCCAGTAGCTTTCAAGGCCCAGCACCCGAGGCAATAACCTCCTTACTAATTATGCAAATAGATCGAGACAAGACAAAATGAAAGGAAGGGGGGGTAAAAAGACTCCTCTGTGCGTCTTTCACCCCGTGTTATTCTCACCTCTCGTGATCTCCATTTTCATTTAGAGAATCTTTTCACCCCTCTCCTTCCTTCTGCGTCGCCCCGTTCCTTTCAAGTATTCAGCAGCTTCATGCAGCAACAACAACAAAAAAATAAAAAAAAAGCCGTCCAGTAATAGCCTGCGCCGGAGAATCTCAAATGAAATGCCACCTATTGTTGGGCCGCGGCTCAGTCAGAAATTATTACAGCCACGGGGGAACAATAGTGTGTGTTTATTGGTTTGATTCTCAGGTGATGCCCGGTGCGTGCTCCGTCCACATGGCAGTGCTATTGTTGCCGGTCGACGGCTGCCCTCGGGTGCTGGCACTAAAACAAAGAGGCTTTTCTTTTTTTTTTTCCTCTTCTTCTTTTTCTTCTTTTACCAGTCTACTGAGTTGACAGATTCATTGGTTTTCTACTCAGTAGCTGCCAGTTGATTGTACTGCAGTGATTCACACTGTGACATTGATGGGATTCTCAGTGTTGCGCATTGGGCTGCTTAGGGAAATGGGATTAAGTGGTTCTGTGAGTGCACATGTGTTGGAACGTGCGTGTGGCCTGAGAGGGAAGGGAGGCCACGCTGTGCTGGAGGACTCACCCGGACCCCCAAATAACAAACACACACAGCGGGGAGGGGGGGGGGGCGGCTGAAAGGAGCACAAAGACCAGCACTGAGACCACGATGTAACAGTTGGAGTCAATGCAGCGAAGGTCTGAGGAAGTTAAGGCCGTGCACTCGCACGCTTTTACCGATGCAGCCCAACACGCTCTCAGTGTTTCTATTGTGAGTGCGTTCATTCATGTGAGCATGCATTCACACGCCGGTCAGCCACAACATTATGACCACTGACAGGTGAAGTAAAGAACTTGTGTATATCCAGTGTTCGGACCTGGCATTCGTTCGTGTGGATGTTACTTAGACATGTAGAACCCACCTAGACCAGACTAGACCAGACACCCCCCCACCCCACCCCATAGCAATGACACTCCTTGATGACAGCAACCTGACACACACACACACACACACAAAAATCCTTAAGGAACGACTCAAAAAAACCATGAAGAACATCACAAGGTGTTGACCTGAACTCCAAATCCACTAGATCCCAAACTGATCAAGTGTCTGTGGGATGATCCACAGAGACCACTCCCCTCAACCCAACGGATCCAATGATCCCCCACTAACAACACCCTGTTGCCAGACACCTCAGGACACTTACAGAAGGTCCATGTCCATCCTCTGACGAGTCACAGCAGGTTTGGAGACACTACGTGATATTAGGGAGGTGGTCATAATGTTATGCCTGATCGGTGTTATCCCTAATTTAACTGCGCAAATCAGATTTTAATAACGTGTTTCAGAAATTGAAAGGAAAACACATAATGCATTAATGGCAACATTTAAATAAAACTTTTCACTGAGAGTAATGACTTTTTAATTGACCTCCACACAGACATAGATTTACACACACACACACACACACACACACACACACACACACACACACACACACACACACACACACACACACACTGACACTCATCCCTCTCCTCCTCCGCTGCCTCATCTACATCAGGTCATTCACCCACGCTGCTTAGATGCGGCGGCACCCAGCGGCACGTTGGTCCCCCCGGTGCTCGGCGATGAGAAACAAACAGCAGGCCTGGCTCAGACCTCCAGGTCTCGGGCTTTAAAACCCAAACACTTTTCTAAAGACAAACAAACTTCTCCCTAAGCTCAGCACACAAGGCTTTTATGAAGCGCTGAAGCTCCCCCCTTCTTTTGGTGCCAATTTCAAAATACAGATTAAAAGACAAAGTCATGCGCTGCATATCAATGGGCGTTTTTAAGCCGAGCTTTTCAGAGGCAGAGAAAGGGGACTATTTTATATTTATTCCCCAGCACAGGGAAGTTTTTATCTTTATTTGCGAGGGCACAGCTTGAATTAATCATAGTGTTTTGACATAGGAACACCATTGTGCCTGCTGCCAAACTCCTCTTGGTATAAGCTGATTAGCCAGGAGCTGTTACACTCTGCTTTTAACTAAAAAATATGTTCTGCTGTTTAAAAAGTTACCCCGTATTTTATTTTAACTATTATTTGGAAACCCTTGTTTCCCCCCCTTGTTAACCCATTAAAAGGTTTCTGCAAACTTTATACACCGATCAGGCATAACATTATGACCACCTTCCTAATATCGTGTAGGTTTCTCTTGTGCCTCCAAAACGATTGTGACTCATCATATAATGCACATGGGCCTTCTGAGGGAGGGTGCCCTGTGGTGTCATTCCTCACAGGTTGTTGTTAGTGGGGGGGCTTTGGGTCCTATAGGTGGAGGGGAGGGGCCTCTGTGGACCATCCCACTGGTTCTTGATCGGTTTTGGGATCTAGTGAATTTGGAGGCCAGGTCAACACCTTGTTCTGTTCTTCATGCATCCTGCTGCCTTAGAAGAAGTGTCATTGCTATGGGGTGGGGGGTGTCTGGTCTGGTCTAGGTGGGTGCCACATGTCTGAGTAACATCCACATGTAGACGTCATTCAGCATCTGTGGACGTTTTCCTTGTGGTTCAGTAAATTTATCTGCGTGTATCATGCTGAGCTGGAATCTCTGGACCACAGCGGCGGTTGTTCGGTCTAAGGACTGTGACACATCGAGCTGGCGGTCGCCTGTTTGTCGGTGCCAGGCTGCTGGTGAGCATCTGTGACCGTAGTTTTGGTGGTTCACCTTGTACCAAACAAAAGTAGTTGGCAGGAGATCACTGTTGATGGTGAGCCTCGAGGAACCAGTGCACAAGAAGAGAAACAGGTGGGATTGGCCCACATAGGAGGCTGTTCTTTCATTACATCGGCATCTGACCTGAACATTCAAATACGCACCTTTTATTTCATGTTGATCTACAGTAAATAAACTGTAGTGAATGATTCACTAGAGGGCAGCTCCGTGTGGAAGTTTGTAGTTCTTCATCGCTTCCTGCTCTCCCAACCTTGGTACTAGCATTTTTTCCACTTCATTATTTCCGTCTACTCGTCAATGTTTTCTCGTCTTCTTGTTCAAGTGCAACTTTATTCCTTGGGTTGCCGGTCGTTCTCTGATGTAGAGTTGTGTTTCTGTGCCCTAAATCTTGTTGTTTGAACACATGTTTCAGCATTTGTTTCAAATAATTAGTTTGTAAGACTCTCAGGAAACTATCCAAAATCCGTTGTAATCAGCTCTTAGTTTTGCATGTGTGTTAAAACTGTGACAAAGAGTGACTTTTATAAATGTATAAAACATGAATTAGTTCATCTCTTACCAAGATTGCACCATTGTGAATTGGTGCTTTGTCTCTTTTGATGTATTTCTTTCTCAACTATTATTTTGCATCAGATGTTTTCTTCTTTGATCTTGAAGACAGAGGCTTGACATTAGTCATTTATTATTGATACGAACACGTCTGGTCAGTCAGGTGGAGATGGCATCGTCAGCAGCTTCAAAAAGGAGAAGATTAGAAGAATAAAAGATTGGCTTTTGTCTCCTCCAGGAAACTACCAGCTCTCTCCGACCGTCAACATGCCCCAGGACGACACTGTGATCATCGAGGACGACCGGCCGCCGCTCCTCCCGCCGAACCTCTCCGACCAGTCGTCGTCCAGCTCTCACGACGACGTGGGCTTCACCGCTGACGTCATACCGCCGTGGGCCAAAGAGCTGCCCCTTCCCAACGAAAGGTAGACTTCTTTTAGTTTGATATTATTTCTGTTTGAATCGCAGTGTTTGATCGATCTTGAGCTGGAAGCAGCACTTCGTTGTACCGGCCTCTTGTTCCGAGTTCTGAGGGCTTTTTTGGTCTCTGGTTTCCTTTGGTTGGTGTATGTTCTTGTGTATTCTTCAGTATGTTTTCCCACCTTTCGTCATCTGTTGGACCACCTTCTCTAGTCCACTGTTGGAACGCCTCATTTCTTGAGAATGGTCCTGTTCCATTGCCAAGGGTCCAGTAAATGTCCTCCAGTAAAATAATTGATCTGTAACGGCACAATGTACGCTCCAGGAAACTTTCGCAATCTCCATTAGAAGTGCGTGTTTTCTGCATCGTAACTTCAACCACACCGTGTTACCACGAGAGGTTTGAGCTCTGAACTTTCGATTGACACGTCACCAGCCGATTGTCCATAGGGGGAAAAAAACTGCGTAAAATATTCATTATAAATGCAGTCATATTTGAAATGGGACTAGGTAAGACTTCAAGCTGTGGACCCATTTGTGTGTTTTCCAGTCTGCACCACCAAGCTACAGTCATGCCTGTACGCCAGATGGTTCAAGAACAGCTTTAAATTTAGCTTTGATATATCTTTTTTTTGGGGGCAAAAATTGTCTTTTTTTAAACCTTCTCATGTTTTATACATATTACCCTACAAGTCTTCCATTATCTATATTGTTAAGCCTTTTTTGTCCCCCCATCCCCCTTTCTGCCGTGATGCTTCTGTTTTCCCTCTGTGTGATCAATGAAGTCCTTCTCATCTTATCATCCCGTCTCACCTTCCTTCCAGCCCCCTGAGTCCAGATGAAAATAATGCAGACGGTGCTTTCCAGAGGGAAGGCTTCGGGCGCCAGAGCATGTCGGAGAAACGCACCAAGCAGTTCGGAGACGCCTCTCAGCTCGAGATCATCAAGACGCGCAAGTCCAAGAGCATGGATCTAGGTAGGACGTTCAGAACTTCTCTCTGCCGCCCAGCGTTCTGGTTATAGATTAGATTTCAAGGATTTTCCAAAAGCAGGGACTGAGGTACTTTTCAATTATCTGCACCTGTGTTCATGCATTTAACACTGTCTTCAATGTTCAACTCTAAAAGTAAAGTCATCATTTTCCTCTTAACGTGTCAAGAAAGACTTCTTTTAATTACCGCTTTGGAACTTCAAAACCATTCACGTCAAATTTAAAGTTGTAATTAGGGAGAAATTTGAATTAACATGTCCCAAAGCTCTTAAGTGTCCAGTCTGTTGCTTCATAACACTGAAATAAAAAAGAAAAGGATGCATTCATTCCCAGCAATTACAGGCAAATTTTGGCATCGGGCAGCTGAGCCGTGGTTTGTTCCCGGCCAAGGAAGTTTTACAGGATTGCAAAACTTCAAAATTTTATGGTTTACAGTACATGCATTAAGGAAGTTCACTTGGCGTATTCAGTGCACCTAGTTAGCTACATGAGAATCCGATTTCATGCGACCTTGGATAAACTTCCCTGCACGCTCCCCACATTTCCAATATGTTCCTTATATTTAAATGAACTCCACCTCCTTTGCCTCCTTGTATGTGAACAGACTCTGCATCTGTAGCCCAAAGTCAAGAACTTCACTGAGTTGATTCACCTTGAAATGGCTTCGGACGGCGGCTGATTGCTTTGGCTGCACCGGTCTCTCTGCTCGTGCTCTCTATAATCATATCTAATCTTCACTACCAGATTGCCGCTGTGTGCCATGTTGATACGACAACAAGTCTGATTGCTATCCTTTAAACTCTCTTTTCATTTCCCACCCCCACCCCCCTCACCTCTCCCCAAAAACCCTGCCTCTCCGTCTCGCATGGCGTCCGATCCTAATTGAGATGAAGCCTCCTCGGATGTTTGCAGCACTACCTGGATGTTGCATGTGGAATGTCGTGACCACTAACCCCCAAATGTTTGTATCCCTCTTCTCTTCCCTCCCTTCCTTTAACAGTAGCCGACGAGATTAACCTCACCCCTCGTCCCGACACCAACGCAGGTAAGGACCGGTGCACTGAAAGGTACAATGAAAACCATCCCCTCCACTGCCATCGGTCATTGTTCTCCGGCTGGTATTAGATGGTTGGGTCACGTTAAAATCTGTGACGAATTATTTTAGGTGTAAAAGTGAGAGGATATTGTGCTTTTATTTTTACATGAGCAGATTGGAATAGGTGCAGCTTTTAATAACATTTCAAAGACAGTTTCAGATAATGTTCTTCAGTTGAATAATTAAAAAAAAAATGTTCAGTCTGTGCTCATGCTAACTCCACTAAATTTTCAGTGGAGTTACTCAAAATATTAGTGAATTAAACTGTTTTTAAAACTGAACAAAGTAAAGAAATGTTACTGTATGTCTGGCTTATTGCATTAATTTGCATTATAAGAGCGATAAAAAAAAATGTATTTGTCACTTCAGAACATATTATAGCATTGTAAATATAAAACCAAGATAAATGTACTGTAATCTACCTTTTGCTTCATAGAACAGATATTTAACAGGTGCTGTAAATAACACATATTTTAAGGAACTACAAAATCCTGCAGATAACCTGCAGATTAGTGTATGTAGTACGTGTATATGGACGTTTTCCAGACGTTTCTGCTCTGTATGCATGTAGTGCAGCGTTCCCCGTGTTCAGTGTTTGGCTCGTTCTCGAAAAGACGAATGTGTCAGCCTGCAGAGTGAAGTCTGCTGCAGTCTTCGCTGAAGTTTAAGGTCGCTGCCGAACATGGGTCGTGAAAGCAGTCGGGTGACTACAGATTTGATTTTCTCCCTGTTGCCTCCGAGCTTTAGTGCTAATTGTTGTATGTGTGTGTGTGTGTGTGTGTGTGCTGGGAGACGGCGAGCAGAGAAAGCACTCTGTCCTTGGTTAAGGCAGCGAGCTGACAGCGAGTCATCCGTCATTGTCAAGTCTTGTGTATTTTCACTGTCGCCTCCGAAATCGGTGACTCGGGCGAAAGGATGGATGGCGCTGAGCGAAGACGTGTAGAGAAGGAGGAAAGGGACAGATGAACGCTTCAGACTGTACGAAGGAAGATGTGTCGGGCAGTTTGAAGCAACATGTGTTTAAGACGGTGTGAAAGTAAAAAGAGGTCCAGAGACGTCTTGTGAAACTAAGTTCGTACTTGTGTTAGGAAACCTTGAGATGAAGATTGATTCCAACTTTCTGTCATGTTTTGGTGGAGTGAGTCAGCAACCATGAGATTGTTGCATATTTTATAAGGTGTGTTGGCCAAATGGCGGCAACAGATGAGTCATGGGCACTGTTGCATAATCAGATCACAGCAGGAAAAAGTTAGAACTTGGCATGTCTTTGCAACTTAAAGTCTCTTCTCATAGTGAAACAAATGCATCTCCATTAATCTAATTAGATTTTGCTTTTTTAATCTACTTTGCTCAGTATACCTCGCTTATATACCGGTGTATGGCTGAGCAATGAGAAGAAAAATGCTCTGTACGTACTTTATTGAGTTTATAATTTTCCTGGTAAATAATTAAAAATCTATTGGTGACTCATCCTGCATTGGATAGTGTACTAATTTCGCGTCCAACGACGAGCTTCCTCAGATGCTGGTATCTGTTGCTCCCTCTCTCGCTTCAGCTCTGCTTGTGACCAGTCAGGGTGGAAGGGCGGCTTCTCAGCCTTCCTGTTCTTGCAGGAAACTCATAAAGATACGGCATCAACAGAGGGAAGCTTGAGGCGAACACTGTCACTGCCAACCATGAAAATGGTGTCTTGTTGTATTTTTTGGTGCCAAAACTGAAGAAGCAGAAACACTAACTTGAAGTTTTGTCGCATACCAGTCACTGCCAGTCATAGAAAACTTGGTTGAACACGATTAAAAGAAAACATTGGAGTGAGTCAATCAACAACTACTCTGTTTCCAGCTCACATTTGATATCAGATAAGGTTAATATGTAATGCATCATTAGTTTCAGCCTGGATAACGTTATGGGTTAGAATAAATTGTGACTGAAATTATGTTACGTTAATCATTATGTGGAGGATTATTGTTACAGCTTAATGCTAATGCTAATTACTGCTAGCTTACTCAATGTTAGTTTGCTACGTTACCCTCCACAGTGGTTCCACTTACTTCTGGTAATATCTTTGTTGGAGAGGCTTCACTTGATAGAGACAGACCAGACTTTGTCCCCTCTGTGTCCTCCTTTGGTCAAATTTTTCTGATCATATGGCTGTAAATGTTTTAAATGTGCAAAAATAAGGATTAATGGAAATGAGAAGAAATACATTTACTGAGGCCGTGTTGGTGCTGAAAGAACCAGGGACTAGGGAGGTTCAGTAAAAAGATGGAAAAGCCACACTGGGAAGCTTCAGTTTCAGAAAACTTTTTATGACATGTGTGAGCAACATGACGAGTAAGAACAGGACACTTTTAAGGTGCAAAAAATACATACACAGTATATACACAAAAAACTAGGCCATAAATGTTTGAAACTTTCCAGCCTGTCCATAATCAGAGGTGTTGTCAATTAATTTCCTGTCAGTCGTCGTCTTTTAAGTTATTGTTTCAGCGCTAACAGAGCGTTAATATGGTTACTAATGAGTCAGTAGAAATGCAATTATTGATATTCAGTGTGTTACGAATAATTAGTTGGATCTGAGTCTGATTTACCACAGAACAAGTTTTATCAGTGCTCATACTTCTTTTTTTTTTTTATTTCTATGGGTCTCCAATTAAGATTATTCCGCTCCATTAATGCTCCTAGTTTCAGTGCAGAAACAAACGTTCTGTTGATGCGAGAGCACTTGTTATATGGTGATAATCAAGCTGCCTTCACTGCAAATCAGAAAATGTTCCATAATTAAGCTCCATTGTCTCTATCTGAATTAAAGTGATCTGCCTTTAGGTTGAATTCTGCTCATTTCACTCGTATCCTGCAGATTCTGATTATACTTATTGTAATTGAGGTGGATACTTGGCGTGAACTTCATGAGAAAAGAATGTGTTCCTAAAGTCTGGAATCGAGTTCCTTTTCAACTCCCCTGGTGTTTTTAGTCTAATAGATTTCCCCTTGTTTTATTTAAGAGGTTTGTTTTCACTTTGTGGGCCTCTGGTCTTACTTCACCAACTTTTTTTTTTAAAAAAAGTTTGCACTCTCCACTAAGTCCAAATGATCCATGGTCCATTTACCAGAGTCCAAACACGGCAATCCTGCCGAAACCAAAGACTGTGACAGCTATGACATGGGATATACTAGCTCTCATCTCCTGAGCTGTGATTAGACGAGAGGTTTATTGACACAGGCCACTGCCACATGTTGACCGAGGACCCCTCAGTGATGGAGGACAATACCGGACTGTTGGCAGTGCCCGGAACCACATCCAGATTTTTTTGGGACACATTATAAATCTCTGTGAGAAAGTGTCCTCTGATTGATCCCTGTAAAGTTCACATTGCAAATCCATTTATATTCATTGTGGGAAGTAGTTAAACGTTTGCTTGTGTTTTTGTGTGGGCAGAGGTACTTAAGCTACTCAGCGTCAGTTTAGTGAAAAATGATTCTGATGCTGTAATCACCGGCCAAAAGACCTTTTCTAAAAACACAGATTTTTCCAATCAGCATTGTTCAATTTGTAAATCTGGAATCGCATCTCGGTCGTCACAATTATGGTCAAGACTGTGTTGTTTTTCCAAACGTTCTTACGCAGATTCAGGGTAGAGTGCACCCCAGACATTGTCTTGAGGACCACTGTCGTCTAAAGTGTCTTGATATATTCTTGTAATTTGTCCGCATCTTTGTCATCATCAACTTCAGTCTTGACAGAGAAAATGTTTGCAAAGGACATATTTGGTATGTGTTTCAATTGTGCATCAAAATAGTGCGGTAGGAGCAGACATTGGTGAGGTTTTTCTGCCTCAGTTGTTGGTGAAAACCATTCGTATTTGACAATTGTGTTCTCTTTCTGGCATATCCTTTTGACATTTGGTTTGAATTTTTCAACTTCTGAGTACAACTCTGTACTCTGATGCAAAGAAAGCTAAGCTAACGGCTGTTTGGGTCGGCTCTTTTAGCATTGGTAGATGTTTGTAATCCTTGTATTTTTTATAGCATGTTTCAGAATGCTAATAAAAGCATTAGCAAACTCAGTCAGCAGACAAGTGACATGGTTTAAGGTTTCAGTTACCATATGGCCAATTCATTTTCCAGGATGGGACGGAGTCTGAGCTGTGGGGCAGTTTAGTTGCTAGTAGCTGCTGCTGTGACTGACAGTATGAAAGAGAAGCCTATATTTGAGCTAGTCTCCAGTTACCAGCCCTGTTGTCTTGTTAGCTTTAGCTTAGCATGGGCTTTGTAATGTAGTGTTGCCAATTTGCCAGTCGTTCTCAAAAATGAGAAATAAATTCACGAACCTGAAAACCAGTCATGCTGGTGTATTGCTGGAATATAGTCCCACGTCTATATCTGAAATTCCTTCATGTTAATTGCACTGACATTTGTACTCGATGTGAATGTCCGGGTCACAAGACGTAATTAGGAAAATTCTTGAGTTTATTTATCACTTTTACGAACGACTGGCTAATTGGCAACACTACATTACAACGCCTATGCTAAGCTAAAGCTAACAGCTGCGTTGCCAGATTAGGACAATGCCTTGACTTGATTTAAAAACCCTTTTTCTCACTTATCCAACTCTGGGGAATACGGTGAATTTGACATAGTGGTGGTGGATCCTTTTTAACCTGGAGAAAATGTCCTGTTTTGGAACACACAACTTGCTAATGTAACATCATTACATAGTTAACTTTATAGACATGACCAAGGCAGTGAAATCACATCTATAACTTGTTGATTATTACACGATTATTCTTCATTTGTTTATAAAAGTTTGTCACAACTTATCTTTGTAGATATAACATGTCATCCGGGCTCACTCAATGGTTGCCAATGTCCCACTTAGCTATATTGTTAAATTGCTGTCAGACTAATCTTGAGTGTGACAGAACTGTGACCGTGTTCATAGCCGGTATAAACACCCATCCTTCACACCCATCACTTGGTGTGAACGCAGTGGGACCAGGTCACGTTGAGGGGCCGCCTACTCAGCTGATGAGTTTTTGAAATGATCCCCAGAAAAAACTGAAGCTACTTAAAGTGAGCGCTGTCTGTTCATTAGAAACGACACTATAACTACGACAGATCTTCTGTTGTGCCACGAATTTTGTCAGTGGTTATTTGCATACAGGGATCAGACCTTTAGCGCTCAGTGGTATGCGGAGATGCAGTTTTGATGCTGTCTGTGAACACAGATACTTGAAGCTGGAAATTTGTGCTCAGATCACTCAGGCATGTTTGTACTGGACCACTGTTTGTTCCCTGATCAATACTCGCACAAATGCCAGTCTCTCCAACTCCTCCATTTGTGTCCAGGTAACTGACTGAGCCAAACTCCTCACCAAGCCACTAGAAAGTTATTTTCTCTTCCTGTGTTTGTGACTAGATGCCATTTGTCAGATCTCCAACACGGTGTAAATTATTCTTTTTTTTTCTTTCTTTTTTTGAAGACTTGTTGCTGAAGTGTGACTGTTGCAAACAGCACCAGGCAAAGAACTTTAAATAAAGTGGATGTGCGGCGTGAAAGACGTTAAGGGAACAGGACAGGCTGATGAGAATGAATGGTGGGCCGCTAACCTGAAGGCTTATTCATTCTGCATGCATTCAGTTTTCCATTTCGTTTCATATTGTCTTTCTCCTGTCAGTCTCACTGTAAGGAGGAAGCGTTTTTTCTTTGTGTGTTTCAAGCTTGTCTGCTGGCAGGTCGTTTGAATATTTGAATAAATTTCAATCTATTGTAACCAAATTGATCTTATGATGGTATTCCCGTGTCTAAGGAAAGCCAAGAACGGTATGCTTCAAATAATACTAAAATGTAAAATAGGTCTCTTGGACTCTCGAGAGGCGTCTTTTCATTTGATAAAACATAACACTTAGTGTTTATGCACTGATCTGGTCCCCGTTCCCTTGTTTCTCAAGTGAAATCCTTCACATCATAAATTCCAACTTTGCTGTTTACATGGGCGCTAAATACAATGATCTGTGTTTAATTCCCCGAAATATCAATGGGAACAGAATTTACGAAGTGCGTTCAGTCTGACTCTGTTCTTGTTTTTCTACCTCGGTGATTCTGACACTTCCTGCTCAGGTGTCACATGGTCTAAATGCAATTACACAGATTATTCTGAACTGACTGAATGGTTTGTCAGTTTTCCATTTAGCTAGTTTATTAGCCATTCCCAGCAGGATGCAGCTTGACACAGACACACAAAAACACTTTAGGAGCGACTCAGAAAAACATGAAGAACCGCACAAGGTGTTGACCTGGCCTCCAAATTCACTAGATCCCATGTCCATTCTCTGGTGAGTCACAGTTGTTTTGGAGGCACAAGGGAGACCAACACAGTATAAATAAGGGTCATAATATAGTGCGTAATCAGTGTACATTTTTGTCAAAGATTCAAGATGATCCCTGCAGGGAAATTATTTTGTCCAAGAGTCACAGGATAAGAAAGAACATATATGACGAAGCCAAAGACGTAAGGATAAGAATAAGGTAGAAGTAACAAATTACAAAAAATGTACAGTCCAATTTATATGAGTTATACAGACATTTATATACAGACATTTTAGTTAGGGTTGGTTAGGTTAGGGTTAGGGTGGAAGCACTGACCCTGGTCAGAGCTGGTATTAATGTGCATCCTGAGTGATCTGATCACAAGTGGTAGTTTTAAGGCCAGATCTGAACACATCTATGATGCACTCAGACCACATTTTTGCCTTTAGCATGTAGAATAAAGACGCATAATATTTTCTTGTTGAACCCTCAATGCTTCCAGTTGGTCCAGTGTGTTAAAGTATTTACCTGAAGCATTTCAGTTCTGACTGAGCTCATATCGTAGCAATTGACTTTTATTTTGAAGGTATCCTCCTTTCACCCCAGACCCTCAACACCTAGTGTTACTCCGTCAGGCCTGGTCTTTTTATTATCCACTTCGCATGGTCTTTGCCTCTGAAAGGTGCCACATGGGAACAAATAAACCAAGACCAGTGTACCAATAGTTTTAGTTTAATTAAACTGTCATGTTTCTCCAAATTTGCTGATTTTCATTCAGATCCACATCTTGTAATGTAAGTTTCAGGAGGAAAGGCACACATACACACACATTAACGAACACAGTTCATCTATTGCTTGTAGTCCCTCAGAAGAGTTGCTTGTGTTTCAGGTAAACCAGGTGTTTCCTCTTGAACTCAAAGAGATGCAGGAGTAGGACCTATTTTCAATACTTTTCTGAAAATGGTTGCGGTAAAATGAAGAGAGGCAGTTTTGCTTCCGTTTGTGTTTGTAGAAGTGCAGCTTTTTAATCACCAGCTGCAGAAACGAGGAAGTAACTCCGGACATGCTGCACTGGAGCAGAAGCTGGCTGCGTATTTGGTTCTTTTCTGCCTCCTGTGTTGTGCTGTTGCTGCCACAATCGCTGCACATCCTCATGATATTTGCTGGTGGATGTTCACCCCTTGGGTAGTGGTGGGTTTGGCTGGAACATTTCCCAGAATCCACCACAAGAAAAAGTGCTGCAGCTACTTAAATCTAAAGCAAGGGAAGCGTCTGAGGTCATTCTTGGACAGCTTTGGTTGTTGGTCATTTGGAATTGGCAGGAAGTGGCTTGTTGTCAAATATGTGTCGCTATTTGTGCTTCTTTCTCATCCTCTAAATCCGTGCACAAAGTCACCCTGTAACACAACTCTCATGATAATTTCTGCATTGCGTCATTGTTCGTTATCCTTGGGAATATATTAGGGCTGAACAGTGACCAGGATCGATGTGAAGGTGCGGATCCAGTTTCCTGTGGTTCAAGTAAAACATATTATGTGGAAAATGTGGAATCATTTCAGCTCCACCAGGCCACTTTTTTTAAATCGATAGAGAAACGGCCAATTTTTGAGCACATAAAATTGATCGTCCACAACATCATGACCACTGAAATGAAAAGTAAATAACATTTGGATCTGTCGTTCATTCATGTGGATGTTACCTAGACATGTAGCACCCACCTAGACCAGACCAGGTCCCCCCATCACATAGCAATGACACTCCTTGACTTGAGCAGCCTTCCCCTGAAGCTTTATAAATAGCTATGGCTTTCATAACATCTACTCTCAGCATTGAAACACAAGATTCAGAGTTCAGGCATGAGAAGTAAATATCATTGACCGTCTAGTTACAAAGTCAATGTTCTACTGGGGCAACTTTTGGACCTGGCATCCATTTGTGTGGCTGTTCCTTAGACATGCAGCACCCACCTCATAGCAATGACAGTCTTTGAAGGCACCAGCCATCGCCACCAGGATGCAGCCTGACACAGGAAGGAACAACTAAAAAAAAAAAAACATTGGTGTAGTCACCAACACTGTCAGCAAAAGAATCTCAAATGGTACATCCAGTTCTCCTACCCACATCCTGCAAGCAATGCCTCCTACTTTAGAAACTTTTGCTCCATCCCCAAGACAACTGCCTCACAGACATTGGATTTGTCCTTAAGAACTACTTAGTAGACACTAATGTCACCTTTAAATGGGGTTGTGTTTATCATTGAACCTATACCAAAAGTGGAAATTTAAAGGTTTTCATCCTTTGCATTAAGTCATTAGCTTCAGCTTTCTAAACTGTTAGCTTATGTAGCTTTTAGATGCTAACAGTTAGCTAGTAACCAAACACTCCTTGAGTTCCATTTGAAAGCAACGTGAAGTCAACTAAACATGGGATGTAGTGGATATTTTAGGATACCGAACCAAGATGTGGTCACGTTCACAAGACCACTGCTTAAAGGTCTTTGTTCAGTTCCTACAATACATACCTCTGTTTCCCCCCCATCAGGTTCTTCCACCAGGGACGTTGGACCATCGCTGGGCTTAAAGAAGTCCAGCTCCCTGGAGAGCCTCCAGACAGCTGTTGCCGAGGTAACCCTCAACGGTGACCTCCCCTTCCACAGGCCCCGCCCTCGCATCATCAGGGGGCGGGGCTGCAACGAGAGCTTCAGAGCAGCCATCGACAAATCCTACGACCGGCCGGCTGCCACGGAAGACGACGACGAGGGCATGGAGACATGTAAGATATCACACGTTCAGCTGTTGGATGACATTTAAAGGGACTGTCCTCTCTCTGAGACGTTCACAGGTTTGATCCCATGAGGTGTCGCATCCATCAGCGGGCTGGAGTCCCGTCGGTGTCCTTCAGTCAGCCTGAAACTCCTGGAGCGTGTCTCTCAAATGTGAAATCTGATGATTGCATTATGGATTCCTGAAGTGTTGTCAGATCCCACTAACACAGCAGTGATGAGACTGATGACATGTCAGCCACTAAAACGGATGTGGCTTCATACTCGTGCATGGGAGTGACAGCGTTCTGACTAATGCTCAGCATCGGGCAGCTGATTACATCACTGCTTGTGGCCATGCCGTATTGATTGCTCTGCACCTCTGCTGCATTAGATATCGAATGCATCACTCCGTCAGTAAGAGGCACCTCAGAGAAGAGGAGGAGTCAGGGGAGTCAGAAACGTCTGTGACACGCTGGCAGCTTTAGTGGAAATTGTTCGATTTTTAAACTGTCGCCATCGACAGACACCACTTAGGAATACGTTCAGAGACGTCTTTTCAAGTTGGTCCGATTGAGGTTAATTTTTATATAGACTCAGACTGTATTGATCCGCAAGGGAAAGTGCTTAACAGTAGTTCAGTTAAAGAAAACACAATTGAAAAGTGTTAGTAAAAAGAAAAATAGGTGTAAGATGGTTAAAAAAAAATTATATATACATATAATATATATATTATATATATATAGATATTTATATATATAATATATTATACACATATATATTTATATATATATATATAATATATACACATATAATATATATATATAAATATATATATTTAATATATATATATATATATACACACAAAATTAATCATAATAATTAAAATTCAACATAAAATAATGGAATTCAGTTAAATTAATAATGGAATTCAATCAAATCCAACTTTATTTATAAACCACTTCAAAACAACCTCAAGGTACTAAAGTGCTGTACAGAAGAATAAATAAAACAGCATAAATACAACATAAATTTAAAAGACATAAAACAGCTGTACAGAAAGACAAACTTAAATAAAATGAAAATCAAATAAAGTCAACATCTTACAAATTAATTTAAAAAAATGTATAAGCAACAAATGTACTAGTACAAGTAAGCACAAAATGAAAAACCCATTTAAAAAAGGCATAAAGAGTCCAGCATTAATTATTACTCATACTATTGCTTTTACATGGACAGTGATTTAAATCATTCTCATCGTGGACCAACCGTTTACATGGATCCTAAATAAAACAATCCAATGTGTTAACACGCTCCAAAACATCAGTCACAACAGGACTTTATTGAGAAAGTGGTTTTGCCTTCCTTAAAACATCAAATATGTCCCCAAATATAACAAGAAAAAGTGTTTTACGGACATTTTACATGTCTCTGTCTACATAGTTTTTGGTGTCCCTAATCTTTCTTTTTCTGCCTCTGAGTTTCTGTCCTTCCTGGAAACTCCTCAGATCATGTTTTTACCCCGTGTGGAGCAAACATGCTCAGAAAGAATGGATTTATTCCAATAATCAGAGAGAAAGCAGCAGGTCAAGAGTTTACTTGGTTATTAGGAGAATTTATCCAATTATTAACAGAATACTCTTGTCCATGTGGGCTTAGCCAGTGCCTTGAATTTATTCAGTGGACCGACTCCAGCTGGACACTTGTATAGTCCTCAATAGTTTGTGTCCAGGCTGTCAGTTATTTTCACCTTAAGCGGAAGCTACGCACCCAAATTAATGTCCTGTTATCTGACCACATTCTACGACATCCAAGCAAAACTGACAGGTCGTTTTTGGCTCGTTCTCAATGAGCGGATGTAACCATCCATGATAGGTAGCTGGCCAAAACACCGTGTTAAAATCAGCAAGCAGCTGCTGGGCACATTTTATGCAGGTATTATGAGCTGCCTTGGCAACTAAAACAAGAAACAAGACATCACGTGGAGCGAACAGAAGCAGTCAGATCGAGTGTTTACATGATTATTAGGAGGTGATATTTTCCTTTTGAGCAGATTATCAAAAGTTTTCACCATCCCTCTCAATTTGATTCAAAACTTTGGGTCAATGAGATGGCTCCATATTTATTAGTTGAATTATGGTTCATATCAAATACTGTTTTCAACGTAAAACACATGGTGCGACTGTGTCACTGTGAGGTGTGGTGAAGATGGAAAGGTCCAAAAAATGAAGCGGCAGAACGAGAAGACGTGTCCCCAATTTTAGTTTTTAATGAATGAAAAAATACATAAATGTTGCGCACAGACTACAGTTATTACAGTAGCCGTTCACACTGCTATTGACATCACAGACATAGCAATTATAAATATGTTTAAATATGAATAAATATGTCAAAATAAATGAAACCATAATTGTTCCTCCCTGTTTCTTCATTTCATCCTAATCCTAATAATCTGAGCTGTAAATGTTCCTGGATTCCCACAATCTGTTTTAGTGTCGGATTATTCTACAATATTTACTCATCATCACAGTAAAATAGTTGTGAAAATAAATACCGTAATATACCGTGATATACATTTGTGGTCATACCACCCAGTCCTCAGCTGAATACTAGCGTCCATTATAGAAAATGTGTGCTGTTTCTTAATTCTACCATTTTTCAATGACAGATGGGCTTTTAGAAAGAATCATTCAGCATTTAAACGGCCCATCAGTTACTCTATGACTATAACAAAATCATGCTTTCTTTATATCATTTTGTGACACATCTTAATGCCTTAAAATGATAGTTAATGTGTTATAGTGTTCATCAGTTTATAAGTCAGCGACTAATAGGTCTCTAATGGTTCCTATCTCATTGTAGAACAGAGCTTGTCAGTCAGTTGTAATATGTAGTTAAAGTGGATGGTGCTCAGGAGACATAATTACACATTTATGGGACTAATAGGTTTTTCATTATTGGGGATTATTGATTTTAATGTGTCACAGATCTGCTAAAAAAACACCTATCTGTTCTTCCTCTTTGATATATGTATATTTTTAAATCTCTCTCCAGTGGAGGAGGACACAGAGGAGAGCTCGCGGTCGGGGAGGGACTCGGTGTCCACGGTGGCGGACCAGACCCCGCTGTCCGGCCCTGAGAAACCTCTGGTCAACGGCACTAACCGCACCAAAGAGGAGAAGAAGAAGGAAAAAGAAAAGGGAGGAAAAGAGAAGAAGAAGCAGCAGCAGCAGGAGGGAGGGAAGGACAAAGACAAGGGAAAAGCCAAGAAGGGCATGCTGAAGGGACTCGGAGACATGTTCAGGTGCGGCCATTAAAATTTACCTTCAGCTTTACCTTCACTGTAACAGACAGAGCAAATCAGAGTTCATAAAATGTTGTGAAAAAATTGTCCAAATTCCACTTTCAGTACATTTCTCCGACTGTGCAGCTCCACAGAAATGTAAGTACGCGTCACAATGAGACACGGGAGCTGTGAATATATCAGTAAATCAATAAACACGTCGAGGAGGTTTAATGGTACAAACATTTGTCAGACTTGTCTTCGCCAAAATTTCTGCGAAAGTTTCAGTTAGAAAACGTCCGATGTGGATTTTTCAGAGTCGATATCTGGAGCCGATACTGCTTCTGTCAAATCTCAATTTAACCAAAATAATAAACATTTATTGAACTAATATGCATACAATAATAAACAGGTAAAAGAAGGTAGAGCACAAGCATTTTCCAGCTTCTAGCGGCACACACTCTGCTGGTGGAGGCAATGTATGGGCTGCACATGTCTGCCTGTGGATCTGTCTGTTTATTATTATTGAAATGTATCACTTGTAGGGAGCTTTGCTTTCATTCTTCTGTCCAGTTGATGACAAACCAGCTCCATGGGGTTAAAGTCTAGAGACTGGGCCATGGTCCACTCCATGTTTTCAAGCTTCAGTCTTTCCTTCTTGTTCTGGTTTCTGGTTGGACTTAAGTTTTGGGTCATTATCTTGCTTTTGGATCAACTATACCAGAGGATACTGTGTGCTGTTCTAAAACTTTGGACCGGTTGTGTATTTATCGGCAAATTCACATGCGTATCAACCGATGCCAGTAGAAAAATATCCTGACATAATGACCAATGGCCAATATATCGCTCGATCTCTAGTTTCCCTCGGCATTGTTGAATCTGAACCAAGAAGCTGAAACAAAAAATGAACCCGACTGGCAAAGAACACGAGCGCCAACTGGGTGTTATTACAGAGCGAATGTCAATGGCTCCAGCGGCGTAGAACTCAGAGTACGTCTGTTTTAGTCTCATTTTAAACCTTCTCTTGTCTGTGTCTGAGCCACAGTGATCAATATTTCCTGCAAACAGCTGATCCGGCCTTATTGAGTGACTTCTGTTTTACTAGTTTGATTGAACAGGACCTGGACGACGGCTGATTTAAAAACCGTATGAAACATTTTACCATGCATTTGAGATGTTGTTCTCTGAATGGAGAAAATCAAAAAGCCTGAGCTTATCAACCACAACACTGTTAAATACTCTGAGGAAACCCTAATTAGACTTCCACACAGCTTGACCTTTGTGGTTTATCTCCCTCTTATTAATTCTTTCTCTGCAGCTTCTGATATTTCACCTCTTTACAATCCGACCTCTAGCTACAGTGGCAGACGTTTTACACTGATACGTCCTCATGAGTGTGTAGTTTATGCGTTGTATCCCTCCCCTTCATCCAACAGAAGCTACTTTACAATCGAACTGGTCGGGAAGCCTTCATTAGGTCTGTCCGGTAATGGATTTGGCAGTGACAGTGAAGGGGAACAGTGAGTAGTGTTTGAGAGAGACAAGCAACGAGGTCTGTAGAAATGGAAAGAAAGAAAAAAAGATGGATAAAGAAGAGGCGAGGTTTGGTGCGACAGGAAGTGTAAGAAGAACGAGCATGTTACTGGAGACAGAAAGTTGATGACAGAAAACGATTGAAGCCTTAACACACTGTGAGGGAAATGGAAATCAATCCAAGTCCATCCGAGGTGAATTTCAACTATGAGATGTCAAACTGTACTTGGATCAGTGAACCCCATATTAATCATACGCGGCATTGTGGAAAGGTTACTTTGTGAAGCAGCTGGGCTCTTGAATAATTCATGCGATCGCGAGATGCGCGCGACAATCCACCTTGCTTTTGTCTCTGATTGGAGCTGTGGAGCAATCGGTGTCTTGTGTGAACAGCTATGAGCTATGAGCATGTTTTAGATATAACTCTGAGAGACTCTTCCACATTGATAGCAATTTGCTCATTGCCCAGCAGTTTGTGGCTGTGTGGCTAATGGACTGTTGATTGCTGATTGACGTTCACAGCTCTGGGTGCCTTGGGGTTTTGTGTACTTCTCACCACACTCGTTTCCAACTGAGACAAGTAGAACACGAAAATATTGCCTGTATATGGACGGAGCTAGCTCGACTTGTCGTCATTTGAAGGTCTAAGACCACCCAGCTCTTCAAACCCGCATGAACAATGCCACTAATATCTTTCATGGTTTCCCATACAGTGTTAATGCTATGGCGGCCTGCCAGGGTCTAATTTACTCCTCTATGGTCTCATAACAAATCTGAAGTATTTTTGCTCCGTAACCACAAACTGTGATGAAAAAAACAGCATGTACAGAACTCACTTAGCATGAGAATTTGGTTGTTCACTAAAAAAATATTTACTTTACTGCCATCACTTAAAATCCAGCATTTGTGCACGTGTGTTTTTTTTTTGTTTTTTTTTTCGTCTGTGGAGATTTAAAATGGTATTTAGTAGCGATCTCCTGACACATACACGTGATCTCATTTCGAAACACAACGATTCATAAGCATTTTATTTCATGAATGGCATCACAAACAAATGCTCCCTTTTCTTCCTGGATTTTTTCAAGAGCCCCTAAAGGCAGCACTGCTGCTGACTCCTGCCTCAACCTGTGGTAAAGCGTCTTTACAACACGTGAATCTGTCAATGGAGGAAGCCGGTCTGCAGCTGAGTGTGTGGAAACACAGAAATCGGGCCGTATTAACGTGGTATTAACCCGCTGAAAAGACACGTGTCGCCACCTAGTGTGGAAGAGGAGAACAGTTATTAAATTTTCTTGCGCTGCATGTGAACTGGGACAAAAACTGTAGTCAGAAAGACGAATTTTGAGCATAGCTTCATTAAGTGCAATAAGCATTTTGTTTAAAAAAAAAAGAAGAAAAAAAAACGTGCCAAAGAATCATGACCTCAATTCTTAGCCAAAAAAAATAAATCGTGATTCACATTTTTTCCAGAATCGTGCAGCCCTAGTATTAAGAGAATTGGTCAAAACCTGAAGAAAACAGATGTAACGTAAACTAGCACAACTTTATAAGCATTAGCTAGCAAAGTGAGATTGAAAATCACGTGTTTATTCGAAATTCGTTTAAGTTGCCGTAACTTTATTTAATCTTAAATACATTGGTCCATAGAATGCTTCATCTCAACAGCTTTTTGTTTACAGTTTCTGCAGATTAGCTGCACAGTAATGGAAATCCAATACTCATGTCATAATGACAGACTGATAAAAAATGCATGATCTTATTGTGTATGCAGATATTTTATATTCTGCATTAATTGTTTTTAATAGGTGAAATAGCATCATAATTAGGGTTTTAAGGCTTCAGGAAAAGTGCATTAAACCAAAAAAAATGATAGGTAGGTCTGTCTCCATACGGGTGGTTTGGAATGACTTAATTTACAGAGAAACCAATCTTGTAATTTGGCCACTGACAAATCCACACTCCTATCCTCCATTACACACACACACAGAGTTGAGATCGGTTTCCCTCTTGTCCTCCCGTATGACAATGATTGGTGTGCATTGTCAAAACATCACCGTTACTCTGCTCTGATTGGCTCAATATTGGCCTCATCAGCTCTGCTCCATTAAAACTCTTGTCTGACTGCCTGTGTTGATCGGCGCCCAGTGTTTACTGGCAGAGACAGCTGTGTGCTCCAGGAATAATGACGTTGAGATATAGTCAGTCCATCTGGATTTAAAGGACGAATCCGCCAGATTGATGCTTCATATCGGTGATACGACAGACTGGATGTGGAAGGCAGCTCTTGAAAGTCACATTTGGATTCAGGGGAATGAACTGAATTCAGTGCATTTAGATTTAACATAAAGGTGCATCATTTCATATTGGTTCTCAAATGTCTTAATGATCAGCAGCAGGTCCTAAAAACTTATTCTGAGTGCAGAAATTTATGGAAGTGTTTCCAGTAGGTTTACGGCATTGATGGGGGGTAGGATTGGAGGATAATGATGTAGATGGGCACAAAGGGAATCATGGTGTTTCTTGTGTGTCTTTCCCAAGCAGCAACCTCTGGGTCTGAGCAATGAAGCCCATTGAGAAGTGCAAAAATCTGCAGCTCATTGAACAGTAGGGGTGTGTATTGGGAAGGACTTCACGATACAATACGTATCACGATACTTGAGTCACGATACGATACATTATTGCAGTATTATGACATTTTGCAATGTTCTGTTCACTGAGAAATTTTAAATACGGCTTAAAATACACTTTACATATATATATATATATATATGTATATATATATATATACATCAGATGACAATAATAATTCATTGGGTAAATTGAGTCAAAAACAATATTAATCCAAATGATCCATTCGCAAATTTATTGCACATGTACAGAAAAAGAAAATATCGTGATATATTGCCATACCAGTATTTTTTCCCACCCTTATTGAGTGGCCACTTGAGGCTCCAAAAGGGAGCGAATCCCCAAAGATCCCCATGTTAAAAAGCCCAACTTTACAGCATTAACGATTTTGGTCCCAATAGTTTATTTCACTATTCAGTCAAAAAACTGTACGGGGAGTGAATTTTTTTCTAACTCATCTGTTTATTTTTTATTAAGGTTTAAAATTCTGACTTTGAGTGACAGGTGATAGCCTGAGCTAACGGGTAGTGGAGAGTTGGGTGGGCGGGTCTCAACGTCCGACATCACCCTCTATGTCCATATTTGGAATATCCGAGTGTGGGCGGAGTAAAGCTCCTCCATCATGGCGACCACAGGCTCCGCCCACTTCAGGCTTTCATTTTCGAGATTCAGGATCCATTGGGTGACGTCATGATGTCCACAGTATATACAGTCAGTGGTCGTTCTCCACACGTGGTCTCTGTCTGTTGTAATACATTACAAGCTTTTTTCTATTATTATGTAAATGAACCCAGGTTGTTAGAACCTATTATCATCTCAGCCCTGTAAATTCATTAATATCAGGGTTGTAGCATCTTTAATGTATCCCATAAAAGGTGCTGTTATTATTTATTTAACTCCTTGGTGCTTAATTAGGGTAAGAAAGCAGGTAGAAACCTCACAGGACTCTTTAACACATCCGAACATGTGAAGAAATGTGCGTATTCATCTTGTTTGTACTGTCACATTGCGCTAATGTAGCAAAACCCAGAAGGCAGCGCATTATGACGCCCAAAACATCCAAAGACGAAAAAAAAAACATCCGAGTTAACACCCACATTGTGGGACTGACAGGTGATACGTGGGAGCTGCAGTTTAGCAAACAGCAGCAGTGAGCACTTAGCAGCAAATATGTTACTAAAAGGAAGAGAAAAAAGGGTTCACAATTTGCATGTTTCGCTCGTGTCAGAGTCAACACGTCGGGATGAGACGGCATTCAAATGCATGTCCCAAACCACAGCGGGAGGGTGAAGCGGGGGGGTTCTCGTCGAGAACGATGTCACTATTTTTTAAAAGTGCGGCCCTGTCGCACGACCAAATGTGATGAGAGCAAGTTAGATCCCAGGAGAGGCTCTCCAGGCTGACAAGAGCTCCTGATGAGTGTCGTGTGCTCCAGTGTTTTTTTTTTTTTTTTTTTTTATTATTTTGGAGCAGGAGTGTCAGGGAGCTTTAACTTTGATGTGTGTTGGCGTGTGAGGGGGGGTGGGGGGGGTGGATCAGGAGTGGGAGGCCTGTGGAAGTCTGTCTGTGTGTGTGTGTGTGTGTGTGCATGTGTGTGATCAACACAGTTGCCACTGCCTGACCCACTCATGTCTCGAAGGCCTCGCACTCAGTCCCAATCAAAGCATCATTACCATCAACTCCTGCCAACGGCGCGGCCGGCCAACTTTGTAGCCATCTCTCTCCCTCTCTGTCTGATCATCAGTTGGGCTCAGAAGCAACACTCGCTCTGTCGGCTTGGCGTCGGCGAAGGTGGTCGCTGCCCAGAAATTTGAGGGCTGCACTAATTTTGCAGTGGTTTGCAGAGTGTCTGATATGAACAAGTGAACAAGACTAAACTGAAAAAAATAAAATAAAATAAAATTAATAATAATAAAAATGCAAATACGGCTATGACGCAAAATAAGAATTTTAAGGACTGTTTCTGTCTACCATGATGGCTTTCCTCAGATTGCTATTATTTTTGCTATTATTGAAAATTCTTGAGGACAGATTTGTTACAGATGACGGGACACATCATTCCCTGTTCTCATGGTCGTTCTTATCTGCTGTTTGACCTGTAACACATGTAGTTCCTATTAATGAAGACATGTCCACACAGGAGGAGCTGAATGTTAGTGGACCAACACAAGAGGCGTTCAGGCACCGTGCTCAGTGTAGGTCAGTAGCGTTCTGGTAGATTAGAATGATACATCCAGGATATAGTTTAAAGGCCATGTATGATGTACACCAGTCAGACGTAACATTATGACCACCTTCCTAATGTTGTGTAGGGTCTTCTGAGGGTGTCCTGTGGTGTCCGGTAACAGGATATTGTCAGTGGGGGGCCTTTGGGTCCCACAGACACTTGATCAGTTTGGGATCTAGTAAATTTGGAGGCCAGGTCAACACCTTGTGCTGTTCTTCATGGTTTTTTAATTGTTCCTAAACCGTTTTTGTGTGTGTGTCTGTAATCAGTCTATGGTCTAGGTGGGTGATACATGTCGAACATGAATAAATTCCAGGTCTAAAAGTTTCCCTGTAGAACATTGAACTGCCACAAGTTGGTAAATGTGATTCACTCATTTCAGTGGATAGACTTTCATCCTACATTTAGTCCTTGTCCCAGTTTACATGCAACTGAGAAAATCGAATAACTGACGGGAACATGTCCTCCTCCTCCTACACACTAGATGGCGATATGTCTCTTGTCAGCAGGTTAATACGGCCCCCTTTCCAGTTAACTAATTACATTATACAATTAGAGTCGTTCATGTGTCAGACCGGCATTTCAAACAACAACCAGATGAATAATAGTTCGTCGTTTTTAATCTCGTATGTAATGTGTGCGCTACTTATGGTTCAGAAAAGGTGGCGCTATCCTTCAGGTGGTTCTTCTACCTGCTCTGTTTACCTTCTTCTTCTGCGATCAGCTTTCTTGGTTGTTCCAGAGTCATACACCAGCACAGCAGTTGTGGAGAATGTGCACATGTGTTTACATGCACTTAAATTGTCCAGTTAAAGTCAGATTAAGGCAATAATTATTTTTTTCACGTGCATGTAAACGTACTGATTGACGGCTACGAAATTCGTGGAAGAAAAATGCTTTTTCTAGAGAAATCCCATGTTTAGCATGTTAGCATCTTCACATTTTGTGTTCAAATTCATAGCGAACAGGCTGGTTGGAATTCATTCAATCTGCATCCTGCTGTGTTTCCCAACAAGTGAGAATGTATTCCAGTGGGTGGTACTAAATTGAGTCAGCTTATCGCGTTATTGGTTCCCTTTCCTTCGCTTGAATCTCGCTCATATGCTCATATATTTTCCTCCTAACCAACATGTGGGTGGTTCAGCTCCTCGTTTCTTTACTTGGCTGTTCAACTTGTTCTCACGCTGACCTGATTGTGGTCCAAAAAAGAAAGAAAAAACGTCCCACAGCTCGGCCACAGCCTGGTTTTCCCTCTCCGTGCTATTAAAAGGATTAGCCGGCGACACGCGGGTGGTCCTCTGAATAGAATCGGCCGAATCCCTGACATTTCGAAGTGATCCTTTAAAACAGCAGAAACCCGTCAAAGACGCCTCTTTATCGACGGAGTCGGGCCTAACTGTGCCTGGAATATGAGATTATTAAATGCCCCAGTGTCACGGTTAATACTCCGTCTCCTCTTCACAGTTTTAACACAGACTCATAAATCTTGCTGCGTGTTTGTGTGCGTATGACAAGGCTGTTTTTTTAAGGGGCTGTTAATGAAAGTTAGTGGTGTGGGGAGAGAAAGTGTCAAGCGCCCCTCTCCGTGATAGATCACTCCTGCTCTTAGCATTAATGGCGGCCTGTCACTCTGAGCATTTCAGACTGCTGCAGTTAAATTAATCAGGTAATGGACCTGAGTCCCTCCCTCCTCCTCCTCCTCATTCTTATCTCTCGCTTTTCCTCAGTTTGTCTTTCACACTCGGGGAATCGATACCTGTTGTCATTAGTGAGATGCTAATTATCGTGACATTCAAAGACTAATGGGAAAAGCTCGATGTCGTCCACGTCCGGTTTTGTGGACACCAGGGAGCCGCGCTGCACCGTTGACACCACATGTTGTAAACTTTTTCCCGTCATCTTGAAAAGGGGGAGAGGGGAAATAAACTTGGAAGAGCAAAGTTTATACTTCTTCCAGTACCGCAAATGACCATTGGGTTCCATATATAACTGATTAGTGCGGATTGATACTGAAATATCGATACTTCCGATACCAGGTCTCTCTGCTCTAAAGTCGATTCTCAAATTAAAGTGTTGATACTTTTGATTTCGATTTGCTTCAGTCATCGGAGTTAATGTAGGAACACAGTGGAAAGTAACTAAACTACTGAGCTGTGGCAACACAACGAACCTTGTGAAACACCTCAGGTTAAACCACAACACAGAAGAGGAGAGAACAGAGTCACAACTAAGATGAAAGTTTTCATTTTATACTAGTTCTTAATAGTTAAAATCAATAGTTAGTTTGTGTACTTACACAAAGTATCGGATCAGTATCTGCTACAGACAGATTTACATTGAGGCCAAACCTTTAACCTCAGGTCAACAAAACTGACCAATCAGAGCAAACAGGGTTCTCTGATAATCTGTGGTATGGAACATAATTAGCCCAAATGTCAAACTTTACAGCAGAAAAATAAACCTGTTTACAGCCCTGTACACAAACCAGTTTTGATCTCTAAAGCTACTTTACACATTTATAAAATTTTTTTATATACAATAACTTTAAGGGTGTGACCTTTTTGTTTTTTCAGCTTCAGAAAACATGTATGCAGCATGACGTGGAAAACTAACGTCATGTGGAATGTTTTAGGAACTGAAAAAGTCATATTGAAAATTTTAAAAAAGTAGGGCTGAGTGAACAAAAATCAGACACAAGGTGATATGCAAATAATCTTCCCAAGTCCCAAGTTTTTTATAAAAAAAAATAGAACAATACACAACTTACATGGAGACATAAACAGGTTTCTGGTACATGAACATCTATGACCACTACATGGGTTCAATTTTGAGATAACTATTATTGTTATTAGTTTTTTTTGGGGGCGTGGTAAACATGGCTCTGAGGACACAGTGGGCGCAGACAGTGTGAGTGTAACCAGGAGTTACAGGGATTATATATTTATTTGCTGTTACAGAGGTAGTAATGGATAACAAATTGCAATAAATAACCACAGAACACAGGTGCATGAAGAACTGTACGGTAGAGGAGAGTTATTAAGCTGCATATTGATTTCAAGGGGAAGCGAGAGCGTTGAGTTAAAGGGGAGGGGTGGGGTCTTTTTGACCATCTTTCCTCAAGGACTGACTCTGAACGTCTTGGCTGAGGACGTTTTCTTTTCCATCCTGGTCCAAACAATGTTATTTACCTCCACATCCTGAGCACACGTGAGGATGGAAACTAAAAGACCAGATGCTGACGCTCTCCCTGGATTTTTACGCTCGATGCTCAAAGCTGCTGGAGCTGAGGCCCTGAACCAACAACCTTTAAACCTTTACAGCAACACATTAACTGGACTCACACAAAATCAAACTGTTGTTTCTGCTTCGTTCTCAAACCAGGCTGGATTTCTTGGTTTCTCCATTCACTTCCTTTTTTTTGGTTTGTTTTTGTTATTTATTCTCGTCTCACTCTCACACACTTCTTTTGATTTCCCTCATCTTTTGTGCATTTATCTCTCACGCCTCCCTTCATTCATTCATTCATTCATTTTCTTTTCCTTCGCACCTTTATCTTTTTTTCCTCCTCTTTCTATTTAGCGTCTCAGTGTTTCTCACCCTCCCACTCGCTCTCACCAGCGTCTTCTATCTGCACGTCCACTCTCTTGTTGTGTTCCTTCTTCCCGTGTTTCATTGATGTCCTCTATTGTTTGCAGCGTTCTCTCTTTTCTCTATTGATTTCCATGCGAACGTGCACACGCACACTTTCCAACTCAGGGGCAATTTACGTTCCTCCTCTTTAATCCTTAAACACTCCTCAGCGGTGGAGTTTCCACTCCTCCGGGTTCTCTTTTGATGCCGTGACTTTCTCTTTGTCTTTGCGTTCCTCCCCGTTAGTTTAGTTTCATTCATGGACTTTATTTTTTTTTTTTTCCCTGTTCATTTCTCGTCCTCCATCTCTTTCATTAACGCTCACACCTCTTTGGTTTCTCTCGGCGTTGTCTCTTCTCGTAGATATTCTCCGCGGACCAATTTCCCCGTGAATAATCGGCGAGGTTCATTGTGGAAGCGAGCGCGGTGCCAAAGTCATTTCTTCGAGCGGCTGCGGCTTTTATACGGAGTCAATCAAGCTGAAATATCTCTGCAGTGGCTCCTGTTTTGTTAAGCGTCACTCCCTCCCCATGAATATAATTACTCCCCAACTTTAAACCAGCTGAATGGGGTTTGAACTTGTGAGAAGTACTTTTCAAACGCTCCGTTCGAGAGCTCGTTCAACTTTTTAACTCGTACCAGTCGGGTGTTTTTCTGACATTTTCCGTCAGATCAGTGTCGTTTAGTTTATTGTCAAGAGTTCCAGTAGCTACTTAAACCATATTATCATCTCATTATTAAGCGTACCTGTGTTTTTTTTTTTCTGTTTTTTCTGCTCCAGGTTTGGGAAGCACCGTAAGGACGAGCGGCCCGGGGAGAAGATGGATCGTAAAGGATCCAGCAAGTGGAGGCCGGAGGAGACGCAGGTGTCAGAGGAGGAGACGATGAGGATGAGGATGGAGCAGGAGAGGTGAGGCCAGAACCTCAGTAGGTTTCATGTTGTGCGGTGGTGAAGGTGTCTCTCTGGAGTGTGCACTCTGGGATCCAGCATCAGAGAAGGAGGAAACTGCCACGTTGTGTTTCCAGGTTATATCATAGCTAAGGGAGTATGCAGCAATCAGCCACAACATTATGACCACTGACAAGAGAGGTAGATTCAGTGTTCTGTTGGGAAACTTTTGGACCTGATATTGATTCGTGTGGATTACTTAGTCATTTAGCACCCACCTAGACCAGACCAGACCCCCCCACCCCATAGTAATGATGAAACTCCTTGATGGCAGCACACACACAAAAACAATTAGGAACAACTAAAAAAAAAAACTAAAAAAAATAACATGAAGAACAGCAGAAGGTGTTGACCTGGCCTCCGAATTCACTAGGTCCCAAACTGATCAAGTATCTGTGGGATGATCCACAGAGGCCCCTCCCACTACGTCCCCTCCCCACTACCAGACACCACAGGACACCCTCAGAAGCCCCACGTCTATTCTTTGATGAATCACAACTGTTTTGGATGCACTAGGGAGACCTACACAATATTAGGAAGCTGGTCATAATGTTATGGCTGATTGATGGACGCTGCATTCCTTTAAGCTTAGAGAGCAAAAGCTTTGGAAACACATAAGCTCTGGGAAGTCAATTGGTAGGTAGCATCAAAGGTGTTTTAGAGTTTGTCATTTAGCATTTAAAGAAGGCTTATGACTCATCCTGCACTAGGGGCGTGTCCTAATGACTCATCCTGCACTCAGGGGCGTGTCCTAACGCTTCTCTTTAAAGTGTTCTTGAATTTTCACCAGTAGTTTTATAAGTTTCAGCTCTCGGCTCAACATGTACAAATATCTGGATGGTTTTCTACCTCCACGTTTTTTGAAAAATTCTCACCTGATGTTTTTACCCCATGTGGGGTCAACATGCTCAAAAAAAAAAAAATGTGTTTACTGAGACCAGAGATGAAGCCTTTCTATGATTATTGGTATATATGTGTTATATACACGGTATATGGTAACATTCCTCTCTTTCTACCAGAGCCGCTTTTATTCAGGCTATTAGTGGGACACCAGCGTCCATGTAAACACATTCAAACGACAGCTCCCGTGTTGCCTCCCGTCCGTTGCCTCATCAGCCTTTTCCTTCTTTGTGCTCATTAAATCCGAGTTTAATTGCTAAAGCTTATCGGCTGCCGGATGCTTTCTGGTTGAGTCTCCTAGTGCTGCCTCCTGGTTCCAGGAACACAACTAGTTTATGTTCTTTCCTTTTCACTAACACCAGTTTCATTCACTTTGTGGCCAAAAGTATGTGGACACGCGGCCGCAGAGTCGCAGAGACGTTTAAGCGCAGGTTTAAGAAGATGTGATTGAGGTCAGTGCAGAGTTGTCAGTTTCAATTTGCTGCGTGGGGACATTGTCTTGCTGGAATAGGGGGAGAAAAATAGTTTCTCAGGTTGTTAAAACTGATTTTGGAGCGTGCTGCTCTCTGAGGGGTAATTACGTCCTGCAGCATTAAGTTTTCTCACTGGAAACAAGGCGACGCCCAAACTAGGAAAACTTTGTAAGATTAAAAACACAATATAGAGCTGGAGATGTTTTACGAGTTCATCTCATATCCAGATTCAGTAGAGTGGGATTTCTTATTTATTGGCTTTTAAACTAAACAGTTAGTGTGTTTGTTTAAAAAAGCCAAAAATATAATTGTAATAAATCCCACACTGGTGGTATAATAAACCAACAGTCTGTTTATTTGAATAATGAGAAGCTACAGTTTCTCTTACTGTAGTCGGGTGATTTCCCAAAAAGAAACAGCCCCTAGAGGCGAGTCGTCTTCTCCCTCCCTCCGCCAAACTAAATGTCAGACTGGCACTGTGCCAGTTTTAAGGAGGGGTGGGGGGGTGGGGGGCAGTCATAAATGTCAAGGCCATTATAGCCCTGCCAGCTAATTAATTCCTGCGCTCGTGGTGTAGGGCAGGAGTCATTACTCCCCACGTTTGCTCGTTACCAAAATTTAGTTTGTATTTTTTTGCTTAACGCCCGCGGAGCAGATAGTCCCAATAATACGCCCGATAATGGCCGAGTCTTTATTTTTAATTGGCGTAAGGTTAACGCAAATGCCACGTCAGATGATTCGGTTGTTACGCCGGGTACCGTTTAAAGTTCAGCTCTTTAGTATGTTAATCCGACCCGTGTCTTCTCTGTTGTTTCCTGTCGCCAGGAGTCGGTCGCGCATCCGTGACGAGTCATTTTCTCACAGCGCGGACGATTGAAAACTGGATTCAAACTGGATTAAATACATTCTCCTGTTTGTCTCACTTTATCCTGCAAGATGTGAGACTTTGCAATCTTAAAGTCTCCATCAGAAGGTGTGGTCTAATCTCAATTTATATCTGTCTGTAGCAGATACAGATGTGTATCACTGATGGTTGTAGATTGTATCATTGCTGTTGGTTATAGAAGTAAAGATTATATTAAACCTGTTTCTTCAGAGTTGGATGAGTAGTAAATGACTTATTTTTGACTTATTTAAGGAACAAAAAAGAGCCAAATGGAGGTTTCCGTCTGCACGGAGCAGGCTCTGTCCTAACATTGTTTACCAGCAGCTCTTAAGTCCATGCATGAATTATTTTGTTCAGCGTCGGGGCCTTTGACTCGGTCCGATCCGAAAACGATCCAGTTTGCTGTTTTTCACTGAGCCGCTCTCTGAAGGTTGAGCCGGGAGGTTTGGCACTTTGCTTCAGAGCGTATTGATTGACCGCTGCCAGAGGCCGTGGTTAATCCAGCTGTGATTGACTAGATGGATGGATTTCCTCACAGGTTCGGGTCGCGAGTCTCGGCGGAATCGAACCTTAAGCCTGGCGGATGAATGAAGGCAGATGGTACGGAATAGTTTGCTGCTGTTGTACATGATATATATATATATATATAGTAACGTGCAGAGCAGATAAATACGCACACATGGACATAATTGTTCATCGTGGACAGAAACCGTTTCAACAGTCGTACCAAGGTTACAAGTTCAATCTGTACAACAGGCGTTTTTTCTGTATGTGAAGTCATTCATCTCCGTGAACTCCCCTTGACCCGGACACTTGCTCAGAACTGCTGCCCTGGTTCAACATTAACGGCATCAGTTCAAGTGTTCAGAGTACAAAGCGTTTCAGCTTTGCTCCATCACTGAAGTTGCCCGGACGGAAAGCGCCCTCATGTATTATTAAAGTCTCTGCGAGATCCCCCCCTTTAAGGAACACAACACGCAAGTGCTTCAAAAGTGGCACGAAACATTTCCAGAGGCCCCGCGTTATCAATCCTGGAGGACTTTCAGCTGCCATCTTATCCCCCTGGACCCTCTCCCTTCGCCTACTTCCTGCCTTTCACCGCGCTCTGTCAGTTGTGTCGCTGAGAGGACGTTTTATTACGCGCCGAGCACAATGGCACATAATGGACCATTGTTCTGGCTTGATGTGGTAGAAAGGTCACTCGTCAAATACATTTCTCGTGCCGCGATGTCCCATCCTGCGAGTTCCGTACTTTTTTTTTTTTTATCTGCGGTGCGCTCGTATTGTGCGACCTCTGACTCTCTTCCTACGTCTCGTTGCTTTTCTTAATCATTCACCCTTCGCACCGAGAGCGTTTCCATCTCTCATCAAGGTTCGTCGTTAGAAGGAAAACAGGGTTTTTCCTTGTGGAGATGGAGAGTAACGATTAGGCCAAGTGTGGTTTTCCTTCCTGTTCGATTTCAATCAGCGTATTTGTGTTGCTGAACCATTTTTAGCATCTTTTTCCTTTTAAAGATCTTGTCATGTTGACACAGAAAGAGACTTAACTCCCCGGAGGATTTAGATCTGATAAGGAGGATATTTTGAGAAGCTCTTCTGGTTATCACACAGTTGAACAATGAATTCCAAAAGAAGTTTCTGAATAAATGTACTTGTTCACATACAGATTTAGACCTAGATAGACTTCCACAAGGGAAATTGCTTGGTCACAGTAGCATGAAAGAAAAAAAAGAAAAAAAAAAAACACTCTTGAAAACCACTAGTAAAAATAAGTGTAAGACCATAAAAACAAATTGGAATGCATTAAAAAATAAATTTAATTTAATTTAATTAAACATAAAATTATATTAAAAAATAAATTAAATAAAAATAAAAATGAAAGTAGAATAGTATCAGTAAAAAACATATGTTCAAAATTTGCATTTGTATATATTTGCAAGAAATAGAAATATAAGTAAATATAGGATGGAGGAGCATTAACATGGAGTGGACATGGAAGGTGAGTTTGGTATGAATGACCAGTGGCGCCGTATGGGGGGGGAAAGTTTGGACAATTCCAAGCCCCTAAAATATGGGTAAAAGAAAAAAAGAGTAAATTATTAAAAAATATCATTTTGTAATATAATAATAAAATGTAGTAGTAAAATAAGTGATATTTCTGGCAGGAAAAGTTACATGTATCCACTAATTAAAAGGTAAATAATACTGACTCCCATGAAATAGTTTGTTCCTCTACGTATTTAGCATTCAGACGTAGTTTGTTCCATAGACATAATCATCGTTACTATGGAAACATCAGTCACAATGCTAGCCCTGAGTGGCTAATGAAGTGACACGTGTTAGATACCAGATATAGTCACTTCGTCGACCTTGATTTTCTACATGAAAATGAGAATTTTTTTAAAATGTTCACAACACTAAAAAAAAAGAATTGAAATTCAAATGAACGAATGGTGGGGGTGGGGCCCAGTGTGTTTTTTTTGTTTGCTTGTTTTATGGGCCCCAAAATTCCTGGCGACGCCCCTGTGAATGACATCCAGGCCACTCGTGCGCACCACACGTGCGATTAATACTTCGAGAGTGGATTTAAGTGCTGGCTCATCCTAATTCTTTTATTAGTTTGGATAAATATGAACCACCGTGCTATATTTAGTTTTTAACTCAGATAAAAACATAAGTATTTTGCTAGTTGCGGTAGCTCGGAGCACAACCATCTCAAATGTGAAAATCTGTTTTGAAGCTTGTCCAAGCTACAGTGACCCTGGAAAACTGTAAATGCCCAGTTTCCCCACAGAAAAACAAACCCAGTTTCTCCCTTTAACGTATACACATCCTTCCTCGGTCAGAAAGTGGCCCCCGTCGACCCGTCCGGTGCCTCGTTATGGAACGAGGCTGCGTGGAGAAGGCCAGGCCCCGGATTAGCATGTCCGTCCTTATCTTATCAGCCACTGCTCTTGTGTATACAATCAGTAGCTGCTGCTCCCACTTCTGCAGCTTTTCTCCCTCTGATGGAAAACACTGCTTTTTCCTCCGGGTTTAAAGATAGATCCCTCAAGGGCCCCCGCTTCCTTCTGCGCTATTAGATAATTGCTGAGTCCACAACTGGTGAAGAGGCGTCGTGCTGCTAATTCACCAGCTTTCATCGACTGGATGAAATAAGTGTACATTTTTGCTAAAAAAAAAAAAAGATCCGGATCCAGTGAGGGTGGGGGGGGGGGACGTTAAATCCATGAAGTTCATTAAGAGTTCATTCCTTTAAGTTTGAAAGTATCTCCACTGGATTTCGCCTCAGCGCATTTTTTACTTTTTTTTTTTTTTTTTTTTTTAAAACTTATTGTTTCATTACGCACAGCATGCAAATTTTCTGGGGGAAACATTTCAGATTTTAGCCCGCTGAGTTTTCAGTGAAGCCCCCCCCCCACCTCATCTCCAGTGTGGCTGCCCCGTTCGCTTCCCCGCTGCCATTAAAAAGGGGCCTGCAGAAAAGAGCGCGAGTACGATAATTGGTAGTTGTAAAGCTCTGATAATTGGCATGGCTGTAATTACGAGGCTGCGCGATAGGTAGCCCCCCCCCACTCAAACCCCCTCCAGGCTATAGAAAATGGCGTTGCCAGTTATTCACAGGATAATGGCCCGAAGAGAAAGAGCGAATGTGTGATGTCGGGGAGTTGCCTTGTGTGTGTGTGTGTGTGTGAGACAGACAGATGTCGGAGGTGAGCGCGTGTTGTTGGAGGGAACAAGATGTTAGCTTTACATTAGCAGCGCTTTGTGATCAGGAGGTGCCGGTTCCTTGTGCGAGAGCCCGTAACATGTTGTTTATGGTGTGATTTGAGGAAAGGATAAATAATAGACTCCACGTCGTCTCCGTCTCTTATAATGGAAAGATAAAAAAGACACAATGAGCCGTCGTCGGATGCTGACAGCTCCCGGATCTCTGGGCTCCGCTGCGTTCATGCTGAACAACGTGAAAGAAAATGCGTCGGTCTTTGTGTCTGATGGAGAAGATTCAACCAGAATTTACAGAGAATTCCGCCGTCGCTAAAAGATCGGATATCGAGGTTTCACTGTTTGCGTCGTGTTTTCTGTGTGAACTGTTTCTTGTTATGGGGATACACTTAAAATACTTCTTCAATACTTCCATCAGAGAATAAAGCTGCCATGCACCGATCAGCCACAACATTATAACCACTGACAGGAGAAGTTAATAACATTTAAACCATCTTGTGACAATTAAATGTTCTGCTGGGAAACTTTTGGACCTGGATGTGGATGTTCCTTAGACATGTAGCCCCCACCTAGACCAAACCAGACACCCCCACCCCATAACAATTAATTAATTGATGGCAACAACTCAAATTACATGAAGAACAGCACACGGTGTTGACCTGGCCTCCAAATTCACTAAATCCCAAACTGATCAAGTACCCATAGGACCCAAAGACCCCCCACTAACACCATCCTGTTACCAGACACTACAGGACACCCTCAGAAGACCCATGTCCATTCTCTCATGAGATCTCTGAACTGTTGTGGAGACACAGTGGAGACCTACACAATATCATAATGTTATGGCTGATGGTTGTAGATTCCGTTTTGTCTAAAATAACTTAAAAATGTCACCGTCTAATGTTCAAGGGATTAATGGATTAATGGATATGATGGATATGATTTGGTTCCAGATCAGTCTCCATTTTGGACGGTCCAGTCATGGGTTTAGGATCCGTGTTGGGATTTTGTATGATTAATATACTTTAAGTAGAGAAAAGCATTTTCTTTATTTTAAAGATTCTCCACTGGATCAAATGCGTGACAGTATTGCAGCCCAAAGAAACTTAACTTGATGGATCAGTCTGGCCAGTAACTAATTTACCTCCATGTGAAACTGATGTCACCTACGTCCTGAGTTACATTTGACCATAAATGTTCTGGTTTTAAGCTTAAATCCCTGTGGGTGTAAGTGGTCGTTGAGAGTTTCCTGTAAAAGTAAATCTATTCTATTCTGAATTGTTACAGAGTCCGAACACTTTCTAGATTGTTACCATATATTTAATTTCTGCCCCCAGGATCCAAGCCAAGACCAGAGAGCTGCGGGAGCGCCAGGCCCGTGAACGGGACTACGCCGAGATCCTGGACGTGAGCCGCACGCCGGAGAGGTCCTCCGAGGAGGAGCACCCGTACTCCGGCATCAACGCCCTGAACATCTCGGTGGACAGCGGGCACAGCCGGCCTCACAGCCCCCGCGACGATCACCCGCACATGCACCCGCACATGCACCAGCACCAGCTCTCCGATACCCTCTACACGCAAGTCAGCAAGGCCCGCAACGACCGGCCTCCGTCTGCAGACAGGTAAGAGAAGGGTCCTACCTCAGCTCCAGCCTTGGTGGTGTCTTATTTTTTTTTATTATTATTGTTATGTGCTCTTCTTCATGTCTTTTATTTCCCTTTGTATTTATTGCATTGTACTTTGCTCACCGATTGCATCAGTCGCTCGATGCCACTTCCCTCCAGGCCAGGTGACGGCCTGTCACTCACAATCCTTCTTTTTTTTTTTTTTTTTTTTTTTTTTTTAAAGTCCATTTCAAACGCGCAGCTCACTCACGGTATTTTTCAGTAAAAGGTTCTTCTACCGAGGGCCGGATTGTGCCTCCCGTTCCCAGCTCTCGTAAACTCTGAGGCAGCATTATTGCACATAGGCGGCAGGCTGGCTATCACACCTGGAGGAGAAAATAATCACAGCAACAGAAGGCAGGCGGTAAATGTCAGCTCGCCGACTGCTAGACACCGCGCGCCGCTCTCAGGGGAATGTGGGATTACTCTGGGGAGGCAGTGAGTGAATGGAAACCTTTGAATTTCTGTCTCTCTGTCTGTCTCTCTTGACCTTTCCACTTCCCTTTCTCCCCTGTCTTTTCTTCTCTTGTTGATTTCACCTTATTTTCCGGTTGCATTTCCTTTGTTTCCCTGGGTTTCTGAAGAGAGTTGGTCATGAGATGCAGGCGGCTCAGACGCTCGGTTTGCTTGATTGGCAGCTGTCAGTGATAGGGGTGGGTATGTTTCTTTGATACAATGTCGATTTTAAAAGAAAAACTCCTGTTTTGGGCCGATCGTGAAAAACTTCCACACCTCCACCTCCATTTTTTTTCTGTGCAAGTGCAATAAATTGTTAATGGATCATCTGGATTAATATTGATTTTTGACTCAATTTGTCCAATGAATTATCTGATATATACAACGTGTATTTAAAAATTCTCAGTGAACTATGTAGAATATCGCAATATCATAATATCGCGATAATGTATCGTATCGTGGCTCTAGTATCGGGATACATATCGTATCATGCAGTCGTTCCCAATACCCTCCCTTAGTCAGTCATTTTAATATAACCCTCCTTTCTTAGCACTGAGATCATATTTCTCTCTAACACAATGAAAACTGTACATCTGGTCTGTGGTCTGTGCTGAGCCACCACTCCCCAGTTCTCCACGGATCAACGAATGGAGAGATTCGTAGGCCTGGGATGGATCTGGGAAACTTGAAGCCAATCGAGTGAAGCCTGCAGCGTAGCAGGAGCTTATCTGGTGCAGTGAAGTACATCTAGACTTGAATGAATGGGTTTGTGTTGGCATCCCCAGATGGCCCTAGTGTTCTTCAGGACCTGCTGTAGTTCCTATTGATTCATAATTCATTGCGCTGCTGTTGTCACTTCTTATTCTGTTCTGTTTTTTCTTTCTTTCTTTCTTTCTTTCTTTCTTTCTTTCTTTCTTTCTTTCTTTCCATCCCCGATGTGGTGTAGCAGCGTGCAGGTGCGCAACAGCAGATAATAACCCAGCGTTAACAGAGACGAGTTGTGTTTAATTAGTTGGTGGAATTTACGAGTGATTTAGACATTTGTCTTGTTAAAATTTCGCAGCCGTGTTTGAGCCTTGGAAGTCTGGGGTGGAGCTGTTGACAGTTCACCTTTGCAGAGAAATGACTAATGATGGGAATACAGCAGCTCGAGCCCTAAAATGTACAAACCTGAAATGTCTTTGTAATTTCAAGCTGTTCCGTCGACCATTAGAGAAATAAGTCCCTGTGTATAAATTAGTAAACCTGATAATATTGGTCTGATTTGTCTATTATTTATAAGTTAGACTTTGTTGTCCTGCTTCAGTTAATACACAGATCAGGCATAAGATTATGACCACCTTCCTAATATGGTGTAGGTCTCCCTTGTGCCTCCAAAACAGTTGGGTTGTTATCGGAGAATAGACATGAGACCTTCTGTGGGTGTCCTGTGGTGTCTGGTAACAGGATGTTGTTGTTTTTTTGGATTGCCTCTATGGATCATCTCACAGATACTTGATCAGTTTGGGATCTAGTGAATTTGGAGGCCAGATCAACACCTTGTGCTGATCTTCATGTTCTTTTTGGGTTGTTCCTAAGCTGTTTTCACTGCTGCCATCAAGGAGTGTCATTGCTATGGGGTGGGGGGGTCTGTTTTGGTGTAGGTGGGGGGGAGTAAATGTCTAAGTAATATCTACACCAATGAATGCCAGGCCCAAAAGTTTCCCAGCAGAACACTGACTTAGTCACAAGATGGTTTAAGTGTTATTTACTTCTCCTGTCAATGGTCATAATGTTGTGGCTGATCATTTTGGGCCCAGATGATATATATATATCAAGTCCTCCTTGCTGACTATTCTGCTCCAGAGCAGGAAGCTGAAGTGTAGATGCCAGGTACGCGAACGTCTCAAAGAGCTTACATTTCATTTTCCCAGATCACCGAACATAAGACAAACATACCTCCTCAGAGAACCAGGAAGCGTGTTTCCTGTTTCCTGTCTGCCCCCCTACTGAACAGGAAGTGAATTAGACCCTGCCACAGCGAGCACAGGAGGTGGAGGGCGTCTCGTCCGACGCCGAGAATGTTTGTTATTGTGGGATTCGAATGGCAGCCCCGGCTGATATCAGAGCTTAAGGATGGTGGAGATTTGATCAAAGCAACAACATGTCCATAGAAAATGAGAGTGAAGGAAAATGTTATTTTTCTCCTACACTAACACTTCTCTCTTAGAATCGCAGGCATGCCATGATAAGTCCAAATGTAAACAGGTTTAGATTTCGTTCGAGTCAGCCTGAGGACCCGCTGTGCGCAGAGAGAGGCAGATCTCTGGTGGGTTCTGCCCGTAACGTGCCCTAAATCAGGCCCGATACGGCTCTGGAAATATCAAAGTGGAGAATATCACTGTGTTGTATGCTCCTCTTTGTTGGCCACGCTGTGACTGTCACAAGATTATGAGTCAGAATCAAAAGTGAAGGGGTCAGAGCCGTGCCAGCGAGATTTAGCTTCACTATATTACACGATGATTATACATCAGTGTTTGTTGTATGCGCCGTTTGTTGGCGCGCTGGCGTTGTGACTATCACAAGATAGTGACGTTGGATCAAACTGAGCTAATCAAAGCTCGGAGAGAGATTTAGTTTCAGTGCGTTATGTAGTAATAAACGTCTTCATTTTCGTTTTACTTCAGATTGGAAACGGCAGGACAACTGACACCAGTGAAAAACGTAGCAAGACCCAAAAATATGATGATAGAACATATGAATGAGATAAGTACAGTGTACAGTGATACTAGTGATAATTCAGATTTCTTTTAATATAGCAGTGACCACAGTATTTAATGGTTGCAATGATTAAACATGGTCGTATATTATTCATTTTTAGATCATGACGGTTTTTATGTAAAACAATACATGATACTACTTAATGTTTTCCTCCAAAAATGAATAATAAATACAAGACTTTTTAGACACTGTAAATAAATCTCTATTGTACATTGGTATGGACATGAAATGGTGGACCGTATACTGCATGAAGATGAAAAAACTGCTCCTCAAAAGTGAGTGCAAAGCAGGTAGAGCTCCCCCTGGTGGCTGGAGGCTGCAGTGTAGGTCATAAGCTCCACCCCCTCTATGTTAGCAGATGGAACTTGGGGCCACATAAAAAACTAAAATACATGTGATATAATAATTTTTCTTTCGACAATGCTTTTTAATATAATACCGATGCATACTCAAGTGACCATTTAGAAACATGATGACAACAAGTAGCCATAGCTAGCCTACTAACTGGTGGAGTAGACCATATTTATATACAGTATATGTGATTAACACAGACAACTGCCACCTGCTGGCATAAAGAGTTACTTCATAGATAACACAGACGCTTGTTGGCTGTTGAGTGATGCGTTCAAATGCAACTCATAACCTCTTTAGTGTGTGATTATGACAAAAAAAAAACAACCTACATAGGAAAAACACAGAGAAACTGTGCTTGAAATCCAGACTTGTGCAGTCAGAGAAAACAATTCTAACCTTTACACTGTCAGTTTCTCACAAGAGTCGATATCATTTCCTTCAATGACTAAATGAGAAAACCAGAATCACATTGACCCTGTAGTCTCTCAATTCCTCCCGGGCCTGTAAAACGTACAATTGCCTTTCTTTGCACCATCGTGCTTGGCAATCCGCGAGGCAGCCTCTCCATGCAGCTGCATAAATATCCAGTAGAATCATTTTTTTAATTGCTTCCTCTCTTCCTCCAAACGTAGCGCTGTCAGAAGTTTCAATTTGACTGCAGTGCTTTAGAAACGACAAAAACAAACAAACAAGAAAAACGCTGGAAGGAGCTTCATCAGCCTTTGGGAACAGTCCTCCACTTCCTTTCACTTTAAAGACCGTGACCATGAGGGGCCGGGGGCTAAACCAATCTGCTGCAACACGCCTGAAACAACATTCAGTTTTTTTTTTTGTTTTTTGTTTTTTTAAAGTCGAATATATACTGTCCAGATTGTTTCTTAGATTTATGTTCAGGGCTGCGTATGTAAAAATAACGGTGAACGGGAGGTGTGTTTTCACAGCAGCGCACGGTGTTTTATTTGTGTTACGCTCTGGTTTTTTCGTGTAGGTGGTGCGGTGTAGCATCAAAGTTTTTTGGCTCTTAACCAAATTGCGTAACCTGACTGCTGGGACACTGCTGCTTTTTCTTTCTCCATCCTCCATCTCCCAAGAAAAATATTGTCCAAAGCTTAGTGCTTTTATCTCCCCCAATGTTTTCTCACCACTGCAGCTTCGCATTGAGGTCTCGGAGTCGACAGCTGGTACCCAAAAACCTTTAAATGACAAAGCTGCGGCAGGAAACCTCCGACCCCGCGTGTTTCTTCTGTGTTTACTTCAGTTAATTAGCCCGAATCCACTTAAAACATATTGTAGTCGGCGTGTTAGTGGAAAGCTTTATTAGCCCTCAACATTTGCTGCATCACACTCCGTCCCTGTTGTGTGAGTGCAAGCGTGTAAAGAGCCAAGTGAATTAGCCACCATTGTTTTATTCCTCCTCCCCGACTGCAAGGCAGCAGCGGATGCTGGGAAGCCTCTGAGGGATTGCTTGTGATTTGATTCTCCGCGTTTCCCGAGGAGGCAGCGCTCTTATTGAATCGGCTCCATTACATTTCATCTCCACCGGGGGAATTAGGGGCCTCAGAGGGAGCGGACGCGGTCATGTTGTATCACAAACACACCAGAAACAGTGATGCAGACAAACAAACAGACAGCAGTGGCCTTGCAGCATTTCATAGGCTGGAAAGATGCTGTGTGTGTGTGCATGCGCATGTGTGTGTGTACGCCAGCGTGCATGTGTTTCCTCTACACTACATGTATGTCGGTGTTGCCTTTGCTGCGTTTGGATATATATGTGCCTGTCTGTTTGTTTTTGTGTTTCCTGCACATTTTGAAGAGTGAGGGTGGAAGGTGTGTTTGCGTCTGAACAAACAGTAAATACAAAGCTTCTGCCTTGGCTACGACTTGGCAAGTATTCCCGCTCATGGTGAAGTGAAACCAGTGCTAGATTAACCAGAGAGGAGGCCACTTTGTGTTTGAGCTGCCTGAGAACACATACGATTTACGTGGGAATGAGTTCCAGCTGGGTTTGATATCAACTCGTACAATTCAGAAATAAGATTCTGGACCCTGACACAGATCTCTCCCTACTTGGGGCCTCAACATTAGGAAAAACAAAGCCGGGTATTTATCTGGTGCAGGAAATGGTGGAGACCAAAACGGAGCTCGAAGAAAAACATAGACAAGTCTCCAAATAATTAGAGGTTCAGAAACTCAACTCAAGATTAATGATGGAGTCAAACATTTATTCATTCATTAGTTTATTCAACAAAGATCAGTTGCCCCCTAGTGACCAACAAATCAATGAAACTTTATTGAGTATGTAACAATTAATACAAGGCACCCTTGATTCATTTGGCATCCAATAAATACACAAATTATCCAACATTCCTGGCTGTTCGGGATCGGGATCTCTCTGTGTGGGTTTAAACTGCCTCCAATTAAATAAAATCCAAACGCCGTGCTCATATTCTGTTAAGAATAAGAAGCCTAAACTTAATTTCTTTACATTTGCAAACTTCTGCCAAAGCGGTGCGTTCCCATATTTCACGCTGTGTCATGGGACTAACAAGAAAAACAAGTCTTCCTTTCTCATTATCCCCTTAATCCACTTACCAACAGACATCATCCGTGTTGTTTATTTCCCTCCTGTTGGTGTAATCCCACACATCTGACCTTAAAGCGTTTCTCAATCTGTTTATCTCTTCTGTTTTCACAGTAGCAGGCGTCGGCCTTGTTTGGCTACTTAACACGTCGTTGCGTCATGTTTATTCTTGTACACCGGTTAATTTCTTATAGAATATGAAGATATTGTTAAATAAAAAATAAAAAAACTCATTGAAGCCACTGAATCCGCTTTTAAATCAGTTTAACTTCCAGCATTTAAACACCTTATAAAATGCAAAGCGCATAAATTGAACTATTGAGCTGTAAGTCTGTCTTTTTTTTTTTCTTTGCTGTCGTTTCTTTCTGCGTGGAATTGCGAGAACATGCAGCTGTGACTTTTCCCCCCTCATCACAACCGTTTAAGACTTGAGAAAAAGAAAAAAAAAAAAAAACTCGGGCTCGGTCACATCTTTCTGCGCCTCAGCTGCTGCGCTGTCTGGCTTCAGACAAAATGTTGGCTTTCACTGAAACATGAATGTGTGTTCTCACCACTCACTGAGCAGAACAGGACGTCTTACTGCAGCCTGGGGAGCGTGTCTGCTTCAGGGTCATCGCGACTCGCCGAAGCCGTCGCCGTGAATGCTCACTCGAAGCCTGGCGACCAAAACGGGGACCTCATTTTGATTCAATTTGAGGCATAACACAGACTCAGGGTTGGAAAAAAACAACAATATGGCAATATTTCGCAAAAAAGAAATTTTGAATGTCTTAATATCGTCAGTCATGAACAACTTCCGCACCTTCACCACCTGTGTACTGATGCAATAAATTGGAAATGGATCATTTGGATTAATATTGTTTTTTTGGCTCAATTTGTGGTTCAGTTTAAGTTTAAACTGAACTTTGTGAATAATTGCAATATATCACAATATCATAATATCGCAATAATGTATCGTAAATCAAGTATCGTGATACGCATCGTATCGTGAAGTCTAATACTTCTGCAATTTTTGTCGCTTCTACACTGGCATCATTTTTTAACAGCATAGTTTCCACTCACTGGCACATTGAGCGTTTTCCCAACTGAATAAAGCTGAGAAAAAAAATGCATCTTTACTCTATATTGCCAACAGACCCCAAAAAACAACTTTTATATTTATACTCAAATGAATGAATAATTCAGACCTTGAAACTTGTGCCACAAAAGTGCATTACTGATAATATCTTGACAAAAGAGTAGTAAGTGAAATCAATCAGTTCACGTGCAGTTGTTGCCCCCATTCGTCTCCTTGGAAACCCAGCCTTCTCTGTGGCTTCCTACAGGAAGTTAATCAAGTCTCAGTTTATGAATTAGGGCCCCGCAGAATGTGGAGTCTCATGATGCAGACAGATGGATTCCTGCTGGCATGTGTGAAATGCAGCGATGAAAATGATCATTCGTCCTCTAAAAGGGCACGTTGAGCTCCTCAAAGATGACTTTAAAATGACGGATCACTTTCTTTTATATATATATATATATCTTGATATGTTTCAGTTTGGGTCTGACTGTTTGTAGAATCCATTAAATTTCAAGTTCAGCTCTTTCAAGAAATAAACACTATCAAATTTCAACTATATGGATGTTTTGATTTCCCATGTTTTTGGCTACTGCCATGCAATCTGGTGCATGTAAAGGCTCTACCAGTATCCATTGTGTGAATACACTGATCAGGCATAAGATTATGACCACCTTCACAATATTGTGTAGGTCTCCCTTGTGCCTCCAAAACAGTTGTGTTGTTATCGGAGAATGGACGTGGGACCTTGTGTGGGTGTCCTGTAGTGGATGGAGTTGGTGGGGGGTCTTTGAGTCTTATACTTGTGGATAATACTTGATCAGTTTGGGATCTCGTGAATTTGGAGGCCAGGTCAACACCTTGTGCTGTTTTTCATGTTTTTTAAGTTGCATCTTGCTGAGGATGGCTGCTACCATCAAGGAGTGTCATTGCTATGGGGTGGGGGTGTCTGGTCTGGTCTAGGTGGGTGGTACATGTCTAAGTATCATCCAATGAATACCAGGTCCAAAAGTTTCTCAGCAGAACACTGAATTGTCACAAGATGGTCAATGTTAATCACTTCTTCTGTCAGTGGTCATAATTTTGTGGCTGATCGTTGTATACTACATTCTTAATTGGCATCCCATTGAGGCGTCAGCCTTCCAAAATTTATCCCAGTCGTTTTTTCTTCCTCTGGAATACAAAGCAGTGAGCGATGAATTAAAATAAACAAGGTAGATTATCTCACCGCTGCTCACACCTGCTGTTCTACCAGCCAGACACCCATTTAAAATCATTTGACAATGACTCGCCCCATTCTTTAATCAACACGCCATCTACAAACGATTATGTATGGGTGCAGAGCGTGAGATGGCTGATGCCGAAGTTAAAAAGTCTGTCAGCCGCCATCTGCTCCTATACGGTGGAATCAGTCATAATGTATATGAGCAGAGACAGGTCAGCACTCCACCAGTCCTAATCCCTGGATCAAGGCCAAGAGCAGCAGAGGAGAGATCCTCGCTCTGCCCCGGGGAATCCTTTATGGATGTGGGAGAGGACGGCTCGCTGAGCTTTTAGGGGTCGTTTGAGTGTTCCTGAGATGGAACCGGAGCAGGCGGGCGAAGGCTTTTATTTCCGTGCTTATGCTTTTGGAAAAATAAACTGAACCCTCGCTCAGCTTTTTAATAAATACAGATGACTGTTTTGTTTTATCAAGCTAGGGTTTGGGTTACTGATAACATGCCTTGTACTTTTTTGTTTCCTTGGTTACTAGAGGGGGATAAAAACCCTAGGCAGCTGGAGCACACGACCAAACTTACTGTTTTAGTTTTTTTTGGAACCAAACCTCCAAGGCCTTGTTAGTTTAGATCATTAAAAAAAAAGAGTTTTAAATAGATTTGAAAACAAGGTGGGGTCTGCCATGTTGGAATCCATGGAGGGCCTATAAATCAAACTGGTTATATACAGTTAGCTCTTAGCTGGAGTATTCAGATGCAGAAGTTGGTGGTCGAGGAAAATAAAGAGAAAGGAAAATTCCCAAGCGTAGAGGACCTTAAAATATTAATTCACCAGAAAGCGGCTTTACGTTGACCTAGCTCTGGAAGTGAAGCGTTCCAATGTTAATAATTCCTTACACGGAGGAAAAACAACAAAACTGACAGATGAGTGAATTCTCAAGAGTAAATACGACATATTTACTCAGACAGGCTACGTCAGGCTAAGCTAATTTCAACAAATATTTCCGCAGCGTTTAAATTAATTTAGAGTCCGTGAACCATCTTATTGGTGTCTGCGTTGTTAAGATTGATTAGTTCTTGTATTTGTGAAACAAACACTGAATAAAGCTTAACATCCCAACCGTAGACTGTATGAAGATGGAGGGCGGGGCAGTTCTTCAGAAGTGAAGCCGAAGCAAGTGGAGCTCCCCCTGGTGACTGGCTGCAGTATAGGTCATAAGCTCCACCCAAGGATGGGTTCTGACTTTTCACGTAGTTAATTAAATACTGATGCATACTCAAGTGTCCATTGTTCGTTATTTGATGCTATGGAAACAGGATGGGGCATCATGATAACTACAAGTTGCCATGCCAACAGCTCAGTAACAGTTGGGAATAACGAGTCGGGATCATAGCATCACTTTGGCAAGTCCAATGAAGTGGGGACGTGTTGTCCATATTTACGTACAGTCTATGATCCAAAGTGTTTCAGAGGACAGTTCCACCATAAACAAGTCCCGCTTTTTCTGCAACTTCTTTAAACACCTCACATGGTCAAATCAAAAACTACTTCTCGACTGTCTTGGTTAAGATGTCAGACCCAAGCTAAGCATTAGTTATTACTCTATTGGGTATAGTGACAGGGATTACGTCTGATTTTTACGTAATGGTTACTCAAACCGGAGACTTAACACATCTTAATAGCGGAGTGGAGAACCCTGCTGTGATGGTGCTAAATACGTCCTCCCTCTGAACGAAGCCTTTGATCTGAGCTCCACGTACAAGAATCCAAGATTATGCTGTTGTCAAAACAATTAGTGCAACGAATTCATCACAGTGAAAAAGGGGAACATCCTCGTGGGTTTGCTCGGCCTCATGTGAGTTTTCTGTTTCGTTCCGTTGCTCTTTGAGTTGAGGAGAAGTTCGAAGCGAAACCCTCTACGTCGCTTCCTTTAAAGCACCGGGGTTGTTTTTAATTAAAGCGCCGACTTAATGAGAGCGACGAAGCTCAAAGGTCGTTAGCACCTTGCACAGTTTCCTTTAAAATGCAGTTTATCATTGGAGAATTATGCATCATCCTGTTTTAGACTGTTAAGAGACAGAAACAATAGTTTTATGAAATATTCAAATAAAATAATGGAGAAGCCTGATATGAATAAGATCAAATATTGTTGCTTTCCTGAATTTAGGTATATTGCATGCAAAAAAAAATGCAGCAACAACTACAACATTGATATAGTAATTATCCTGAGTTTGAAGATGGATTGGAAAAGGTTGCTTCTCTTTTTTTTTTTGGGCGGGGGCGAGTGGGGATCTGGTGGGTTGTAACTTTATCTGAATCCTTTCCGTTTGTGAGTAATGTTGCTCGCGAAGCCGCAGACACAGGGGGAAAGCCCTGCGGGACGCTGGAAGGTATTAGGCTGAACAACAGAGAGCAAGGAGTGATTAGTGTGGAAAGTGTAGCGTGCACATACAGGCAGCGGGAGATTAGAGGAGAAGAACAGGTCAGCAGCTTCCAAATGAGGGCAGCGGGGAATGTATTGTTTGTATGTTTGAGCTTAAACTTTCTTTAGTCGTTTGTCTGCGCTCGCCTCCAAGTGTGCGTGTTTGTGTGTTGGCATGTGTGTGTTTGTTTGTGTGCTCGGTGAGGGACTGGGACCCGGTATTGACCATGTCTGATAGCGCGGTGATGTCATTCCCTCTACTTGGAGCCAGACTGGCTGTCGGTCCATGTGAACACCAACGGGTTTTTGGCTTTTTTTTTTTTTTTCCCTCTAACGATCATATCACACATTCGTGGTACGTTGCAGTGTTTACGTTCAACCCCAAATTATCGCTGCTCTCCCTGCAGGGCGTCCTGAAACTGATCGACAAATCCGCCGCCAACCCGATCACCAGGAGTCTTAGCACAGCGAGGTTTAAGGGCTTTTATTTAACGCAACAGAGGAGACACGCCAACTTTCCAACCTCTCATCAACGACACAGCAGCGTCACTATTTGGACTCTTTTCAGTGACTTTTGTCTGATCGTAGGTTGGTGTTCAGCGTCTGGAAGTTGAAGCTTAGATTTTACCCTGCAGGTGGGTATAAAAAAAAGATTAAATAATGCAGCTGCAAATGTGACCTACACTGTGTTCACTAATAAATGGCAAAGTATAGTTTACTAAGTAGTAGGACTTGGGTTTAAACGTCAGTTTTCCGATTCGAGTCGATCTTGATTGTGGGAAACTTCCAGAGCAATGCATGAGACATACAATGCAATATATGTAAAACCAGATTTAAAAAGTGGAAAGAAATGAGATAAAGGGGAAAAACCGTTGAACCATTTGCAATCAAACAGACGCTGGCAGGTTTTGAATTAACATAACTAACAGTGGTTTTGCGCTGTTGACGAAATTCAAAGTGTGGCTGGAAACTGGGAAGTTGTGCTTTTGTCTGGGAGACCTTTGTGACATGTAAAGGGTCTAACTAACTTTGTTTTTACCAACAAATTCCACCCAACAACTTTCTCTTCCTGGGTCTACCTGGTCTTGCATCATCATTATGGCAACTTTTTTTCCCCAGAAGGTTCGGCTACCCAGTGTTCAGTCACACTTTCAACCATTGGTGAATTACGGTAATTCAAGTACCGCAACCCCTTTTTATTTATTTATTTTTTCCTATCCGGGCCCGGATGTTTAGGTCTTAAAGGGTTAAATTGAGTAAACTATTTTAAAAAGATTTGAGCTTGGATTTGTTGTCAGAGAGTTAATGTTTCAGATGTCAGATTGTGAGATGGTTCCAAAGGTGTGGAGCTGAGGTCCACGGTGGACGGTTGGACGGGGTGGTGCAATAAATTGGGTGGTTGAGGAGGATCTGAGAGTACGTGACGTTGTGTGTAACTGGAGATGTTCGGATCGATATTATGGGGCTTGAAGTTAGTAGCAGGATCTTCTGTTCAATACGGGCATTTATTCTGGAAGCCGGTGGAGCTGCTGAAGAACTGGGGTGTTGAGGTCCATGGTAAAACATCAGTTCTTAAAATCAGACTTTCTTTTCCTGCATTGTCTCTTTAGGAATCTCACTTTGTTTCATGAAAGTAGATGGATAAAAAAAGGTAAAGTCTCTTTGATAATTAAGTAAAATCTTTTGAAAACTGAAATACAACCTGATACTGAATTAAATTAAGTGATACCTTGTGAATTGGTATTGAAATCAGATGATATCCAGCCCAACTACAAGTTACAACACTGAATACCTGAACCTAATGTTACCATCATTTGGTAAAAGCTAAATTTTAACAGTATCACAATTCATCGTTTGAAACTTCATAGAAGTTTTGTTTATAATTGAGTTAACTGAAGGGTTATTTGACTACTTCTGACATAATAGAGCAATTGAAAACAAATATATGCACGTAGTTTCATCGTTAATTGTAGTTGCCCTAAAACATAAGTAGCTTCATGAAGCTTTTTTCTTTAACCGAGACTCAAACTGTCAACTCCCAACTCGAGTAACTTTCGAGGCCAGGAAGCAGCGCAGCCATTAACGTCACAAATGTCCCAGTAAAATCCACTTAAAGTATTTAATATTCATCAGATCAAAGAATTTGCAAACATCCCTAATAGCACTCTCAGAGAGCTTAGCGGCGGCCGGGCTAACGCGTGCTGCGTGCTGCACATTAGCCCGGTGGTTTAATGGTTCACGGCTCGCGTGACGTTTTCTGCTTTGTCTCCCGCTGGGAACGGGATTCGGTTTGTCACAGTGGGGGGAAACGGGACGGTGTAAGTGGGAGACTCTTGACCGTTTGGGTTTAAGCAGAAGAGCAGCATGTGATGCTACGAGCTCGGCCTGACCCTAAAAGGGTTGTTGACCCACATTTGGTGTCGCGGGCGGCACTTTGCATCACTCAGCTGTCCGACGGGAATATCCCAGCTGTGTGTGTCTGTGTGTCTGTGTGTGCGTCTGCCCTTTATCTGCTTCGGTTTAATTTTTAGTGTCTCTGAGGTGTTTGTTGAGTGTTTGGTGTAGTGCAGAATCATCTGTTGATTAAGAGACAATTCACCTGAAATCACCGTAATTTCAACATCTGATTGGAACGGCTGATTGGATACAACAAGCAATTTGCAGACGTTGCATTCAGGCACGGGAAAAATTGTGTTTTTGTGTCTTTTTTTTCTAATTTTCCATTTTTGTTTTTTTTTTTTCTATTTTGTTTGAGACATCACCATCAGCCATAACATTATGACCGTCTTCCTAATGTTGTGTAGACCTCCCTCGGGCCTTTTTTTGTGTTGTTCCCAAACTGTCAGTGTGTGCCTGCTGCCATCGAGGACTGTCATTGCCATTGGGTGGGGGGGGGGTGTCGTGTCTAGTCTGGTCTAGGTGGGTGCTACATGTCTAAGTAACGTCCACATGAATGAACGCCAGGTCCAAATGTTTCCCAGCAGAACAATGAATTGTCTCTAGATGGTCGACGCTGTTCACTTCTCCTGCCTGTGGTCATAATGTTGTGGCTGATCGGAGTATCGGCACCTAATAACCATGTGAATGATTAAACCTCATTATGCCTAATTATGCCTCATTGGGGTCAATATCAGATGACAACAAGGTGGAAGGAAGTTGTTCAAACAAATGTTTTTTTTTTTTTTAAATAAAATATAAAAAAAAGCCAGAATCACTGGGGAGAAAATGTGTCGTCCAGCTCATCTTTTGTTGAATAAATTCAATGTTCCAGGTGAAAGAAATCATACTTTTCCTTCTGTTATATTTCCGCCAGACTCAACACTTCACAGCGGGAAGACCCACGTTGTTAGAAATGTTGTATGGTGATTATTTTTGGCGTAGGGAGTTTTTCTGCTGGACTCTCTGATGAGAATGGATTCACTTGGACTGAAGGAATATTCTCCTTGTTAACATTTTTCCGTGGGTGATCAGGTTTGCCACTTTTGGAACAAAAAATGACCTCTTTTTTTAAATTATATTTATTGCATTTTAAAATATTGGCTTAATCCTGCAAAAGGAAAAAAGTAGAGCAAAGTAGAAAATGTCTGTTTTTGGCAAAGAAGGAAAAGAGACACAGAGTAGAGGTTCCTCCTTCCCGTTCTTTTCACACACCTATGCCAAAAATACCTCTCTTTTCCCTCTTTTCCTTCCATTCCTTCCCCTCGACCACCCGAAACCTCCCCCCTCGGAGCGCCTCTGCGTCCCGGCGCTAAATAAAAACCAGTCTTTGTGATGCAGGCTGCAGCTCCTGCTGGCTGAGCTGTGCTGACAGCTTTAGAGGAACTCCCTCCCTCTGCCTCCTGCCCTCTTTGTGGGAAACCTGAGGCCGTGGCGCTGTGGGAAGCGCGCCGGGCTGGAAGTCGAGCCCGGGAGGCCCGATGGCCGCTTCCAGCAAACCACACACGCTCGCACACAACCGCACACATCTAGAGTGACATTTACACATGCACCCATAAAGCTGCAGCGATCAAATCAGCATCAGAGACTGAAATGACTGCAGCTACAGAAATACACACACACACACACACGGGATATTACCCAGAGGCACGTACGGTATTCAGCCTCAGCACTCTGATGAAGTCATTTAGGAAATGCTATTAAAATGGTCGTCGTTAGAGGAACAGCTTTGGGGGTTTGGGTCCCTCTACGTCCACGGCCCGGAGCAAACGCCTAACGGTGCTCAATGGGCGCCTTGCATGGCCGCCCACTGCTCCAAGTGTGCTCTCTGGGATGGGTTGAACACAGAGAACAGATTCCTTACATGCACCAATCAGGCATTATGACCACCTTCTTCATATTGTGTAGGTCTCCCCTTGTGCCTCCAAAAAAGTTGTGTCTCCAAAAAAGCTATGGACATGGGTCTTCTAAGGGTGTCCCATGGTATCTGGTAGCAGAATGTTGTTAGTGGGGGTCTCTTTTGGTGCTTTTGTTGTTGTTCCTAAAGCATTTTTTGGATGGATGAAAGGAAGAGCCTCCGTGGATCATCCAACAGATCAGTTTGGGTTTTTTTGAGTTGTTCCTAAACAATTAGTGTGTGTGTGTCTGTGCCTGCTGCCACGAGGGAGTGTCATTGCCGTGGGGTGGGGGTGGGGTGGTGCCTTGTCTGGTTTAAGTGGGTGCTACGTGTCCACACCATGTCACCACATCATGTCCAGCAGAACACTGAGTTGTCAAAAGATATACGTTATTATTGTTTTCGTATATAAATGATACAAAGACTTGTGTCTGTCGTGTAACGAGCACATGCTGCACATCTACCACATAATTACCGTATTTCCTCGAATGGTGTTCAGTATTCAGTTAATGGTCGGGGGCGTGGTTTACTCAAACAAATAGAGGTACAGCCTTGAATACGGACTGTGTGCGCTAGTAGTCGGCCAATTATAGATGTAGTAACACACAGGAGCCACAGGTGGCAGTAGCTACATTCAAAGTGCCACCAGAACCCAGATTTTATGCGCAACACTGTCAAAACAACAGAGAGCTTTAGCAGCGCGGTACAAAGAAGAAAACTTGGTGTGAACTTAATTTGTGGTAAATTTTTCATGTGTGTACGGTACTGTACAATGACTACTGTACAAAATGGTGGGAAAACCTTGAGTAAATATATGGTTGGTACCGGTATAAAACAAGGTGAATTAGAAATAAAGGCCTGCCTCCAATAATGGCCGGGTGTTCTGAGTAAATGAAGGCTCCGGCCACTATTACAGGAAATACGGTATTTTCATACTTTGATAGCAAAGACGTCCGAACAACACTGAATCTATGTCGGATTTGAAGACACAAACTACGCATCGTGGCTGACAGTCGGTATCTGACGGATTAACTCTGAGTGACGAGGATTAAATTCTGGTTTAACATTGTTTCATTTTTAATATTAAGCTGCTGCTAATATCAAATAAAAGACGACAGCGGAAGGTTTGATCCGTTCATGATGAAGCTAAGACCTCGGCAGCAATCCTCCAAGGACCAGTTCATCCCGTCTTGTATTACGTCACAGCAGCGATGCAGCGTTTGGTGTTGAACAGTTTTAGCTGTTTTAGTTTAACCCTCGACATCCCCCCGAGGCTAACCCGTGACTATCCAGCCGCTCTGGTGGCAGGTGATCTCTTAACGCTGCTGTAATGTTTTGCTCGTGCATCACATGAGAAAGGAGTAAAAAAAAAAAGCCTCGAGCTTGGAGTCATGTCTAAGGATCGGGAAAGTGAACGCAGGCCACAACCCCTTTGTAGAAGTCCACATCCAGAGCTGCTAATGGAGGCAAAGCCACATCACATGAAAGAGGGTTTTTGTTTTTCTTTTGTCATCAGTGTTATGCTTAAAACCCCAGGGGAGCGAAGAAAGAGCACATAAAACATACAAATACAGCATCGTTCGCCTGCTGCGTCGAAATCTTTCTCCATTTCTGCCTCTTTCTCGCACCACAGATTATATTAGACGCCCCATGCTGCGTTCACTGTTGCCTTAAAAGCGGTGGTTTTCACATGCGGCGCTCTCCTATCGCTAATGATTAACCGTAAGCTCTGCGATGCTGCCGACGCTTCAAAGGACGGGAGCGCGAAGGAGATCCAATCGCTTTAATGGGCCCCGGGCCGAAACCACGCCGACAATGAAGCACTTCAGCCCGTCAATAAATGTCACGGGCTGTTTAAAGATGAGCGCTCTGATGTTTTACGCGATGCAAGAACATGTCTCGAGCAGGTGAGAGCGTGTTCTCAGGTAATGAGTTGCAGCAGAAGAAGGCGAAGCGGCCGTAGCTCATGGAAACCGCGGCAAGACGGCTACAAGTGCCCTGATTTCAAAGAGAGGACGCCACCGTTTCCTCCTCCTGCCCCGCGGTCGGTCATGTGCCTGTTTGTTTTCTCATTTCCCATCTTCCCCTCTCGTCTCTGATCTAATAATCATAAGTTGAGAAGCGACGCGTCTACAAGTGAAGGAAGGAAAAGGCTGGCGAGACCGTGCGAGACGGCTGCAGGTGTTTGGTAAGAAAAGAAGAGAAAGGAGCGCTTTCGTTTTGTAGATGTGAGCAGGAACATGAAGTGAATGAATGCATTAATATTGAATGTGGCGGGGCGTCGGGGGAGCGAGTCGTAGAGTACGGGATGAGGAGGGCGGCGGAGAGCGGGAACGGGAGCGTGAAGAATCCGAGAGGATGTTGCAACATGCTGTAACTCCGGGCAAGCTCCTCCACTACGTCCCTAATGATCCCACCGCTTCATATGCATCGCCAGACAAGCGCTTTTTGTCCTCTTCCGTCGCACGTCCACGCATGTTCGATGTCTTTTAGGACTATTTAAATGGAAGCTGACCCCCTCGTCGTGTATTTGGCACATTTATGGCGATGGTTGTGGGTCTGAAATACTGACATACAACAGCCATTCACGGTTAAAGAGGAGGAGGAGGAGGAGGAGGGCGGGGGGGTTAACAGGGAACAGGCCGCGCTAATAAAAAGCAGCAGGCTGTCGGGGTCTGCTGGTCATCGTTCAGAGACCGACTCGTTCCAAGTAGAGCCGTGTTTTTATCAGCAAACCCGCCCTGCTGCCCTTCCCTCACAACAACACACGCTATCAGTGCAGAGACGACACACACACACACACACACACACACACACACACACAGATTAATGGACGGCAACGCTGACAACTGACCTGTCCTCCTGCTGGACCGACCCGTCACCATCAAACACACTCTATCCGTCCTCCGGTTATCTGGACGCCCCCTCCGCGCACGCACGGTGCCCGTGTGTCCATGTGTGTGATGGATGGATGGCATGGAGGGGGGGGTTAAGTCTTAAATCAAAACGGTTATTAGATTATCTACAACATGCTACAACTTTCTGACAAACTGGTTCACAACTGGTTTGGTAGTTTTTAGTTTTTCGTGCACACATGCAGTGTTTTCTACTGGTTGACAGAGGAATTAATGCAGTAGATTGACTCAAGATGGACTGTTTTACTGTGATGATGAGTCAATATTGTAGAATAATCAAACACTAGTAGTAAAACAGGTTAGCATGGCCCCGTGTTAGCGCTGCCTACTTTGCTTGCAGCCTTGCAGATCTTTTAAGTCCTGAAATTCATCGCGGTGTCCCGTAAAGAAAAGGGGGATTCATGTGCGGGTTGGATACGATCGCTCTGGTTGTAACTGTGAAGCGATGGAGACAAAGAGCTCACACTGGTGGCGTGCATCTGCAGAGAATACCCCGGCATACAAAGACCTTCTTCTTTTTTTGTTTTAATTCGGTTGGATTGTGTGCAGACTAAAATGACTGGTTGCCAGTTTTTCCCCTCCTCTGAATTAAATTTGGCTCCTGTTGTTTGCGTCGCCCCCCCCTCCCCACACACACTATCCTCTTCCCCATTTTAATAAGTGTAACTGCGTTTGGGATTAAGAGACCCCCTGTTTCAACGGCTTGAATGCAATTATCCCCGCCCCCCCAGTTTTTTCCGCACACACTCTCGTATACACGGCTCCAAAGTTGTTTTCTTTATTTAATTAAATGCGATGATTCGACTGGTGGTGGCAAAAGAAAAAACTCATTAAACTAATTAGGATTGCCGCAGAAGACTCTCCAAGCTCCTTTCAGTTCTGTTCTGAAGATGGAAGCGAAGTGCGTATCTGCGCGTTTGGATCTTTTATTTCAAACGCGCCCGCGTTTCAATGGGCGATATCGACAATCTATCGTCCTTTTGTGGCGCCACTGAAATGACTTAGCAGCGCAGTGAATGAGGCCAACAGCTGCTGGGCGGAGATTTGCCAGCGCAATAAATGTCAGAACAAAACGTAATCATTCCTTTTGGCCCTCATTTGCTTATGCAAATGTGCCATTGTGAGGAAGTGTATTAATAGTTCAGCACAAGGACACAAGAGGAGTGGAGTTTTTTTTTTTTTTTTTTTTTTTTTGTCATGGATTTGGTGTCGCGGCTTTGAGACGAGGCACTGAGGATGAGCAGTGAACTCTCTGCTGTTATTCTTTCATTGTTACCGAGAATCATTTTTATGCTTTAAACTGTGCTATGCTTCTTTTTTCATTCAGTATTTTTCACGCCTGGATGTGAAATTTTAAAGTAGTACGCAATATATAAATTCACGTCATTCACATCAGTGCTAACCACTGTTACCTACAGTTCAAAGTAATTTAGTCAAATTGTAAATGTTCGTTTTGTTGACTCTGAATCACCGTTTGTGGTTTATAATTAAAGGCACGCTATTCAGCTTTTCACCACTAGTTGTGCCGTAGAGCAGCGTTTCTGAAAAGCTGCATTAATGCACCAACAAAAATAAATGTAAAACGATCTTATATTAAAAAGACATCATCTAGGAAACAAACTAAACACTTTTCTGAGACTTCAAGTTTTCTGTATGACGCAGTTTGCAAGAATTTTGCACAAATTGTATCTACAAACCCGAAAACCAGCAAAACCCTAACTACTATATGTGTTTTATATTAAACTCAGCCTAATGCTATTTATTAATATACATTATTATTATTATTATTATCATTTTTCCTTCAGTATTAAACTATCTGTTATCCATTGGATTCATGTTAAAAAATTAAAAAATGTATAAAAAATGTGTAATCAACCAAAGATTTTGCGACCCCCATGCAGTACCTCCGTGGACCCTCTAGGGGTCGCGGACCCCCTGTTGAAGACCTGTGCTTTAGCTCCAAAGGTTCATGCCATATCATTAAAGTAACATATTTAATCAGTTTAACAGAACCAGCTACTGAAATGTACCCAGGCCTGGATTCATGAAGAGGTCGACCTCATACTGGTTCCTTTAAAAACTGCTAATCCACAGTTTACTCTTAAAACGGTTAAAAAACATGAACTCTTTTAAAAAGAAGCTGTATTTTCCACTCCATCCGTAGCTTAAAACTGATATTTCTGGACTTATCCAGACATTTTCTGTGTGGTCTTTGTTACAGGTGAGAAATTAAAGGTAATATCACACTGTAAACCCTAAAATAAACATTGTTCAGACCGAAATGGGTCATTTTTACTGTGCTGCCCTTGAACGCCACCTTCATATCTTTCTAAAACTTTGACCAGAATGACAAAAAATATCTATCCTTTCATCCGTCCCCTCTTTGTTCTCATGTAAACAAGAATCCAGTTACATCACTTATCTTGTCAACTTGTAATGGGTGCCTGATGACGGGGGGGCGCTCCACTTCTTTGATGGGTAATTTGGCTCTTAAATCACCTTAAATCACACGCGCGGAGGAAACGGTCCACATTAAAGGGATCTCAATTAGTCCTCATTACCTGATATTTCCAAGACGTCGGGCCACCACCTCCACTCTCCCTCCGCGGATCTTGTTCCACGTTCTGTCCGCTTGAGGAGTTTTGACAAGAACCAGACGTCAGCGCTCCTCGGCCCCGTGCACCGGACGACCACCGGTGTCAGAGCTGCCAGCTTGTAGTTCTCTCTCTGGGGGGGGAGGAGGGTGAACGGATGAAGGAGACGGAGGAGAGCTTGTGTCTCGGGTTATTTTTTTATTTTTTTATTTATTTATTTTATTCTCAGCGGCCTCTAGAGAGGGAGGGATCGTTTGGTGGGGGGGAAGGACGGAGCTGTGAAGTGTTGACAGCTCCCTTGCTTGGTGATGAAGGGAAGGGAAACTTCTTTTCCAGCCCCTGTTGATGAGGCTTGTCATTAGTTTCCTCTGGTGTGTCTAGTTTCCATTTTAGAAGCTCCTTTTTTGACTACTTGTTTTCTGTAATAAAAAAAATAAAAACATATATGGAATAATCAGTTATAAATAGGGGTGGGACTAGATTAAAAAAAAATAATAATAATGTGAGGCTTTGTAATGAATTAATCTCGATTAATCGCATTTTAACCCGCATAACGATATTTGCCCAAAAGGGCAATATTTTTTAAATTTGAATGGATTTTAGTGGACGACTGAATCAGATGATAAACACAGACATAAATATTGTAAACTCTTTTAATGTCTGGAAAAATGAAAAGAAAAGAAAAAGAAATAAAAAATATCCTTGGCCAAAAATTTAACGGACCTAAAGTTTAAGTGCCTTTTTAAGTACTTTTTTTTTTTAGAACACTTAAACATAAAGTGCAATTTCTACTTCTTTCTTCTTCTGGTAAAACAACCAGTGTCCTTTAAACTCCAAGTACCGTTCGCGCCTCAGCTCTGGGCGGTTTCTGCTTTGCATTTAGAGCGTACAGTAGAGTTTAAGTGCTCTTTTTTTGCACAATTTGCACAAGGGCGCACTTTTATCAAGGTTTCCACCAGGTAGTTTTTTGAAGTGAAATTTGCCTTCCATTACTCCTCGTAACGCGCTTTCATCCAATTCCTCCATTTTGGTCGCCGTTAGCCGTTAGCCGTTAGCCGTTAGCCGTTAGCTGCGCTCTGGCGTGTGCATCAGTGTAATCGGAGTAGTGGGAAATCGTGCGCTCGCAAACGTTTTGCATTGTTAGGAGTGCGAACTGCGATTAAATGCATTTATTTATTTATTTATTTATTTTTGTAATTACCGAGTTTAAGTCCCATCCCGAGTTATTATGTGGGAGCCAGTGCTCCGGTAGTCACTCCACCGCCGGCCTTTCCCTGCACCTTGCTCCGACTTTAAAGTAGTGGAGCAGTCTGGCCGACCTGTGAGACCTTTCGATCCCTGCCAGCATCTATCTCCCTCCCGTTCAGATAATAGATTTCCAGCACATGCGCTCCCACCCCTCACCACCACAACCCCCCCTTTCCTTCCCTCAGGCGCGTTAGTACAAATAATGACTAATCAATATGCACTGGAGTCCCCGCGAATGTCCTTTTAACACTTGATTTATGTCACGGCACCACGGCGGCGCACTCGCTCTCTCTTACTAACTGCGCTCACCGGCCGATCAATTTAACCAATCGCAGTGAAGACCCCTCTCTCTTCATCATCTGCAGTTTTTTTTTTTTTATCATATTCTATTTTTAATTAGACAGCATGGATCGCAGTGACCTCGGCGACATGCCTTGATTGGCTGAGGTCACGTTTGTTTCTGGGTTTTTTTTTTTTTTTACGTCTATGTAGATTTGTATCGATCGGTGCCTCCAGTTCATCACTCAGCGTCTGTCTGCAGCTGTCTGCGGACGCGTCCTAATGGCCGATCAATGAGTCAAGACGGGATTTTTCGCTGCTTTGTCAAGTCTGTCACTGTGACCTGGTGTGATTGAGGTCTTATCTGTATACGACCTCATAAAGTTTACATTTAGATGAGAAGGGAATCATTTTTTTTGGTCAATTGGACACAAATTCAGTCTATTATTATTATTAGTATTATTATTTTTTAAATGGTGAAATCTACCAGTATATCCAGACAAAGTGACATTTTTTTTATTTTTTTGTCCAGTCATCAGTCTAAAATCTTAAAATATTAACTTTCTTGTTGTTTTAAACGAAGCAAATCTTCATTTGAGAAGCTTGAACCAGTTCTGTATGAGTGGAGAAGCCCACCACCCACCCTGTCTGTGTACAGTATGTATATACTAGAGAATGTGGGGTAAGCGATACGTCTCCTGAGGCGCCCCCCCCTTGTGGCAGCAAAGCCCCAGTGTCGGTGCACAGAGGCTGGGGAGGTCCTGCCCTGCCTTTCCCCTCCCGTTGGATTTGATTTCCGGAGCCGTATTCAGGAAGGGGTGATGACAACCACATGCACAGAAACCGTCTAAATTGCCTTTTTCATCGGCGTTTGACTCGGCAGTCGCTCCCTCTGAGGAAATTGAGAGTTTCCAGGTTCCTCGAAAATTACTGTTGTCAGGGACGTATATGTAGGTATGAGCCTCACGCTCTAAATCCACGGTTATTTCTTATAATGGAGGTCTAGAAAGTTACATTTAATGTTCGTTGTTGGTGTTCTCCTGTGTCGAAGGTCTCACACAGTTGTTCAGAATCCCTCACTAAAGCATAAAAACTCTTCCAAATGAAGGAAAAAGGCTGGAAATGAATTCGCCAGCTCACTCACACGTCCCATTATAGCTCCTACTTACGCCCCACGCTGTGTCATTAAGTGTCAAGTAATCCTCAACAAAAGGAAGCTTATGCATTTTTAGAAGGCATTTCGTCTATTAACATTTAATGCCATATGTAAACATTCAGATTTTCTGCTAATCCCCCCCCCCCCGCTTACTCCCCCACCCCCGCCCAAAAAAGGCAGTAGATTTGTCTGTAAATATTCCATCACTATTAATCCAGAGTTTATCCGTGTCATGTTCGCTAAGCTATTTTAAGAGGGCAATCCTGTCACTCTCTACTCTTTAAAAAAAAAAAAATGCTGGAATTAACTAACCGCTTTTATGCTGACGCCTGTTTTTGGATTTTCACGCTCCATGGAAACAACAGCGACCGTACGCTCACAGAAGAAGGTAATGACAAGTGTTGTTTGTTATTAGTTTATTTTTTTAGTGCACTGCAAGCTGACATCTACAAACCAGGACTGGATCATACAGTAGATTTGCATACGAGTCAAAGAGGTTTGTTTGTCTTACCTGGGAGCACCAGGGGGGCGGAGTCTAGAAGTTCAAGGTAATAAGGATAAATTCATAAGACATAATAATAATTTACTGTTTATTTATCCCACGTATGGGAAATGTCCTTGTCACAGTTGCATCGAATTGGACAAGAATTATAATACTTTGAAATATGATTAAATTAAAACTTATTGCCTTGTCTGTTGTGACAAACTCCACCCGTCTGACCTTGAACAAGACACAACAACACTTTCTGCAAACTCTTCTTCGATCCAGTGCCTGATGAAGCGTTCATGAACCACACACTTCATGGAAAAGACAAATACAAACTGTATTTGATTGGATTTTCCTATGAAAGCAAAACGATGGCAAGTAGTTTGCCTGTAAAGTAGCTCAGAAAAAAAAAACGCAGCTTCTGCAAGCTTTTTTTTTTTTTTTTTGCTAGTTCTGAGCAAGGCACTAGAGTTTAAGTTATGTGTCTATTGTGTATAGAAAGAAAGCTTGAATGCAGTCCTTAGGTGCCAAGATTATAAGTGGTTTCGGCTTCTGCATCAATTTGACGAAATGGAAAAGGAAGGGCAGCCCTTTCTTTCTTCAACTCAACAATATATGGTGCTCAAAAGAGGCACAACAACAAACACAAACACTCAGATGTAAAATCGGTCCAGTTCTATGTGGCCGAGACCTGGAGAAAAACAAATTCCACCTCCAGCAAAGTACAAACCTTCGTAAGTGGATCCCTGAGAAGAATCCTGAAAACACACTGACCAGACAACGAAGACCTGTGGACAAAGACAAAACTAGCGCCAGCTACAGACGAAGACGATGGAAATGGTTTGGGCAACGCTCTGCGTAAACCATCATCAAACACCACCAGACAGGTTCTGATGTGAAGCCCACAGGGGACGAGAACGAGAGGTCAACCTGGAAACACCTGGCGAAGGGAACAGCAGACTGACATCAAAAAGATGGGAAACACCTGGTCACGGATAAAAAAAAAAGAAAGTCAGCGTTCAAGTTCTGTGGAGGTCCCTTGTGGACGCCGGCCCGTGCCCCACCCAGGCATAAGAAGAAGATGAATTTGACGGCGTAGCTACAGCGACAGCCCCGACCCCCGAGCGCCACAGCCTGACGTTTACCTCCCCAGAAGTGTAACTACACGCCTCAGTGACTCAGACCAGAAGAGCAGGGATTCTGCTTTAGTATGTCCTGCTGCTTCTCCATATCTGTAGTTTTTGAATTAGTTGTTGTGGATCGAGATTAACTGAGAAGGTCTGGAGATACAAACACATGTATGACTCACCTTTGGTAAAATTTGGGCTAAAGTTTCAGTCGCCACAGGTGAAAGTGAATCAGGAAGTAGAAACAAAAACGAACCAGACTGACTAGAGCACAAGTATGAATGTCTCACACCAGCCTAGTCTACGTACGAAGGTTACGTCATCTCAGTCACACGGTCCCTTAAATGAGTTTTTACTGTTCAGAAAGGTTGGATAAGCAGTGTTTCCCACTGGTTTACAGCTTTTTTTAGGGTTAGCTGTCATTTAAATAAGAAAAATACCATAAGCCTGTTTAGTTTATCCAATAAAAGAACAAAGTATAGGCCTGTTCTCGAGAAAATATAACCTTAAATGACTTGTGTTGTGATCTGGAGCTACATAGAACATAAAATAAATATCCACACTCTTTTGAAGGGAGGTGTTTTTTTTTTTAATGACTGCAGCCTGTTGAATTAAAGGCCTTTTCAAACCCATTTAAGGGCACTGGGCCCGGATTTGTTTATGCACTTTTATGCATGATTTTCCCATTTTCCTTCAGCCATTAGTTCCCTTTCCCCTGCACCATTGGTTTGAGGGACACCAGTAGCACTCCGGCAGCTTTTCTTTTCTAAATATAACCTAATATACCTAATATAATAGCAGGGGAAACACTGCTATTTCTTCTCTCAGCACAGTGTGAAGTTCCCGAAGCCAATTAAGACTCACAAAATATGTTTGTACTTAGCACGCAGAGACACACAGAGACAATTTACAGTGAAAACGTGTGAAATGAAGATGAAGGATTTAAAATGGCACAAAAAGTGTGACATAATTACGGCATCGTGTCGCATTAAACCTGCTAAAAGAAAAAAGTAATGAAGTACAGTTTAATATACATGTGGTTAACACAGTGTTCAAGCATAAGAAGTATTGTTAAAGATTTGTTAAAGAGTTTAACAAATAAGTGAGAGCTGCTGGGAAGCGCGGGGGAGAATACATTACATATATCAAGTCTCATTTATGCAACTCCAGCAGATACGAAAATGTAGGAGATTAATAAATGAAGGATAAAGTGTCCTAACCTGCACAATCAATTCAACATCCGCGGCCTCCGCAATACGATGTAAAATATATTATAAGTGATTGAAGGGCTTTGTTCCGTGATGAGATGGCCGCCATTAGGCGCCGTTATACGCCGGCTCCTCCGGTGTGATTAACAGCTCGGCAGACAGAGGGGAGACGGGGCGGATCCCTCACACAGCTCCTTTCCTTGACTCCTTCCTCGGTTCGTCCACTTGAAATACAGCCACGGTGAGTGTCCACCCCGCCGCCGGCTGAGAGAGCGCACACATACGCACACATCGGTCTATCAGCTCAAGCGGCGTGGACACTCGACTAATAGTAAAAGGGCCTTTCAAAGTGGCACACTTAAGTCTAGCACATCCCCCGCCCCCTCCCCTCGTACCCATAATGCCTTATTTATGGCCCCCTGGCTCGCTATAAAACCAGCCTGTGTCAGCAGCTGGCTTCAGGACCTCCAGGGATTAATTCACTCCATGCCAGAACATAGACTGCACCCCCCCACCCCTTCAACCGCCAGGGGCTCAGTCTTCCTCACACATCACATCCTCTCTTTAAAAAAAAAAAAAGTTTTGTAGTCATATGGAAATGATAATCTTATCAAACTGAGCTGGTGTAGTGAAGCCATAGTCCATCTCCTCCTCCTCAACATCCTCCCCTGATCTCTTTGAAGTCCTGCATGCCCTCACCGGACTCTCCCTCCTCTCATCCAGTCTTATCACCCCTCCCTTCCCTCCTCTCTCCCCCCTCCTCCTCCCCCCTCTCTGCCCTCATCCATGAACACGTCTTTCCCTTCCTGTCGTTCACCCTTTCATCCGTCCCCTCGGCGTGTCACTATCTTCTCTCCTCAACCTCCTCAGCTCAACTTTTCCTCCTGTTTGAATGAAAATTTATCTAAATTTTGGTTTTTATCTACTTATTTGTCCATTTTTAAAATAGCTAAAAGAAAAAATCTATCATGGGTGGAACATCACATGTCAGACTGGACTTGTAACCACATGGTTCATCTTTTTTTGTAGTAGTAGATAATAAAATGCTTAATTTCTCTTTTTGTATCCATTTTCTAACTCTTGCTAATCATTCAGTGTGTAAGATTGGCCATGTATGAATTTATATTGTATGAATCAGTACTGAATCGTGTGAAGATTTTAATAATATGTCAAAAGACCCAGTTTGCAGTGAACGCTATTAATATAGATTAAAAGTTAATAATATTTATGATTAATCATATTTCTTAGTGGAAGTCAAAGGTTAATGTGAAATTTTGCCTTATTTTTACCAACTACATAAAAAAATAAGGAAAGAAAATCCATCCACAGTTGCGCCAGAGAACTTGTTGTCTTCCTTTGTCTTCCCATCCCCACCCTCATCCTTCCTTCACACTTGGTCTACCTCCTCCCCATCTTTCCCATCCCTCCTTCCTTCCTTCCTTCCTTCCTTCCTTCCTTCACCGTCTCCCTCCTTCGCTCCCTGATCCGTCACCCTCAACCTCACTCAGCTCCTCACCGCCAACAACACTCCCCATCTAGGGATCTTGACAGCACATCCCCCATCACCCCCCCACAGACACACACAGACACACATACACACACACACACAGACACACATACACACACACACACAGACACACACACACACACACACACTTCCTCGTCCCCCAGAGGGATTTGAACCGTGTAGAGCCATGTGTCGGGTACCTGCCACAATGCATGTGACACCCTTTGAGTTTTTCCATGGGTGCTCGCTCTTTGATGGGCTGCACATGTATGTCCTGGCATGCCGGTTCGTGTGTGTGTGTGTGTGTGAGTGTGTGTGTGTTCGTGTGTGTGTGTGTGTTGTTGCATCAGATAGTGCAGCAGGGAGTCTGTGTGGGCGTTTTTATTTTCCATGAAAAATTTGGATCAAATTCAGAGTTTGTTTGTTTGTTTTTTTGTACCAGGATCCGTTGGTCACCAGAAGTAGTTAGTGCCTCCAGACTGGCAGCTTTACCCCCTGCCTAAATGGGGGGTATTATAAATAAAATTAAATGTAACAGTTTCCTTTACTTAAGTTACAAATTCTAGAGTAAAAACTCGGGGTTGGTCTTGTCAAGGACTTCACAATACGATACGTATCACGATACTCGAGTCACGATACGATACATTATTGCAATATTATGATATTGCGATATATTGCATTATTCTGCATAGTTCACAGAGAAACTTTAAATGCACATTGTATATACAGTATGTACATGAGATGACAGTGATAATTCATCACAGAAGAAAAAAATATCTCAATATATTCCTTTGTGAAATATTTTTTTCCAGCCATTAAAAGCTATTATTCATTTAAAATGGTATTGAGATAATTGGCTGATTTATAAGTTAATCGTTTCAGTTTTATCAATTACATGCACAGAGAAAATAAAAAATCCAACAGTATGCACGACACCCAGACCTGTTGTATTCCCTCCATCAACCTTCCAGCAGACAGTCTGTGCAGCCAGGCCTCCTTCGGGGTGGAGGTGGAGGTGGGGGTGGAGGGGGTGGTGGTGGTAGCTGCAGCCACTGTTGCCTAGTTAGACGATGTTTTGACAGGAATCGGGAGCTTTGTCTGCCAGGAGGCAGACAGTATCCTGAGGGTGGGGGTAGACCAGACTGTTCAGAAAATATTTTTTTCTGAACTCATCTCCTTTGATGCAGAAGTGCAGAAAAGAAATGAATAATGGTATAATTCTGTCCAGAGACTTTCATCTCTTCTCCTCAGAAAGTATATTTCATATAAGTATGTCAAGAATTTTGCATCTGGACTTCACAAAGACATTTTTGTAGGTGTTGATAATTCGGTCCATGGCCGATACGTTCAGATGTCCTCATGGTTATCTCATTAAATATAGTGAGTATATGCCTTTCATGTGTTGTCCTTAGAGCAAGCAAATGCAAACATTTAAATAAATACTAATGGGTTAAAAAAAAAAAAAAAAAGTAAAACAGCTGAACAAGTCGACATGAAGAGTCCACTTAGACTTTATTTATCCACAAGGGGAATTGCTTGATCACAATAGCTCAGTTGCACATGACAAACAGAGAATAGTAAATATATATTTTATATATAGGAAGGATAAATAAGGTTCCACGTCCACTGTGGAAGTGGAGTTGGAGAATGGAGTATAAATCTGGTACTTGGAGATCTTCATGTATCGTTGGGTCCTTTAAACAGGACTTCATTGCCAGAATTGGGCAAAAATACAGTTGTTCTTGTTGCTCGTCTCCACTTGATACAGGTTGTGGCATATTGTTAGCTATGCCGCTGAACCACAGATACTAAGCACAGTTTACTGCTACAACTAACCCCCCAACAAAACCCTCAGAGTGTCCACCTGTGATCCGTCTCAGTGGTCAGCACAACTGGGACTTCAGGCTGCTTCAAGTTGAAAGCCAGGAAGAGATGGAAGGAGGAACGGGGGGGGTTAAGGCAAGGGGAAGAAAACACTAAAGAGGAAGCGCCTGTACCCTGCTGATGCTATGGGTATTTCACGGTGGGCCCCCTTTGAAACGTTCATCCTGAGGAGGAGCAGGAAGGTCTTTGAGCGTCGTAGAACCTGGTGGTTCTGTGGGAATCCTTCTTCGGTGGAGGACCAGGGAGGACGTTACCCAGGATTTCCTCTGACCAGGGGTCTGGAGGCTTCAGAGGACAGATGTGAACACGTGTTTTACTAGGAGAGGTTAGCGGAGGATCTGAGCTGCTGCGAAGGCATGACTGATCGTCGGGGCAGAACCAAACCATGAAAGGTCGACCGCATTCTGTCCGGTGGAATCGTTAAAAGCCTAAGAGGAAGATCTTTGTGAAGATTAGCTGCAGAAATCCTTTAGATTCCACAAAGTTAGTGAAACCATTTCTATTCACAGCTCGTTTCCAGAGACGTATGTGTTAACACTCATCCCATTGTCGTTCAGTTCCACATGTTAGTTTGTACAGATACATTAAAGCTGCTAAGATCAGCTACTAAACACAGCATGAAACCTTCTATCCCTGTTGTTCATTTGAAAAGCTACTGATGGCCACACTTCACCTCTTTGTCCAGCTTCTGAACCACTGCAAAGTCCTTCCTCGGGTAATTATACACCGATCAACCACAACATTATGACCACTACTGTGAGAAATAAATTCCTTCAACCATCTTGTGACAAGTCAGTGTTCCACTGGGAAACTTTAGGACCTGGGATTCATTCATGTGGATGTTACTTAGACATGTAGCGCCCATCTAGACCAGACCAGGCACCCCCACCCCATAGCAATGACACATGAAGACCATTGTTTTACCAGACACCACAGTCCATTCTCTGGTCACAACTGTTTTGGAGGCACGAGAGAGACCTCCACAATATTAGGATGTGGTCATGGCTGATTGGTGTAAATCACTGTGCAGTGTTTCTCTTCCATATTCATGGACCTGTCTCCCAGGTACTGAAGCAAAAAAGCCCTCATCGATGTTTTGGTTTTTTTTTTTGTATTTTTTTTAAATTAGAGGATTTGTTGTTTTGGCTAACGGGGAATTTCACCGAGTATCTGACTCTTTCAGCATCGCAACGAAAGCTCAAGGCCTCAGCTATGAAAAAGAAGGTTCAGTTTATCCTTTAAAAATTATACAACAAAGGAACTGAGTCCAAGGTTTCAGTGTGTGTCGTCTTATTTCCAGAGCGTAGGGCTTGGGGTGCTTGCAAAAACCGAATTGTGATTTGGTGTTTTTTGTTGTTTTTCTTGCCCGTACTCGCGTTCGTTTTGGTGGTCTGGAAAACATGCCTCCCACCCCTCACCGAAAGCTACTCCATATTGAATATTTCATGAGGCTGTTGTGTGGAGTCACAGCTTTTAATGAATGCACGCTGTGCTGAACTGCTGCTGCACTTTAGCTCCGTCCCCGAGAGGAATGGTTTCTTAAAAAAACGAATGCTATCCTGTTTTCAGCTGATGTGAAGTACGCGGGAGGATTTGGTAACGATTTGATGTTTTTCTGAACGGTGTGATGATAGTACAGACTTGAAACCCTTGAAATTGCGTAAATACATCAAGCTGCTCGGAGCTCACATTTTGTAGCGGTGGTATGGATGAGAATGGACTCACGCTGGGGTCGCGGCTTTGCCAAATTCCAGCCTGAGCCTCAGCAGTCTCCCTGGCATCTAGGCCACATATTACCATGGCAATCATACATCAGATACTCAATCTTTCCCTCTCAAAATTGCCTGCTGTCACAAGATGCCTCTGGTCTCATTTTCATCCGATGCAGCCCCGAAAACAGGGAACACGGCCCCCTGCCTCCTGATGATAATGGATCCTAATTTGACTTAGATGATGATTTATCAGATGCTGCTCATGCTTTAGTCGGAAGTATTATTCAGCTCTCCGAAAATGGGAACCATTACAAGTGAGACCTCCATCCGTCACCCAGCAGACGCCACATCGGAGAGAACAAGAGAAGGGGCCATATGAGCTGGACCAGGGTGCCTGCCCCAGAAATTAGACTGCTCCAATTGGATTTCCTTTCTCTCTCTCTCGCTCCTAGTTGGTCTGCCCTCCTTTCCTCTTCGTTTCTGACAGCTCGCCTTTCTCTCCGGTCCATGAAATTATCATCCAGGATTGTAGATAAGCATCACTCGGACCTTTTACCTTCCCCAGTATTAAAATGAACCCAGGTGACTGCTATCTCTCACACCTTATTTCCTTACTCTGCCTTTAAAGGGCCGCTGCCACAGAAGAGACGAGTCCTTTTGTAGTTCCCGTGAATGATGTACAGATCACTGTGACAGCTGGCCAGTGTATGCTACAGTGTGTGATTAGGTCTTTAATTTAATGCTTAGATAAGAGGGGGGTTTTCTTCTTCATTTCTTGGATTTAATGCAAACAATGGCATCACAGTCACCATAAATGTTTTTGTCTGTTTTATTATTCTTCTACTTTTGCCCTGGGGTTCAGTATTGGGACTTAGCGTTTTGCTGTGAGGTTTAACTTTAGTGTGTGTGATGCCTACCATTGTGCAGGTATGCATATCTGTGCCAGTTGTGCACGTTTTAAAGGTGTATTTTAACCTGGATTAATAAGAGGCAGGAAGGTTTTTATATGCTGATGATGCCCAGTAGCCTGCTTGGTTCATTACTAGTCATAGACTTGTGTTAACAGCTTGTATCACTATATTTCCACATTGCTCTATTCAATTTTTGGAAGCACAGTCCAACTGAAAACTGACCGGCGGGCTCCAACTATAGCGCCAGCTAACTAGCCTAGCTAACAGCTAGCTAGCCAGCTAACAGCTAGCTAGGCAGTAAGCAGCACATCACTGGGGTTTTCAAGTGGGCATCGCCCTTCACCGATGTTTTGTCACCACACAACTACATGACTTTCAACCACCGAGAGATTAAAAAGTCATAGATAGACTCTTCATATAGTCATTGAAGAGTAAACATGATTCTTTGGTGTTGGATTTACGCCATTGTCTGATAGATATTTAACTACAGGTTGCAATAACGCAGACTCCAGCAACTCTAATTTATCCAAAATGCGTTTCCACGTCCTGACTTCAATTCTTATTGGCTAGAAATTTAACTACGTGTCACGGTGACGCAGACCACATGAGCTGTGATTGGTACCGTGTTTTGGCTAGAGTGTTTACGGCTACTTCTCCATCTCCACAATTTTCACATTGATTGTTTTGGATCAATAACAATGGGACATATAGAAAGGTTGACTGAGGAGGTTCAGAGATACAAACATTTCTATGACTCGTCTTCAGGGAAATTTCAGCGACAGTTTCAGTCGCCATTGTTGAAAGAGAAGCAGGAAGTAGAAAGAAAAATGAACCTAACTGGCAAAAAAAGACACAGCAGCAACTAGCTTTAGGGTGGCGTTGTTACAGATTTGGTATAAATGGCTCACATGGCTCTTTAAGACAGAGAAGTGATTTCTGCGTGAAACTCAAGAAAAGACAAGAGCCAGAGAACTTGTGCAAATGTAGTTTCTGATTCAGACTGAACTTTATTCATGAGTTTGAAAAAGCCAGACCTCGTTATCAATGTTTAGTTTAGCTGAGACCTCATAAAATTAAAAAAAAAGAAAAGTGAGTTGGACTCCTTAATGCCGCCCTAATCCACTGCAGATAAGACGGCGCACTCACCCCGCTGGTTTGAAAATCCTCTCCTCTTCCCCTCACACTTTCATCTCACACTTCCAGTAATTTGCACAACCTGTAGGAAAACACAGCTCTTGTGGGCGACGCGCAGGTTGAAAGTAGTTTTCTCTTCTCCGCGGAGTTGTTAAAGCACCACTACAAGTTAATGGCATAGAAGAGCCTACTTTACGGCCACGTTGACACAGAAAAGGAGTAATTAGCAGCGCGTCTGTGGTGAAGCCATTAACTCGGAAGACCCGAAACCTTGTTGCCTGGTTACGGTCTCCCCAGGTGACTGGATGCTGCTGATTCACGCCGATCGGCCGTGCATCACGGAGGACCGGCGGCCCTGCGAGCGCTGGTTATGATGGGTGGGATCGTAACGCCGTTGTGAAGCTCAGATATATTACAATAAGTGGCTTATCTGACAGCGCGGCTCTGTCCATTGACTGATTGAACGGCGCAGCCTGATGGATCCTCGTCTCCCGTTAACCCTCAAGTCACTTCCAGAGAGACGAGTCCGCTCTGAGACAGGCACGCCGTGTAAACTGGAAAGCCGCCGGAGAATCTGCTCGGCATTTGTGAGCGATGTGGAATTTCAATGCTAAACGGATTAGTACAGTTTTGCATATGCTCGACCCCTCCTCCCCTCCTCTCCTCTGTCGCATTGTGGACTTTATTATGCCTCCCCACACAGAGGAGATCGTCATCATCTGTCACTGATGGATGAGATTAGGTTTCTGTTGCATCAAAGCGCCACGGCTGCGATGGCACGTTAGATTGGGAGCCTGCGTTAATGTGGATAACATCAGATATCCACGTCCCGTTTAGCATTTCAGCGTCGGGGCAGGAAGATGGATTTGAAAGTTGGGTGGGCGAGAGGAGAAAACGGCTTGTGACAAAGAATATGTTGGTTGAAAGAATAATATCGCTGTTGACAGGAAAGGGATTAGCATTTTGCTACCGTATCCCGCCTCTGTGCTTTAATACATTTATTATAAGCCATCTGTGGTGCTGTATATATATTTTTTATCAAATATTACCTGAGGAGCTGACAAACCATTTGATTTAAAGCCCTGAAATCATAATTAATGGGATATCTGTGTCTAAAATAGAATAAAATATAAGCAGACTACAAGACCTGTGGTTTGTCCTCTTCATGTTAACGCGTTAATGTTTCCGTCTGCTTCTCCATCTCTGGAGTTTTGAAATCGAACACTTTGAGGAAAGGTTAATTGAGGAGGTTTGGAGATGCAGACTCAGGTTTGGCAAAATGTCTGCGACAATTCAGTTGCCATTGTTGAAAATGAAGCAGGAAATAAGTAAGTATCTGTGGGATGATCCACAGGAGCCGCCATAATTGGGTGTAAACTACCGGTCAAAGCACAGTCTTGAAATATTAGAAGTCTTTTCTAAACTGTGGACTCATCACAGTAACCATCTTTATCTGATTTAACACGTGAACACACTTGTGACATTCTTTCTTTCTAAAATGGAAATAAAAAGATTTTATTCCCAATTTTGTTCCAGAAGTTCCCAGAAATCTGTGTCTCTTGTTTGTAGGGAGCTTTTCTTTCATTCTTTTGTCCAGTTCATCACAAATCAGCTCCATGGGGTTAAAGTCTAGAGACTGGGCCATGGTCCACTCCATGTGTTTTTATCCTGGGGTAGTTCTGGTGCAGCTTGGACTAAAGTTCTGGGTCATTATCTGTAGGATGAAGCTCTGACCACTTATACCAGAAGATACTGATGCTGTTCTAACACTTTGGACCCGTAGTGTAGACGTCAACATTTTCAGTGCAAATCAAAGTATTGAGGAGTCGTTGCGGCGCTAATGCAGCACTTTTCTTGATGGACAGTCTCAATCTAAACACTACTTTCATGGCTAACCATGCTACCATCACAGGTTCACTAATGTAGTCAGCTTTAACAAAAGCCACTTTCTCATCAAATGAATGGATTATAAACTTTCTGTATGACAGGAAGCACTTTTGTCTTTATGGTTTTCACGTTGACAATCTGATCTCGTAATATTTTCCACTGAGATTAGATCCACCACAATCTCTCCTCAGTTTAATCCTAATGTAAACTCCAATCTCAGAATGCGCATACGAAGGACGCACTGAAAGCACGAAGTGGAATCGGAGCTGCAGCTAAATCACGTGTGAAATGCCCCCTGCAGATATCACGGTGACCTATTCAAATGCGGTTTTCCGCGGCACAATCCGACGGGGATTTGAGTAATGAAACTTAAAAGGGCCACGTAGGCCGGCGTGCTCCCCACCTTCGTTAAAACTAGGGCAGGGTTACGGATGTACAGCAGCGCGGCCCTATTCATTTATTTATTTATTCGGCGCCGGCGCTCACGTTCGCAGGCATGAAATTGGCCCGTGAATTAAAAGGAGGTGCGTAACCTCGTGCCACCCTATTACTGCCGTGAGTGGCGCCACAGCTTGAAATTGAAGAACAGTTGCACATCTTGCTTTAAGTGTGTGAATGTGTGTGCGTTGGCATTAGTATCAGTCAAATATTATATAACCATCTCCGGCGTTTCTGCCCAGAAGTGCCCTCTAAAAAAATTGAGATGCCCCATAAAACTGAAAACCAATTAAATCCGCTCGGTTCCGTCAATGGATTCCAGTGTTTACAGTGTTGACACCCGGTGGGATTGCTGAGGCTCGGGATGAATGGAGCGGCTGCAGGAAATGCTTTAGGAATTAGATTAAGGCTGCGTGTTTCTGACTGTTATAAGACATTTAATTTATGGGACAAAAGACATAAAAGCTTAAAATGATCACTTACGCTGATCGGGCGTAAAATTACGACCACCTCCCTAATGCTGTGAAGGTTGGGATTCATCAGAGAATGGACATGGGTCCTCTCTGGGTTTCCTGTGGTGTCTGGAAACAGGATGTTGTTAGTGGGGGGCCATCAAGGAGTGTCATTGCTGTGGGGGGGTGGTCTGGTCTGGTCTGGTCTGGTCTAGGTGGGTGCTACATGTCTAAATAGCATCCACACGAATGAATGCCAGGTCTAAAAGTTTCCCTGCAGAACAGTCAAAATATGGTCGATGTTATTCACTTCTCCTGTCTGTGGTCATAATGTTGTGGCTGATCAGTGTATGTCAACTCCTCATCACGCCTCAGAAAACGAGTGTGTGCGCGTCCACCTCCATTCCTCTGCAGACCCGGCGGCTGCTCTTCCTTCTTCGGCGCCGAGTCGCCAAAAAGCCGCGTTTCTTTCTTGCACGTTTAAACTTGGCAGGGAGCGTCGGCGCCGCGCCACCACTGCGCCCTCCGAGGAGGAGAAGCGCTCCTGATCCGAGCCGGGCCGCCAGCCGCGCAGATGGCGTCGGATCGGGCCCGAGTTAGAGAACGTGTTAGCTGGATTCATTAGCCTCTTAACTTTGCTGTCAACAGAAGCCTTTACATGGGATGTGAAAATCTGCTCGGCTGTTTGTCTTCCTCTGCGTGTTAGCTGATTTGTTTGTGCAGTTTGTCAACACGCGGTCCCACTTTACTCTCACTCCGGTCGGGCTGACGCGTCGAGGGGCCGGTGCCAGGGCTTTATTAATGAGTTGCTAAGTGTGGCGATATGGTATCGATCTGCATCTAATTGCCGTGTTTTTGCAGATCAATTTGGCTCTGTTTGTGTCTCGGGGTTAAGCCCATAGTAAAGGCGAGATGGGGCCAATAAGAGCCTAAATGGCACAGACACGATGGCCTCCTGGACCCTCTAATCTCCCCACTGCAACAACAAACACCAGTGGGGCTGTGAGTAGTCAAGCATCTGAGCTAATCCCCTTTTTAAGCCTCTGTTTTCAGAGGAGTTCAAATGAAAAGCCAGGTCACCCGTATTCAGTCAGCGTATATTAACTCGGTAGTTTACGTAGAATCGTTAAAGAGTTGCAGATGTAAATATTAAATGTCAAAAGTTTGCCGCCCCCCACAAGCTCATGAGACACCAATTACGCGGCGTCAGAAGTTTCTTATTACATTACAGCGCAAACAATACTCGGATTCTCCTCTGAAGCTCTGCACATAAAAACAAAGACCGCAAGGAAAGGTTTCACTTTCTGAAACACAGCTCCAGTCTTTTATGGGCGTCCCGACAGAGGAAGTCAACAGAGACGACAGTTTATTAAAAAGTAAAGGAATCCCGACTACGCATTCCCTCGTCAGGGACTCACTCCTATGGCGTGCACGGATCTTTTGTTGAATTCTGCTTTCAGACTAATGATTTACCCTTTAATTCCCTTAAAAATCTTCATCCAACCCAGGTCTGTTTGAGGGTGCAAAGGGAGCCGTCCCCTGTTGCTTCCCAGCGGTAGATAATGGGGGGCGACGCCGCTCTGCCGCTCACAGATGGAGCGTTAGCCGCTAGCACCGGTTAGCGGTGGCATCGTTCTTCCCTCCTCGCTGTCTGTGAGCCTTTCGATCAATAGACCTGGATCATCATCTCCGGCGTCCCGGTTCATTTTTCACAGCTGCTCCCTCTGTGTCAGAGGATGCCGGGCTTGGTTCAGCCATCTGATGAGATCACACGAACTAAACGCCGCAGCTGCTGCGTTCGGGGGGCAACGCACATTCGCGACGCGCGTTGTCTTGCGCGTCAGTGAGTGTTTATTTAAGGTGGCTGCCGAGCAGGTCGCTACGACGGTCGCATCAGGAGATGGGAATCCCACGACTAGCCGTGCTTAATTAAAATGTTTAATTAAGACGGTGGTTTTTAATTAAAAAGTAGATTATTAAGGAGTCAGGATTATTGGCAAATGAAACAGATAGGGTATCACAGAATACAGTCCGTGCGTTATGAAGAGGGAGGTGAATCAGCAAGTGTTAATTTGCCCAAAGGGAAAAAATCTAAGAAATGAAGGCGGCTCGGTTTAAGACGCCGCGGAGCCTCGGCTGGCTTTGTTAATAGTCTGCATGGCTTTGAGTGGCGCTTTCACCCCGAGACTTTGAAGTGTGAAGCAACAATGCCGCTCTTGTGCCGTCAAGGTCGCCCCACTCGTAAGCTCTCGCCATGAGGGCCCTCGTCAAAACACAGACTGGAGATCCTCTTGCGTCCCTCTGCAGTGGCGGGGCCTCTGCACTCTGTGGTGCCGCTTAACGTGCTCAGAGGGTCACGGCCGCGATCCTCTCCAGCTGTTCCTCCCCCGGCGCTCGGTGAACGCTCTCGGCGTCCCAGCGTTCATCTCCAGAGCGCGCCGATCCTCCAAAACGCCTCCAGATGAGTGGACGCTTGTAAAAACGCACCGCATGCCCGCGCGCACTTGGCGGTAGGTCCGTTGGAGGATGCTGTCGCGCATGCATGGGAAGAGCAGCCCGTGTGAATGAGGCCATTCTCCTGTAATCTGCAGGATTAGGCCTCTGTCCGTCAGCTGCCTCTGTCACTTACTGTACATCAGCGTAGAGGACTTCCCTTTGTCTCCGGACATGGTCTGATTGAGGGTCTGTGGAAGCAGAGGTTGAAGTAGCTGCACGGATCTGATGAATCCTGTTTGATTGGTGTTCCTGCTCCTTCTTCTACTCTGACAAACGAAGTCTGGACTTTGTCTTTAATTGTTTTGGTCTGGGTCAAAAATGGTCTTAAAATGTGGTCTGGTCTGGTCTAGGTGGGTGCTACGTGTCTAAGTTTCCCAGCAGAACACTGAATTGTCATAAAATAGTCAATGTTAATGGTCATAATGTTGTGGCTGATCATGTATCAAAGTATATATATACATACAGTATATATATATGTGGTATATAAAAATTAAAATAAACCTTCAGGTCGTGTTTCCACTAAGCACAATGCTCACAGTTGTTGTGTTTGCGTGCTTGGAAATCTCTACCAAGCCTTTCTGATGGTTATTTTATGAGCTAAGACTAATGTTATTTGCAGCCTGCTCTGAGCTGCTTTCCTCACTTAAAACAAGCAGCATCACCGACGGCTGATTATATCAGCTGTGGCTAATTCACTGGAATTCTGTTACAGCTTCTGTGAAACTTCAGTCCGTTGGCTAACGTGATCTCTCTGAGCTGTGGACTTTATGAATCCATCACTAGCCTCGTTTTTTTTTTTTTTTTGTGACGAGAATAAACGATCGGTTAAATGCAGCTCATTCAATATCTGAACCAAACTTTTTAATGCATCAAATCAATGTATAAATCCGATTATATGTCGCAGAGCCGATTCATTCATGTTCCTGCCGCGCTGGTGAAAACTTTAATCAATGTTAATACTGTACCACTATAGAAATGGACTCAGCCAACAACAGCTGACTACAGGGTGAAACCAAACCTTTGTGCTTGTAGCTACGCATGACTATGTCCCATATCAGCTGATTAAAGACATTTAACAATCAAACGTTTACTACATGCGAGGAACAGGGTTTGATACTTGATTCAGATGTGATAAAATGCCACTAAACACCATCCTCGCCCTCAGATCTCAGATTGGTCAAAGGTTTTGGTGAATGGTAAAACTCCCCAGAATGTAACTACACCTCACTACCATGCAGTCTACCAGAGCTGTGATTGGTCCGCTTGGATCAGTAAAGACATCGAGGAAAGGTTAACTGAGGAGGTTACAAACGTCTGTGTGACTCGTTTCGGTGAGATTTTGTTGATACTTTCAGTCGCCATTGTTGAAAGCGAAGCAGGAAGTAGAACTCGACTGGCGGAAACGACACGGCGCCAACTAGCGGTTGGGTGTGCATTGCACAAACATGCATGACTGGCTCCGGCGTACATGCAACACACCGTCTTTGTGTCGGAGACGTATAAACCGCACTTAATCCTCCAACAGTTTGTCTCTTCTGAGCTCCTGTCAAAGTAAATCAGAAAGCTTACAGATCCCCCATAACAAAAAAAAAAGAGCGAGAGATTTCAACGGATTTGACTTTGAGAACAGGATTTTATTCAGATCCGATAAAAAAAAAAAAAATAAAAACATTGGGCCTCATCCTCGCCCTCAGATTAGTTAAAAGTTTTTTGAAGCAGCCATGTAACTAATCCTCCAGCTTCTGTCAAAGTTAAGAGAAGTTTACAGATTTCCCCGTTACACGTTTTAGCCAAAGCTAAAAGAAAAAGACCCAATAAACCCAGATTCTGGTTCGACTGTCTTGATCTCACTCTCAAAGCTCCTTTTCCCTTGCAATCCCCTCCGCCTCAACATGCTGCATTAGAGCCCGGCACGGTGGTGGTGGTGGTGGTGGCGGCGTCGCCGTCGTTCTGAAGTCTGCCCACAGCGCAGACATTACATCTCCTCAAAGCTCCCTCCTTCCCCGGGCTTACGGCTGAGACAGGCAGCTTTTCAGGAGGCACGCCCGACCGTGAAAGGCAGGGAGCATCTCGGCGTAAACAGCTTTGCTGGCAGCCCAGTCAACGAGCCGCAGTCCTGTTATTGAGTCCCAGAGACACTCCACTCAACAAAGCCACACGGTGACCTTTCAGCCTCGCGCAGCAGCGGCGGTGCCAGATATTGAGTGAGTCTGTCCAGAGGATGAAGCTCATCTCAGACTGAATTTCAGCCTCGCTGTTCTTCTCCCGTCTCTGGGGCTTTTTTTTTTTTTTTTTTTTTTTTTGTATTGCAGTGTTGCTCTTTCTCTGATTGATTCACAACACTTTGTCAGACACGAGCGTTTGGAGATCTCTGATCCCTTTATTTGAGATTCTCTTCTCCCGAGTGTCTCGAGTGGGGTCGTACTAATGTGAGCCGGGCCTGTAGGCTGGCGTGATGGTGATATACGTTTGATTACAGGGTTGAGCTGCGATCTGGGGGCGTCTTTCGTCTAACAGACATTGTGCTTAAATATATTCATTCCAAACTAGAGCTTTCATCCTTTCCTTTTTTTTTGTCCTTATATGAATTTTTCATTATAGTGCTTTTAAAAACGCATGGTGCGACAGTTTCACTGTGAGCTGTGGTGAAGATGGAAAAGTCGGAAAAACGAAGCAGCAGAACGAGAAGATTCATGCCCCAAAAAAAGTGTCGTTGTTTGTTTTTTTTTCCCCCCGATATCTGGGGACAGTCCCCGTTTTGGATGAGCTGTCCTGCAGCTAAAGTTGTCCCTGAAAATGTCCCCAATTTTAGCTTTTTATTAATGAGAAGAAAAAAAAAGTGTTGCGCACAGACTACAGTTATTACGGTAGCTGGTCGCGCTGCTATTGATGTTACAGACGTAGCAGTTTATGAATAAATATGATAAAAATAAATGAAACCGTAATTCCTCTCTCAACCAGTAATGAAAATGTTGTGAACATGTGATTATACATGAAAATAAAAAATACCGTAATATACTGTGAAATCGTCAGAATTTTGAAAAATACCGTGATATAGATTTTTTTGGTCGTACATTTTTATGCCCAGCCTTTTTACTAACAATTAGTTACGGATTCTCTTTTGTTCCATAGTTGGCATCGGAGGCCTTGACCCTCAGTCACGGGATCACACATGGTACCGCCTGTCGGGTCAGCTGCTGCAAAGAGGCCGAGCGTCTGTGTTACATGTCACTGGGGTTGGGGGGGGATTGCATATGACAGGTTCCTGATCTTTAACAAGGCGACTGGCTCTGGCTTTTTCTTTGTGTGCGTCTGGAGTTAATAGCTGTCTGAGTCCACGCTGCTGCTGTGTTTTAGGTTATGTCATAATAGCTCTTCTAGCTGCTTGTTTTGTGATGGAGGAAATGATTTGGCCAATTATTCCAGTAATTTTATGCAATAAAGAGTCAAAATAATCTGATATGTTAAGTGTGTTTGAAATGTGCAACTACTGCCGTAATATGAATTGGTTTCACTTATTCCTTTGCAGATGACATTTTTTCCCTGTGTGCATCTGAATCATGTCCCTCGACAAATACAGTTCGGTATTTTTATGAGTTTAAACTTTCACTGTGTAAGCAGAAACAAAACGTTTGCAAAACCAAACTCGGGGGACCTTCGGGGGCTGGAAAGAGTTGCAGGCTTGACCTTTTTGAGTTTTCCAGATAAGACAGTCCCCTGGAATTTCCTGGCAGAAGTTAGAGAGTTGAAGAGTCGGGCTCAGAGTCGCTGCTCCCCCGCTGCTCCTTCATCCCCCGACACGTCCATTCATTTTCCCCGTTTGAGACTGAAAATGTGTTAATTACTTTCCTCTGTATGGGGCCGTATTATTTCAACACCAACTCCGTGTCCTCGCTTACGCTCACGGTCGTATGTTACTCAATTTATGCGGCCCGGTTCCAGTGGAAACGTATCTGTGTTACATTAAAGAAAACAATGAAGAAATATAAATATTAAAAGTTAATGGAGGCCAGCTGGTGTATGAAACATGGACAAGGCTGTTGCAAGTGTATCAGTCACTGATATGGCGAAAGATTGAAATAGTGAGGACCAGGAATAAGAGTTCTGGTTTGAATATTTCCAAATCTAAATTTATTTTACTCATAATACTTGAAATAATTCTGAGGTTGACTGTATTAAAGAAGGCTGAACCCTCCACAACATCACCCAAAACATTCCTGATTCCAGTTTTGAAGCGGTCTAAAGAGTGGAGCGTGAGTAGAGCTAGCAAGCGACACCTAGACATATATGTTAACCAACCTGTGAGGGCCAACGAGCTGTCACTCAAAGAACCAGCCTCTAGTGGCCATTTGTGGAACTGCAGGCGTTGGCGCTTCCAGGTTGGCTTCGATTTTGCAGCACAGGAAGCTGCTCGGTCTAATGATAGGAGAGAAACCACATGGTAATAAAACCCAACCCACAATCTTAGGTGTTCTCTGGTTGGTATATACACTGATCAGCCATAACATTATGAATATTGTGTAGGTCTCCCTTGTCAATTTGGAGGCCAGGTCAACACCTTGTGCGGTTCTTCGTGTTTTTTTGGTTGCATCCTGCTGCGGATGGCTGCTGCCATCAAGGAGTGTCATTGCTATGGGGTGGAGGTGTCTGGTCTGGTGTAGGTGGGTGCTACATGCCCAAGTAACATCCACACAAATGAATACCAGGTCCAAAAGTTTCCCAACAGAACATTGGTTTGGTTGGTGGTATTTACTCCTCCTGTCAGTGGTCATAACATCGGTCTATATGTGCATCATCTGTTGTTTCCATTTTAAATGACACTATTTTACTTCATACACACAGGGACTCTTGACCTTTCAGCAACGGAAGCTGCAGGTTGTTGGTAACAGTTCATAATTGCGACCCTGTACCTGCCGAGAGCAGGTCAAGAAAATCTGCGCCCTGAAAAGAAAAGACATATTTAAACATTTAACAGCTGAACACTTTAGACCCCGTAACATCTAATACTGTTGCAGTGTGCGACCCGTTCGAGTGTGTTTGCTCAGCGTAGCATGAGAAAGTTACAGTGAAGGCTGCATTGTTTGATGTAAGCACCGCGGGCCTGCGACAGACAATAGCAGGGTGGTGGTTGAATGATATGAGGCTGCGGTGGGAACGGCAGACGGGGGCGGAGGCTGTAGGGGGTGCTGTGCTCACCGTTCGCCACTAGTCTTTGTTCGCCGTTATGAATAATACATCAGAGGTACATTAGTTTGATTCATATTGCTGTTGGCTCCGCTCTAAGCTCGCTCACGGCTCTGCCCTCACTTTACGTTTTATCTGGGCTGAGTGTATCTGTGCTGCCCCCGACAGAGTCAACAGCGCATTTGATCATTCCTTAGACAAAGCACGCTGGACTTTAAAGAACTTCATCCTGCAGGCCATCCCCCCCCCCACCCCCCGTGAATGATGGAACCAGGTCACTCGTTCACAACGGACCTCTCACACTCATCCGTCTTCTCTCTTTATCCACAGTAGCCGGCTAACCCCGAGCAACCACGACCGGATACAGAGGCTGCGGCAGGAGTTCCAGCAGGCCCAGACGGTCCCGGACGACCCGGACGACCGCCGGAGGACCTACAGCTTCGAGCAGCCCTGGGTGAGTGTCTGAAACGACCGGGGAGGACGGCGACGACCGTCACACACGACCTCGACCAGACCCAGACTCGAACCAGAGTTAGCACCCGTGGCTAACCGGAGTATGGTGCTAACCGTCACTAACCCACGGACAAGGCGTGGTCCTCTCCCCCCACTCCAGGATTAACCTCCGTGGGCCTTTGTTCTAACACACTCCCCCCTCCTCTCACCCCTCACCCTCACCCTCACCCTCAAACGTCGAACCGTCTGCATGTAGGAGTCTTCAAACATCACTAACCCCACCTGCCTGTCACAGCCGCCTCCACTCATCCACCATCCGTGTTTCTGTCTGTCAGTCATCCACATGGACACGCCCACCCACCGCCTCATGGACTCTGGGGTTATCTTTGTCTCGTTTCTCTGTGTGAGGACGTGGGAGAGGGATGGAGGGGTCTTATTTTTAAAACCTCTTATGTTTTAACTGTGCCTTTTTTTTTTTTTACAGTTTATAGTAAGGGTGCTTTTTAACTGACGATAATGAGTGCGTGCTGAACCAAAGGAGGGAAATTAAAGCGAACAAAAGTTTTTTTGTTTTTTCTGGGAGGTGATGAAATCGCCTGTCATGTTTTTAGTATTTATTTTAGCCTCTTCCTCCTCCTCCTTGCACCTCCACCTCAAGTGTACTTGGTTTTTACATCACTTTTTAGAAACGAATCATGACGACAAAGTACAATCAGTATGTTTTAAAGCTCAAAGCTACAATTTTACTATTTTTTTTTTTTTTTTGTAACTGGTTGCATCTCTGTGTAATGTGTATTACATGCATGCTTTTGTCGAGTGTGGGGCGACACCCATTACTGTCGGCTTCACACATTTTCCATCACAACATGTTCGAATGCAAACACTAAACATATCAGTGATGATGTTGCACAAATGTGGTTTGTCCCCAAACTAGACAGTAGAAGGTGCATTGTGTCCTTTTAAGACAAAAAGTTAGTTAGTTGTGTCTCTTTTACACACACAGGTGTGTTTGTTGTATATTTTCTGTATGAACTCTTTTTACCGCTGGTATCTACAATACAATGCTCAGTCTTTGTTGTGCAACGGGAGAAATTTGGTCCAGTGATTTATAATTGAAATGAAATGATAAAGTGAGAGCTCATGAACCTAATCCTCTTGTGCCCTGGCCCTTTTCTTTTCCTTCTAATAAGCCCGGCAAATAAAAAAAAATGTGTAGATTATACTTTGCATTCTGCAGCGTTTAGCAGCGCTTTAATGGGATCGATGGACTGGCGCGCATTCCTGCCATCATTGTGCGGCGAAAGCGGCAACACTGTGGGAAAGCAGATCTCAGGTCACGTCTCCCTTTGTCTCGGAACAGCCGAGCGTGCTCTCAGTTAAAGAGCTGCAGCATTATGTTTGTTTACGTCAACCGCTCCTCATCCAGTTTCCCACGAAAACACGTCTTTTAGCCCCGTGACACATGAATACATCCACACACATGGAATATATATAAAGATTAAACCCATGAAAACATAAATCAGGTCTAACAGGAAGTAGCTTTTCAGTCCGCATTGTCTTCTTAAACCTCCTTTTCTTTGCCGGAGTGCGGCTCACACTCCGGTTCCCTGCAGTAATTGCGTGTTATTAGACTCGTGGCCTGGCCGTACTGGTGGGGCCGTATGGAAAACAGGAGAATGTGTCTTTGAAATTCAATTACCTCCCTCCTCCGTGCATATATTACATTTTGTTGCTTCATCTGAGAGATGTGAGCTGCAAACCTCAAGGAGCGGCTGTCCTTTCTCTTAATTCACCTACAGCTGCAGCGCTTCCAGTCACATAGAGCCAGAGCAGAGCAGCACGAGAGATGGTGGGAAATGATTATAGTGTGTGAGACGGATATATAAAACACACTTTATCATGTTCAGTCTATGCAAGTAGACTTACAGGGACGTATACTCATACTAGTGCTGGAACAGTCAGTCATGCATCCATTACCTTTTACCACTTACGCTGCAGAGGATTGTGGGAGGCTGCAGCTTGTCTCCACTGGTGTTGGAGGGGAGGGAGTCACATGAAAACCCAAAATGACCAGTTTGGAATCACATGTTAACCAAACCGTAATGTCTTAGGACCGTTAGAGAAAACCGGACCACCTGGAGGAAACCCAAGCGCCCACCCACCTCCATCAAACAGCCGTTTGATTTGATTTCACTTTTAAGTAAACTGTTAAGCAAATATAGCAGGATTGGTTTTTCAGATATCTACATCTGTGTTTCATGTGGCGCATTCACACGGGATAAAACAGCGTTTTATTCCAATTTACGTTCCATTGTTGTGGCTCTGCTACTTCCCATCTCACTCCGCTGCGCGTAAGAGACAGTTTTAATTAGTTTGCAAATTATAATGGATGATACAAATATGTTTTTGATACTGTTTATCACGGGGAAAAAAATTACCAACGAGCTGTCGTTATTTAAATCAGCTCCACCTTTGCCGATGAGCACATTAATGGTTGATTTAATGGTTTCATCCGCCTAAATGGGCGTGTCCAGTTCAGCGACATCTCAACTTTGCTCCATAACATCTGTCCAAACTTTATAATGTCAGGTAAAACTAGGGCTTAAGGTGCGAAGTTTGGTTTTCTACCATTTGAAATGCAATATTTTTACTTTTCTGCTCAAAAAAAACAAACTAATTCATATTAAAATTCCCTATTAGTTGCAGTGCCCACCAATTCTGCAGTTTCACTTCCTCAACCTGAGTGCTGTTTGCTGCATACCGATTAGACCGATGCAGTATCTCTGAGCAGCCGTATGGACGAGCTAACCATGCTGTAACCCTCAACGCAGACAGACTCGGACCCTCCACCTCCAGCTCCTCTGCTCCACATCTAATTGAGCCCGTCCCATCTTTGCAGCCCGTCCTGCAATTCCCCCGGTTGTTTCCTTGCCCGTATTTATCTGCATGCCCATTTGAAGTCAATCTATCTCCTCTATTTTTGCGACGTCCTCCGTAGTTTGGAGGGGGAGCAGAGGGGGATTGTGGGTAGCCCGGTCTAATTCCATCAAGGATGACTGATGCCCGCTTTCCCAGAAGCGCGGTGCCAAGCTTTATTGCACTCATTTACACCACTATGGGAATAGAGGAGTTCATTGAATTGATGTTGGGGGTGGGGGGGGTTTAGAAGGGGCGTAATATTACCTCTTGTATTTTACAGTAACATTTTAATACTCGCTATTATCTGCCTTCCTTTAGGCTATTTCCCTCTCTCCTCCCCAATCACCATATTTAGGCAGATGAGCCAACAGTCCCAGGAATATTCCACACTCCGGGATCCCCGCGGGGATTTATTTCCTCAAGTGAAAAATATTGAGAGTGAAAATTACCCGCAGGCAATTTTCAATGCTGATATGGAAGTTAGGGGTGTGTGTGTGTGTGTGTGTGTGTGTGTTGTGTGTGTAGGTCCTCAGCCCTCCCTCATCCTCCGCCGAGCAGCGAGGCAGCGCCATCTGATCCCGGAGATGATTGCTCCGGCTTCATTTGGTTTAAAGGGGAGTCTCTTTAGCGCTCTTAATCGTTTTATGGCCTTCCCACCGGCGGATGTCTCCGGCGCTCCCACCAGGCTCTCAATACGTTGCGCGGCCATAAAACTAATTAGATTGGCTTTGTGTTGCAACTAATCCGAACACAATTATTGCACCTACACAGCTAATGAACATCGGAAGGAGTTTGTGGTACAAGTGTGGGGCCGGACCTTTAGGTGGAGCCCTGTTGCTCAGAGGGACGAGTGTGTTCACTCTTGTGTGTGTATTTTTTTTGTGAGGAGCAATTTCAAGACTGTGTGTAGTTCATGTAACGTCGATCAGCCACAACATTATGACCACAGACAGGAGAAGTGAATAACATCGACCATCTAGTGACAATTGAATGTTCTGCTGGGAAACTTTTGGACCTGGAATTCGTTACTTAGACATGTAGCACCCACCTAGACCAGACCAGACCCCCCCCACTCCATAGCAATGACACTCCTTGATGGCACAGAAACATACGCAAAATCACTTTAGAAACAACTCAAAACAAAACATGAAGAACATCACAAGATGTTGACCTGACGTCTAAATTTATTAGATCCTAAACTGATCAAGTATCTGTGGGATGATCCACAGAGGATCAGGAAGGTGGTCATAATGTTATGCCTGATCGGTGTACTTTGGGTTACGGTTAAGTTTAGAGTGAGATGTTGGTTGAGAGAAGTCCTACGTTTACATGGACACTACTATTCTACCTATAATCAGAATATTGGACCAGTAAGAACTGAAATGCTTCATGTATCAACCTCAACCAGAATCTGAAGGAACATTGAGTCAGATATAGGAATTAATAGGAAAATACGGGCGCCATAATAACATGAACACACTGCTCCACGTTGGGGTGAACATCAGGTGGTTTGAGTAATTCCCAGGAGGGAGCAGAACAACCAAGCAGGTTTCTGAAAAAAAACGGAACAAAGCCTCAATCAGACGACGTTGAGACGACGGAGCCAGAAACATCTGCATCACTTCCATCTTCTATTTAATGAAAATCGTGTTCTAAGTAATAAACTACCAATAAAACGTTGTAAGTGTGAGCTGTGAGTGCTTTGCATTTAAGAAGAAAGGGTGTAAAAGAGCTCTTAGAAAATGATGAGGGATAAAATGAGATGCAGGTCAGTCTTCTGATAAAGAAGAAGACGTGTGTGTGTGAGCCTATATCTTAACTGTGTCCGTGTTCAGATTTAACGAACTGACGAGAGTCGCCCTCAAATGTCCGTGTCCCTCTCATGTCTGTGTCTCTTCATCCTCTGCAGCCCGACCACCTGCTATAGAGGTGTGAGGACTGTGACACTGTCAAGTGTTGTCTCCCTCATTAACACGCACTAACATCCATCACGTGTCTGCACCGTCACCCTTCTCTGAGTCTCCAGCATGGCCCCCCCCCCCCCCCCTCCCCTCACACTACCTCCCCCCATCCCCTCACACTACCTCCCCCCTCCGCACGTTTGTGTCTCACCTTCACTCTGACCCGAGAAGAGACGAGCTCAGGGTGTGTCTGCCCCACTAACTGCTGGTAAGTGTCTGTGGTTTGGACTCGGGGGGGTGAGGGGTGGGGGGTGTTTGTGAGGTATCCTGTTTCAGAGCCGGCTGATGGGTTTTACTGGGGGCTACCGTGTGGAAATGCTGACTCCGGTTGTGGTGATTTTCATGCTTTGAAACCGAGGGAGATCGCGTGTTCATTTTGTGTAGTTTTAAGCCAGAAAGTCTTTGAGAAACAAGCTGCTGTAGCTGAACTCTTATCAGAGTGTGAGTCTGGTGACGCGGCGGTCGGATCGTCTCAACTGATTCAGAAAAAAAATAAAAAAAAATACTTCTGCATGAAATTGGATAGCTCTCAAACCAATCAGGATCATTTTAACAAACTGAACTGCCGATGACGTCTAGGACTCCGCTGCTCTTACAAACCCTCGTCTCTGGGGGGAGTTCTCTCAGCTTGTTCTGGACACGTCATCCCTGCAGAACTTTTATCGACTATTCTGTGATTGGCCAGAAATTGGAAGAGGGTGTGGTTAAAAGCGACAGCGATGGAGCCCCTACAGACACTAATGGGGCCCCCTTCCAGCGGCTGCTTACTGGTGGCTAGAGGGGGGCTTTCCGGGGTCTGCTGACATGTGGTCGCTAATCAGCGACACAACTTGAAACCCCCTCAGACGCTGCAACGACCAAATGTCCCTAATGGGGGGCCCCCATGGAGCCTGTTGCCCGGGGCCCCCAGAGGGTCTTGAAACAGCCCTGGTCGTCCTGTGTGCTGAATAAACAGCGTGACACGGTCGTCAAGACGACTCGCACACCCCTAAAGATAATAAGAAAAGTGCCTCTCGACGTCCATCTCCCACAATGCTTAGCGCATGCTGCAGTGGGAGGGGCCTATGTGAAATAAATATCTAAAGCTAAAAAAAAAGATATTAGATATTTGAGAGGTTTTTCTAAATGTAGGTGTTTCCATTAGCATTTTTTTATTGCAATATTTAGGTTTTACGCTTTTCTAGGGTTGAATGGAAACGCAACAAGTGTCGTATTATTTGTTATATTAATATGAGACCTGTCTCAGGAAGAATCATTTAGAATCGTTTTGTGATATTTGGTTTGTTGTGAATTAAATCACAGCCGGAAATTCACCACAAGTTGGAGTCGAGCAGCATCCACGCGTAGAGGTGTGATTTCATTTGACTAATAACAGATTCGAATAGTTTATCCCTCTCTGTGTTTTACTTTGCTGTATGAGTAATACCAGAGGTTGTTATTAATCTTCAGTAAGTTCATCACACGGCGCTAATTTAAAACATGAGCAACAGTCGCTCAATTCAACGTAACCTACCAGATTCTTTAGAAGCTAATGCCTCTGAAATCATTCATCCATCCTGCTTTAAGCCTCGCCGGCTGTTCAGCATCATAGAGGAAGTCTTCAGTATTTATTTAAGGGCTCTTTGCACTTGATTGTCGCTCGTAGTGTGGACGTAGCATAAGACAGGAGAATTCATGATGCCTCTAAATGATTATTCCACTCAAATGAAAGTAGCTGAATGAATAAATATAATTGTTATCTTGTGGGTTTAGTGAGATTTTCTTCTTCTTCTTGTTCTAACCTGAGCTTCCGTCCTGCTTCTGTTCCCAGTCGAACGCCAGCAGCAACGGTCCGGCCGGGTACAGTCAGCCGGGGCGTCACTCGGTGTCGGTGGAGGTGCAGATGCAAAGGCAGAGGCAGGAGGAGAGAGACTCGTTCGCCCAGGCCCAGCGCCAGTACAGCTCCCTGCCACGGTGAGAGAGAGAGAGAGAGATGAGCCATAACATTATGACCACGGATAGGAGACGTAAATAACATTTAAACCGTCACCATTGTGACGATTCATTGTTCTGCTGGGAAACTTTAGGACCTGACATTCATTCATGTGGATGTTACTTAGACATGTAGCACCCAACTAGATCAGACCAGACCCCCCCCCCCCCCCCCCACACACACCCCCCCACACCCCATAGCAACGACACTCTTTGATGGCAGCAGTGAAAACAGTTTAGGAACGACTAAAAAAAAAAAAAAAAGCACAAGGTGTTGACCTGGCCTCCAAATTCACTAGATCCCAAAACTGATCACATGATCCACAGAGGCTCCTCCCCCTCAACCCCATAGGATCCAAAGGGAAGGAGGTCATAATGTTACGCCTGATCGGTGTATGTTGGACGTTTGATTCTGTCCGCCAGTCAATATGTGTCCAGTTAACATGAAATATGTCCTGCAGATCTGTAACTCGGGGGTAATGGATCCCAGCAGTGATGTGTGTGTGTGTGTGTGTGTGTGTGTGGCCGTGTGTGTGTGTGTGTGTGGGGGTGTGTGTGTGTGTGTGTGTGTGTGTGTGTGTGTGTGTGTGTGTGTGTGTGATTATGTCAGATTCATTGCGTAGCCATGTGACAGTAACGATGGCAGATTACATACATGGAACATCTGAAAGCTTCCACGCGGCTGCAGAGCGTCAGGACGGACGGATCATGTTCCCCGACCGTGATTCACTGCCTCTGGTTCCAGGAAGTGATCGGCCTTGGGTGCTTGTTTTATTATTTTGGGGAGTGTGGGGATATTTTAGTGCGAGCTGGTGAAATTTTACCTTCAGGGTTACATTTTAAAACAACATTTGCAGTAGCCTCGGGCGCCCCGAGGCGGTTTTTAAACATGTTCTGTTGATATTTGAAGTGAAGTCTCTGCAGCAAACAGACATTTAAAAAGTAGCTTCTCTTAAAATGTTAATGCGCTCTTACTTTTGGTTTCATGAGCTTCCAACTCGGTTTGCTTCATTAGAGGATTCTCTGAGAAGTGTGTGGTTGTGTATTGTAGAAAACGGTGAAATCTTTTGAAGAAAGCACGACGAAAGTTTCTTGTTTCTTAAGAAAATCCGCACCGTGTTAAGATCAAGCCACCGTTTAGCATTAATTAGCATTTTATCAACATTTATCATCTAAACTAAACCTTTAATGTAGTTGCATCTATACAGACATTTGAAACAGTTAATAATGCACAATAATTATCCTGAATACATCTATGATGGCGTGTCTTCTACTTGGAGACCATCATCATCCATTGTGTGTCTATACATTTATTTTTTTATTTTATCTTCATGCATAATCACATTTTATACTGGTTCAGAGAGGAATTAATGCAGGACTACTGTGATTCTACTGTGATGAGTAAATATTGTAGAATAATCCTACACTTGTATCACTGATGTGGAAATCTGGGGACATTTACAGCTCGGAAATAAAAATAAAAATAATAAAATGTTATTGAGATGAAATGAAGAAACAGGGACAATTATTTTCAATCAGTTTCATTTATTTTAACATATTTATTCATATTTAAACACATTTAAACTTTGTCTGTAACATAAATAGCAGCGCGACCGACTACCGTAATAACTGTAGTCTGCGTGCAACATGTTTTTCTCATTCATTTAAAGATAAAATTGGGGACATTTTCCGGGACAAGTCGTCCAAGATGAGACTGTCCCCAGAAATTGGGGACGTCTGGTCACCCTTAAAAAAAAAGTCTTCTTGTTCTGCCGCTTTATTTTTTGGACTTTTCCATCTTCACCACAGTGACACAGTCGCACTATGTGTATTCAGAGGAACTACATTTAAAATGATTCTGTCTGAAACTGCGTCTCAACGTCGGTTGCACGTGTTCATGTTTGACAAAATATCATTAAAGGCTTTTAGCAAAAATGTAATTCTCAGTGACTGTTGCTGTGACTGTGCATTAATGTCACTTTTCTCCTCAACGGCGAATTTGTGAAAGCACCAACTCATTGAGTCTCAGGGTCTGTACAGTCTAAAGGTTATATTTTATTGTTGTGTGCTTAAATACTTGAATGAGACTTTAATTCACTTCCTCGCAAACCTTCCTGCTCAGTCGTATCATCATGCAACTACAAAGAAACTGTGACAGATTGGATTTCAGTGAAAACACATTAGTATTTTTTTAATTCTTCCGTCTCGGCCTTAAAGGTCCGGGAGGAAACGTTACTCCCAGATAAGGCTGTAATTACACACTCAGCCTTTCTATAAACGGAGCGGACACGTCCAGATGCTCGTCGTCTTGCACTTACAATACATATACAACATTAAATACATTATCTTTTATTACTCTAATCCCCTGTTATCGACATAAATCCCTTCCTTGATAAATATTGCAGGCGGCATTGAAAGATTAATGAAGTACGGTCGTGCTCCGGGGCGGTCAGAGGCAACATCCTGTGGCCGCATCCCTTCACTTTCCCAGTAATTCCATTAGTAAAGAGCTCTGTTTGCATAAACCTGGCTGTGGCGTCTCGAGAACACCGACTATTGTTTGACTTAGAGCATAACCATGGAGTGAAGTCACCGAGTAGATGTGGCGCACGGGGGAGATCGTGGCCCTGATGGGGATCATATGCTGCTCGTGGAGGACGGATCTCTGGGCTGTGATAGATGACAATAAAAAAATAAAAAAAAAACAGCTTTCATTTTAGATAAAGGTCACTTCCTCTCTGGGTGAGGCCCTTCGCTAAACAAGGAGCTGTGAGTGAAAATAAACCGCTGCTGTTTGAAACGGTGACGGCGTAAGAAGGGTCCTGGTATTGATCCCAGACGAGCTTCACTGTTACCGGAGACCACGGGCTCTATCCGCCGCTCACTACAACCTGTCAGCCTCCCTTTCGTCTCTCAATCTCCTTCAATCACCTCTCTTCTCCCTGTCTTTTTTTTTATTTTTTATTATTATCTGTCATGCTTCGCTGTGAACAGAATACAGAGCAGCGAACGTATCTCCGTGTTTACCATGCGCCCGCTCTCTCTTGGCGCGGCATCAGACGGAGGCAGCGATCTGGTTTGCATTTCTCAGCGGGGAGGTAGACCGACTTTGGCCTCTTTGTCAACATATGAAATGAAATCAGATGCGGATCTGTGTGTGTGTGTGTGTGTGTGTCTGTGTCTGTGTGTGTGTGGGGGGGGGAGGCCTGTCTCTGAAAATTGGAATCACTCGAGCGTGTGTGAGAATAAACCTGGGCTATATTCTCCCATCTCGCCCATCGAGCAGCGTATCCATTCCCGATTGCATTCAATCTCTGCTGAATAAAAAACAAAGGTCTTTTCTGCTCTCATTAAGGATTTTCTTCCTCCCCTCCCTCCTCAAATCCAAACACAGGGATAATATGATTTCTTCACAGCTGGCTGATAAACCTGCTAATTATGCATGGCTCCGAGTCAAAAGCCCATTGATGGTTTTTCTTTTTGTGTGTGTGTGTGTGTCTCTTCTTCCTCCATTTTTTTTGGCTTTTTTTTTTTTTTCCGTTGCCCCCGAGATAAACGGGTGGAGCTGCCAGGCTCAGGACACTCATGCATATCATATGGGCTCAACACACACACACACACACACACAAAGAGGCCAGCCAGGCAGAAATGAGAGGTGATGTCACACATCTGGATGTTTTATTTTTTCTATTTCTGGTAAAGGGCAGGGCAGCCTCCCCCCCATCACACACACACACACACACACACACACACACACACAGGACCATGACACCCAACCATGCCTTGCCGTGTCACATATCAGCCTGGGTGAATCCTTGGCGCACGGTGCTAGCCTCATTTTTTTTTTTTTTATAAAACTGGAAAAGGTCTGCTATTACTGTCTGTCAGATCCAATGGTTGTTTCAGTCTGTCTCCAAATGGACGTAATGGGCTGGAAGGGGACTTTGACATGGTTAGGTTTCCCTGTATGTTGTTGCTGTGGGTGGTTAGTTGCCCAGAGGCGCCTTGTGAGGCCGTAATGGGGCCTCGCTTTCATTGAATGTGACGTCTTTGGCAAACCGTGTAATATTGTTTCAGGAAAATAAAAATAAAAATCCACTCGTCCACCTCCGGAGCGATAATCGGTTCCGAAAGAACACTGAGACCCGGTGACGACTCGTAGCAGAACAGCTGCGATTCTTTTGTTTGAAGAGACGAACGAGTTGGACGATGCATTGAATGTCATAAACATCACAACTGAATAAATGATCATACATCCAGCTCATAATCATCCAGGTCTCACTCACTGCCAATCACATTCCAGTTGATATATTAATTTATTGTACAAAGAAGAAAAGGAAAGCGTGAATGTAATGTTTTGTTTTTTTGAGGTTACAGATTAGTTTAGACCTCTTGTTTGCATCGCCCAAAGACATTTGATTTATTACACATTTTTATATATTTTTTTTCATTTTCCCCCACAAATTTAAATTTCTTTAAATACACATTAACACGAATCCAACATATTTTAGTAAAGAGATAAATGGAGGCAGAAGACGTTTTCTGTCAGTCAGTACTTCACTCATTCAGAGAAACAGGAGCTGTCTCTACAGCGCAGGTTCACACAGAGCGCAGCACTAGACCTGTCAATCTAAGCCTCCTGTACACAGTAGGCCCCGCCCCCATCGCTGCTGAGCCAATCACAAGAGCCTGTTCAGTGCCCAGGTGAAATCCAGAAGCTGCAATATTAGCAGAAGAGAAGCTAACAGTGTAGCTAGCTCCCATTAGCCAACTACTGAGGCCAAAATGGATCATTTTATTTTCTTTATCTTTTAATTTCTTATATGTATATTTATGTTTACAGCAGTTGCGCGTTCACCTTACTGTTGCACGTTTGCAATGCAAAAAAATGCATATTTGAACCTCTGTATTATCTGAATAGCTTAATATTTGGTGCAAAATGATGATAGTAATCTATAATCATAAATAGCACTAGGCTCAGTTTAATATAGAACACATATAGTAGGTAGGGGGTCCCTACTTACTGTAATCTCTCAACCAGTTTGGGGTCCTTGGCCTAAAACATTGGTGTTACCGCTCTTTCCAGGCTGCTGCTGCTGTGTATCAATAAAATCTGAATGGTTTCTAGTCTTTTCAGTAAAATTAAGTTATGAAAAATAAGCAAGCTATGTCATTTGTGTACTGGCGAAGGTATTCTGAACGTATCTACATGCACATAACTACGCCTTGAGCTTGTATAAGGCAGGAGACATGACGACAAGAACTTCCTAATGTGTCCAAACACTTATTTCCTTCCTTTATTTTTCTCTCTAAACCAGACAGCCCAGGAAGAACCCAAGCTCCATCTCCCAGGACTCGTGGGATAAGGCGTACCCACCCGGCGAGGGCTTCCAGACCGCCAAGGACAACCCCAGGTACTCCAGCTACCAGGGCTCCAGGAACGGCTACCCGGGCGGCGGCGGAGTCAACGCCAGAGTCCTGCTGGAGGCCCAGGAGCTCCTGAGGCAGGAGCAGAGACGCCGCGACCAGGAAGCCAAAGGGAAGCTCATGCAGGAGAGCATCGGCAGCTACGAGGGCTACACCGCACACCTGAAGGACCCGGCCTCCCCGAAGGGTCCGTACCGTCACGACGTGCCGCCTTCGCCCTCGCAGCTGGCGAGGCTCAACAGGTTGGGGTCGGAGAAAGGAAGACTTTTTTATTCTTGAGGAGCATCGTCGTCGGACTGAACGAGGAGTTCAGAGAGTGAAGGGCCTTACCTTGGAGAAAACGGCAAAAGTGGACGCTACCAATTTTGACAAGGGACAACCGAGAGGTCTTATAGCTTAGCCACGGTCTTAGAGGTAAACAGTTGTGAATTGTACTCGGTATGTGGGTGTTTGTGTTCGCTCTCCCACTGTGATGATGACCTTCACCAGTTGTCAGTCACCCTCCCACAAACACGAGACGCTCAGTGCCTTCTCCGCATTCACCGACACGACGCTCGTTCGCAGTCGTCCAGGACTCTGATTCATCCAGATCTGGCACCGTCACGTATTGACAATCAAACCGGCCGACAGGCAAGTGAGTGGGCGCCTTTTTTTTTTTGAGCCCACAGGGAGGCGTAAGTTTCTGCGTGGGTTTATGTGTGTGTGTGTGTGTGTGTGTGTGTGTGTGTGTGTGTGTGGGCATGTGACGAGGTATTGGAGTATGCGAGTCCCGTGGATGACTCTTCCCACCTGTCACCAACTACCCGTTCGTTAAAAATCAGGCCGCTCTTTCTCCGCGTTCTTTTTATTATTTTTTATTTTTTTTTTTTTTTACTTTTTCTGCAATAGGACTCTCCAGTAGTCTCCGGGGAGCAGAGGAAACAAGGCGAAGTGTGTGAAAGAAAGCAGGGCACAGGGAATGTGTTATTAATAAAAAAGAAAAGCCACCCCCCTCCCCTCCTCCTCTCATAAATGATTCATATTGTGTGTTATCTCCGCGGAGGCGACTCAGGCAGAGAGGGTAGAGGGCTCTGATCCTCTGCCCAGCCTCTCTGCACGGCTCTGGGCTTGACTCGTCGGCCTGTCTGCCCTCCCGTCTGGAGCTCCCATCGTCTCCCCTTCCTTCTCCTCACCTCTCTGTTCATTACGCTCCTTTCTTCTACCTCAACTCCTCCTCACTCATCTCCCACCCCTCCCTTTTTCCCCCCTTACTCTTCATCCTGCTACCCACTGCCACCCTCCTCCTCCTCCTCCTCCTCTTCCTCGTCTCCCGAGTCAGACTCTGCACTGAATTTTTCATCACAAGCCACCTGCTGCCTGCCAGAGCCAAAGAACGCTGCCACCAGAGGCACCGACAGAGGACCCGGCTTCTGACACAAAAAAGAGGGGAATAAAGGCAAGAAACAAGACAGATAGAGCGGCGGGAAAAAAAAAAGAAAAAACGATGAGTAGAGAGACAATGAGTCTCCCAGTGTGCGATTAACTGGAGCTTTTCTCCTGTTTTTTAACAAAAGGCAAAATTGTCCTCGGGAGTTAATTGCTATAATTGCGCTCTGAATTTTTACCTTTTTAAGCATTTACAGACACTCTCCTCCCGAGCGATTTAAAAAAAAAAAAAAAAAAAGCAGTAGGTAGAGGTGCAGTCTTGCTTTTTAAGACACAGGAGTCAATGGAGGCTTTGAAAGGATCAACAAACTCTGAAAGGAAAAAGAAAAAAGAATTCTTTGTACTTCTCGTACTAATGCACACAGTTTTTTGACGGTGTTTGTCCAGGTTTTGAGTCGAGGTGAATGGAGCTGAACGAACAGTTTATTTTAGCCTGGTGTGGCTCTGTGGGTTGCGCTACGTTTGGACCGACGTTTGCAGAGATTTGGAGAAAATAAATAGATCCGACGTAGACGAGGGTGAAGAGCTTCCTGCAGCGCTGCCAGGCGGACAGCTTTCAGCTTCAGACAAACGTGGAATAGTGGACGGTGAACAGGTCACCCTGCAAGTTCCCCCCAGATGGAGCTCGCTAATGCTGTTAGCAATATGGCCGTCGCAGGTGGCGGTGTGAGCCGTCCAAAAGGCCTCGTCACGCCAGCGGATAACACAGCAAAGTCTGTGCATCCTCAAAAAACGGAGACCGGTGGCTCACTGGCGTGGCTAGTCGATGCACTGCTTTTAGCCATTAGCCGTTAGCCATTAGCTGGCCGGAACAATGCTAGCACTTGGTAATCACAGTAGCTCTTTGGTTTCTACTGCAACTGGAAGCGAACAGAAAATGAGAATTCCCTTTTCATGGAGCGGCCCTGATGGCTCAAATGCTGGTAAAATTGAGGTTTGTCCTCAACGAAAACCTCCTGACACCCAGCGTCCACATATGGGGACATTAGATTTTAGGTTTGTTGCAGCTTATTCTGCTTCATTTGGACCTGTTGTCCTCATAAGGAGACACTTTTGTCTGCCACGTAGTGGTAGGGAAGGGTCAATACACTTGTTTATTTATGCTTATTAACTTTTCTAGGTTGATACAACATGAAAATTTAACAAATTCACAAGTACTTGTTTGAGGACGTTGGGATAAAGATCTTAATCTTATTGTAAAGAAATGCAGATGAATTCCAAACAAATGCTTGGGTCTCGGGAGGTTAAGCTCTTCGGACGTAGGATACAAAAAAACGTCTCTATGGATAAAAGATGCTAGTTGGAAAAATTTGGAAATACATGAACTTCTCTCTTCATATGAAAGAGCCACATTTGTTGTAACACATGCATTTAATGAAGCCATACATTAAATTTATTTCCAAGGTATTAGAATACAAACGGAAATCTCAAAACCTGGGCAAAAACCTACACCAACCAATCAGCCACAACATTATGACCACCTAGACCAGACAGGGCCAGGCACCCCCAACCCATAGCAATGACATCACAGGGGTAAAATGTGTTTGTTTTGGTTAGTTTTATTGAACCAGTTCTAAAATCTTTTTCCCCAAGTGTCATGTATTTACATCACATACTGATTGGCAGCTTTTTTTCACCCACAGAGGAGGAGGAACTCATCAGTAAGAAAAAAAAAAAGAAGCAGCAGCAGCTATAGTAGATTGGAGAGAAGACCTTGGGCGTTGGTGGATGACGCACGCTTTATTATAAAAAAAATAAATTTAAAAAAAAACACCGCCACAGCCCACCTCTCTAATTGCTGCAGTAGGTGGTAACCAACCAGTTCTCTGGGTCTGAACCTGTTCCTTCTTTGACAACACTGTGTGTGACGCAACCGAGACGCCGCTGAGGTCAAATGTTTTACAAACAAAAAGGGAAACGCAAAGAATAAAAGAAAGAAGGAAAGAAAAAAAAAAAGGCTGTGGCGCATAATTGCCCTTCACTCCTACACACACCTCATACGCAGAGAGAAGCTGCATGACGCGCATATTATCTCCCGTTGGTTAATGAAGACCCTCGCTGGGAAACATGCAGACAGTTTTTTGTTTTGTTTGTTTTTTTTTTATAGGTAGAAGAAAACCTTTCAGCGGCATTATTCCTGTGTATTTGAACCCCGAGGAAAATCCACAACACATGTCGGCTTGAAGCTAATTTAAAAAAAAAAAAAAAAAAAAAAATCATCCTGCTTTATGTATGTTCACTGGGGACGGGGGGGGGGGGGTCAGTATTTAAACTGATGAAAACTTACCAAATAATGAAACGATGAAGCTGTGCAGGTTAGAGGAAGGAACGTTTGGAAGGATGAGGATGTATTTGCTGTCCAGGGTCTGATATCAATAAGTGCCTGAAATAATATCATGAAGCTTTTTACACAAAGAGGGACACGATGCGATGTCTTCAGCACACCGACTACAGTGTTATTTTTCATATCGTCGTATGAAATGTGTAATATCTGAGGTACTCCCTTCCTCAACCTTTTTTTTTTATTATTATTATTATTATTATTATTTGACCTTATTCACGAGAGCCAACGCAGTTACGAGCGGTTGTCAGTGTATTTGTATCCTGTTTGCCTTCGACCATGCTGTACCTGTTATCAAAAAAAAAGAGAAGTTAATGGAAGCTGATGTGCAATTGTTTTGTTGTTTTTTTTTTCCAGAAAAAAAAAAAACTTTTACATGATATATTAAGAAAAATGTACGCAGCCACTTTTCTTCCTGTACATATCAAATTTAGAATAAAAACGGAAGGCTGTTCCATCCTGTTTACAACCCAGGCCTGCCTCCACGCTCGCTTTCTTTTTCTTCTTCCCCCGGCTTTGAACCCGGATCACACGAGTCTTCAAATTAAACACGAGGGGTTTCCGTGTTGTCGGATGTCAAACCTGTCAGGTCTGCTTGGTGATGTCTTCTTCTTGTCTCCTGAGACAGACGGAGAGACAGACGGACACAAAGGAGATAACTAATCATTCCTGTGGGGTCGGCTGATGGACAAACATCTCTGAAATGCTGTGCAGCAACTCTCTTCTCTGTGAGCGACCGATTCGTCGGATACACTGAGGTCATCTCCCTAAACTTCCTGTTATTACGTCCAAACTCATTCTCCTTGTCCCTCACAGGGGAGCTGTGCAGCCCCCTCCCTGCTACTGGTTTTGCTGTGAAGGCCAAAGGTGACGTCCCAAATAAACGCAATTAACGCTGCTTCTGTTATAGCCTGAGAAGAGGTGGAAGTCACCAGAACCAAACCACAGGAGGGATTTTTATTAGATTAAATTTATTTTATTTTTTTTGGTTGGTTGGTTTGAGTCATAGTCCGCCAGCCGTAATAACCTTCAGAGCGTTTCCTCCAGCGCGCGATAAGGAAACCAGCGTCTCTCCTTCAGGTCTGCTTCAGTGAGGATACTTGACACTCTCCAGTGTGAATTTACAACAGCACAGGATGCTGTTCCAGCTGTCTTAGTTCTCTGAGACGTGGCTGAGATATGGAACATGCCCAGCGCTCGTTGGTTTTTACTGCAGTTCATGTGAGACCAGTCAGAACTAATCCGGCTCCTGTAACTTTGCACACAGGTGCTCAGTTAAAAGCCTAAACTGAAAAAGAGAAGCAGACACAGCATCGAGTGTTACCTCGTAATTTGGAGAATCACAGTTAATTGAACTGAAAAAAACTAAAATATTTATAGCGTTTAATTTTAATTTTTAGTTTGACATCTAAAACCAAACTAACCTCGGAGGCGTCTCCTTTTTATGACTCAAATGTGATCATTCATTAGTTCATTAGTTAGTTGGAGGTGAACACTGTCACTGTCAACTGGGAAAATGTCATCTTGCTGTATTTTTTAAAAGCAAAAAACACTCACTTTATACCAGCCACTGACAGTTGTAGACGACTTTGGTTGAAAGTGATTAAAACAGAGGATTGGAGCAATGCTGTAAACTAACTTTAGATGAAAGAATCTACCGGCCAAGTAATTTTTTTACCGGCCAAATAATAAACTGCCTTTTTTTTGCATCTGTTTCAATACTTTTCATTAAGATAACAGTATTATATAGCAATACATGCTCAGAAAAGAGGCCAAAGTATTATTTAGAAATCATTTTTAATCTTATTAATTGAATTTCAATTAATGAATTTTCAAAACATTGCAAATTGAAAACTTTCTTTTGCGTGTATCCAGCAAACGGAGCAAAACACGACACCCGTCAAGTCCTCGTACTGAAGCCATTCCCTGCCCGCCTTCCACTTACCACTGAACTTCCTCACTTTTACATTTTTTCGTCGATGTTTCGCCTTCTTTTTCACCTTCCACTGTGTTTTTCCCTCTTTGGTTCGGTCACATCGGGAATGTGCCGCCACATTGCTGCGCTCGAATCACAGTCACTGCGCCAAACTTTTAAAGAGCGGTGACGCTACGATGCTTCCGAGGGGAACTGTTTTCTACAGCGGTGACGTTGGCGGACCTACTTCAGTGCGACACACACAACTAATCACCGGTTAAGACCGATCTACAATGTTTTGCTATATCATGCATAATTTATTGCTGGAGCACGACCATCGGGACAAACATCCACCCGCCTCGTGGCGTGTTGCCCTCCAAAATTAAGTCGCCAGGGGAATATTTTAGTCACATTTGGCCAGTGGCGACCGTTAGTTTACAGCCCTGGATTGGAATGAATCAATCATCAACAAAACTCTGTTTGCAGCTCACATTTGATATCAGATGACATTAATAGATTAATATGTGATGCATCATCAGTTTCAACCTGGATAACGTCATGGGTTCGACTAAATTGTGACTGAAATAACCATTATTTTGATTTTCGTTACTTGCTAATGCTAATGCTCGCCGCGAGTTAATGCAACATTAGTTGTATGTTTCAGGGGTGTTCAAGCAGAAGTCGTGTAGGGGTCGCTAAATACTTAACTTTTTAAAATAACACTCATGGTTTCGGGGAGTGAGTGTTAGTATATTCTCTAAATTATGTGTTTTCCTCATCCATTCTCTACAAAACAGTCTACTGAAATATGCTAACTGGTGTTTACAAGCCATAGTGTTTGAGATGTTTTGGCTCCAGCTAAGCCCTGCCCCTCAGACAACATACTGTTTACAAACTGTGAAGGGGTCTGCATTACAGATAAATTAACTTAACAAGCATGTATTTGGACAGTGGAAGGAAACACCCAGAGAGAACCCACGCAAACTCCACACAGAAAGGTCCCAGGCAAACATTCTTGCTTTGAGGCCTCAGTGCTTAACACCGCAGACGTTTCTCTGATTTCTGTGCAGACTTAGCAAAATAAGTAAAAGACTCGAATTAAAATAAGTAAAGTGTATGATCACCAGTCTAACAGCTTGTCGGAGAAAACTGTTGAGCCGTTAGTTCTGATCTTGACGCTCCGGTACTGTTTGCCTGATGGCAACAGCTCAGAGTTCACTGTGAGGGTGAGAGGGGTCTCTGATGATATTCTGTGCTCTGTTTTCGAAGGACTTCTTTAACAGGAGGCAGCGAGACTGCCGTCACTTTCTGCAGGCCGGGCCTTCTTCTCTGAGCCGGAGCACCATAAGGAACTCACGCTTATAGCTACGATATCTACAACTCTCAGTGGTTGGACGAGGGCAGAAAGCTTCTCTCTCCTCCCTCCTCCCGCACATGTATTCTGTGTTTTGTGCGTTGCTGTGACTTCAGCGGAAAGTAATTGCTGTTCAACATTTATTTACTCCAGCATGAGCGGCACAGTTCCAATCAGCATTGTTTGAAGTACACACAGAAGCTTTTAGCAGTATAATTAGACAACTACGCCAGCACATAAGTAGAAGTGATTACAGCAGCGTGGGTTCAGATAAAATCACTGACAGGAGCATAAACCGAAGCTTTCAAACCCCCATTCACACCTGGAGGCACTGCCCAGGTTAATCTGAGCAACTTCCTACGATTACAGGTGAGTCATCTACCTAGCAAACATCCCCGGCAGTTATCTGGAAGTGAAGACATTTAGAAAAGCGTCGTTCTCCGACCTTAAAGCTCCACCTTCAGAGTTCTTACGTCTATTTTCCCATGACTAGTCATTTGAAATCATGTATTTGTGTCAAAACACCGTGAATCCACTGCAAATGTGGAACATACGCTTACTGGCCACTTTATTAGGTACACCTTGCTAGTAAAAGGTTGAACCTCCTTCAGAAATGCATTAATTCTTTGTGTCATACTTTCAACGAGGTGTTGGAAACATTCCTCAGAGATTTTGGTCCATATTGACATGATGGCATCACACTGTTGCTGCAGATTTGACTGTGGAGGCCATTGGAGTACAGTGAACAGCAGTAACCTGCACCAAATTACACAAAAAGCTCATAAAGTGACCCAATGCATGTAAGACCAAGCCGTTTAGCCACGCTGCACTGCAGTTTGTTGAGTATGTAACTTAAATTAGGCTCCAACTGTCTAAATATAACCACACTTCGGCACATGCCATGTTTGCTAGCGAGGAAACAAGCTAGCAGGTCAATGAAGTAGGACAAAACGTTTGTTGCATTAGATATAAACTCATTCCGATTGAAGTTGCATGCAGTTTAAAAAGTACAAACACATATACACACACAAGTGAGCATATGGGATATTTCTCCTGATAATAAGCGAACTGCTCCTGCTCTTCGGGTGATGTCCAGACATGTCTTCTGCACTGTTGCGCCGTTTTGCATGACGTCACTCACTAGATTTGAATGAGGCTGCCAGGTGTGCAAAAGCAAAGTTTACTTTCTTTTTACGATTTAATCGCGTAATGAATAAATTGAATACAAAGTACTTGATGATGTCAATTACATTTACATTTTAGAATTCAGTTAAAAATATACCCTTAAATGTCAAGTATAATATCATAAACACCGTGAATCCGCTCCAAAAGTGCGACATATTTCCCTCTGTTAAAACTACTCGTTGCCATGGTAAAGATGGATTTCATTGCTCCTCTTGCATGTTATTAATGACCAGATTTGGTTTTTTTGTTCAGTGCAGTAATGATCCATGAAACAATCAACATGTGAAATGTTTTTTTTGTGTTTTTTTTTTTTTGTTTTTTTGGCAGAACATGCAGAATGTGCAGGGTAGAAAATCCAATAATTACAGGGTTGTTTCTTCTGGCTGTGCAAAACACAATCACTCTTTTACTGTTTACCATGAAGAGTTCCACTGTTGGTGTTCCAGCTCCTCGCTGGAAGCCTCGATAAATATCCCATTTTTTTCTGATCTCTTCCCAACCAAGCCCCTCCTCCCCCTCTCTGTAAAAGGTGATCCTTCCCATGTAACCTCCGTCTGGTGCAGTTTTCTGCCAAAAGCTGCACAATTGGATCCAAAAAAAAAAAAGAAGTCTGTGAAAGACGGGAATGGCAGCTCTCCCCTGAAAGAATTAACCTCAATTAAATCATATCTCTATTAACAGCAAACATCAAGCCATAAAACGCTTTCACTCGTGACACCGAGCCAGGTTTTAATCATAAATAGTCTACGAGAGTGTTGGCAGAGCTGTGCATTTAAAAATCTGCAACTATACGTCTTACACAACATTAAAACCACTGACAGGAGAAGTAACAACATCGAAATGACATAATAACATTTAAACCATCTTCTCACAATTCAGTGTTCTGCTGGGAAACTTTTGGACCTGGAATTCATTATTCATGTGGATGTTACTTAGACATGTAACACCCACCTAGACCAGACCAGACCAGACACCCCCACTCCATAGCAATCACTTTAATTTTAGGGCCTACGCAATAGTCTGGCATTTGACTGTAAATGAATACAGCAGTTGTTTTCTCTATGTTTATTCCTTAGGTTATTATAGTTCCATTCACATAGAATAGCTTTGTTTTTAAATGCACTGTCCTACTGTGTGATTATTTCCAAGTAGTTTAAGCACATACAGTAGCCTATATGTTATGTATGTTATTCAACTTTATTCAAGCTGAATAACTCCTTTTTTTAATTTAAATATATGTTAATACGTCCCTGTTAATTATTCTCATCTATTATTCTGGGTTTAAATTAAGCGGAACTGCACAAATTATGCTTAATTAATTTGTTCTTTTGCACTTTGTAGTTTCCATTTTGGCTGGTTGGTCAGCTCTGTATGAGCCGGTTGCCGCCCGTGTGAGACATTTTTCTTCAATGTTTTATCCTACTGAGACCCTGCGTCCTCATATGGGGACCTTAAGTTTTAGGTTTTATTGCAGCTTATTCTGCTTCATTTAAACCATAGGTCCATGGAGGAACTGCACTAAACTTATTTATTTATGCTTATTAACGTGTCTATCTAGTTTGATATGATGAGCAAATTGAACAAATTAGCATTTTTTGGTAATTAGCAAGAACTCGTTTGAGGACGTCGGGACTTCATTGTTTGCAGTTCTGTCTTTGCTCAGCCATGTTCAGGTATTAAAATAAATAATTTTATATTTTGTCACACATTGGTGGCTTTATTATAATATAAATAATGAAATAATCCCAGTGTCCACATATGAGGACGTTTCTTTTGTTTGTCTGTTTTCAAAAATTACAACTTCCTGTTCAAAGTTGATGCTCAGTTTTTATACGTCTCTGGTCCTTACTGCTCCCAAATACCTCAAAGAAATTAAAAATGCATAGCACATAAAAGCTCGGGTCTCTGTAGGTTAATGTATAATTTAAATTCAAGTATGAGAAATTACTTATTAATTACACTTACTTATTTTACTTTAACCTGTTCCGGGGACTCCGTCTTCAACCCACCGTCCAAAGACAGGCTCTGTAGGCTCATCGATGTTTCCAACACATGGTCTGAACCTGTGTAGAGGTTTTATCAGACGCCCCACACTGCTCTTGACGCTAATCATTGATAAATACTGCTTACATCTTGCTGCAGAGGCCACTAAATCTGCACCTTCTTTATTATTTCTCATGCTCCTGCAACATTTCAGTGCAGCACGGAGCAACGTCACGGATCATTTCAACACACGGGCAGACGCGAAGCCGCTAGAGCTTTTATTTTACAGCCACCGTCGCCTTCCATCCGTGCACCGTGTCGCCATCGACGGAGCCCATTATTTTGTTTAATGTCACGCTCACCTGGGGCGTGTGTGTGTGTGTGTGTGTGTGTGTGTGTGTGTGTGTGGAAGCGGCTGAGCTCACTGGGAGGTCGGATAGGGGCCTATTCAGAGGTGACACCTGTTTCTGCTCACTTTCTGTTCTTCTTCTTTTCCTTTTATTGTCGAGGAAGCTCACGGATGACACCCCCTCTCTGGAATTTAGGGAGGAAGCTGCAGAAAAAAAAGAAAGAAAGCAAAAAAAGCAAAGAGTGTGGGAGTGTAAATCAAGATGAGAGACAGAGGGAACTTAACTGAGGAAGTTTAACATCCCCTTCACTTGTCCCACATCTGGAAATCTTTTTTTTACTATAGTGCTGTGATGTTTTTAGCCTCACAGGCTCAACGATCCCACGGCCCCAAGCATGTTGCTGAGTCTTTCCTAATGTGAATGTGCAGATCTAGGAGTTCTAGTTTTATCTCCACAGAATGGGAGGTATTTGTTATAGCTCGTCTTTGCTCTCTGTATCAGCGCGTCTCCTCCAAGACAAATTGCTGAACATTTATCGGCTCCGGGGCCCGTCGCGTTTGCTAGCTCTTATTATTCCGCTCGCGCTTCCCGGATTTTCTCTTATCAGTTTCACAGCGGTGTTAAATTATATGAAGGAGAAAAAAAAGACTTACTCTAGCAATTATTTGGTGTTTTCATTTGGTGTGTTTTCCAGGCTCCGCGCGAATGCAATCCGCAGAGAAAGGGAAAGCTAAGTGTCATTTCTCGATTTTAAAGCTTTATCTGTTATAATGCACGTCGCTGGAGGGGGTTTAGCTTTTCATTTTATTCTGAAACATCAGGCTCTTTGTCTGAACTTGGAAGGAACTCCGCTGGTAAATAAAGCAACGTTTGAAGGAAAAGATAAACAGGAAAGAGAAACCAAACATGTGCAAGCAAAGAACGGTTGTCTCCAAAATGATAAAGATAACATACGTGGACGTCGTTAAGGCGTCACCAGGACAGGACGGGAAAAACCACTTCCAGCTAAACCCTAAATCCGACGACCATTGACTCAGATGGAATTCTGCTTCCTGACTTCCCGCGTTCAAATGCTCCATGAAACGACTCCAACGCGGCTCTGCTCTCCCCCGCTTACACCCACTTAGCCATGAAAAGCCCTCTTTCCGGATTTCATGCCCCTGTAGTCGGACACTGAGCCGCCTGATGCCGGCCAAGAGGAGGATGAGCGGCTCATCTCCTGCCGCGTCCTCCAGGAACCTGATAGAAGCTGATGTAGATGTTTCAGTTCAGCTGTAGCAGGATGTTCACCGCCCAGAAGAAGCTATGACCTGCAGGCGTTTAGCTCAACGTTGCTAGTGATGTCCGATACCACGATTTTCTTTCCGATCCGACACAAAAAATTCAGACTGGTATCGCTGATACCAATCTGATACCGATACTTTGTGCACTATAAAATGACAAGGTTTGTTGTGTTGACACAACTCAATAGTTTAGTTACTTTACACTGTGTTTCTACATTGCCTCCGATGACTAAAGTATCGATATTTTGATTTCAGAATCGATTTTTCAGAGCAGAAAGACCTGGTATCGGAAGTATCGATATTTCAGTATCGATCTGCACATCACTAACTAATTATCGTATTTGTACTATAATTCAATACATAGTTATTTGCAATTTGCAATGGTTTATTTAAAGCTAACACTACATCATAAGCTCTACTGTCTGGTCTGTGCTAATGTTTTACTGTAGAACATGGTCCTGAGCCGTGTAAAATCGCGTACATGCGATACTTTTCCTCAAAATACGATAATTTTAAGCTTCTTCAACGATAATTTGTCCTTTTCAGTCTGGAAACGCTGGTTCAGCTCAACGAGAGCACGACCGCGATTTAATCTGCTGCGGGACGCTTTGGACGATTCCATCCGTGGTTTTATTTGTTTTTACATTTCTCATGCGAGGGGGTTATCGGGGGATTTTGGCCCAGAGCTATAGCACACCGAGTGTGTTTTCTGTTGTGGATGTACAGTAAAAGCACTGGAGACGGGTTGGATCAATATTATTATGTCAATTATTAATAAGAGTGGAAGAGCAGCCGTATAATATCTTGCAGATCGCTGCTTTTAGAAATAAAAGACACAGCTCATGGGGGACAGCGTGCTGTACACGGTGGAGTCATGTTTAATTAACTCTTAAATGCATCTAAAACATCTGCATAATAGTGTTGTGTGTAGTTTAGGGCCTAGAGGAACATTTAACTCATCATTTAAATCACTGTTGGTGTCTTTCACTTCCTGGTCTGTGTGGTGGTAAGGATGGGGGAGGATCGGAGGGGGGAGGGAGGAGGGGTCTTTAACGACACTTGTCAACATGCACCTGTTTCCCTAATCAGTTCAGACTCCGCACGGTTCCCAGTGAGTCCATTTCAACGTGAATGCAGCTCACGTGGCCGGTGTGCTCCACCGGCTCGACCCTCGGACGATTCTCTGAACGCATCTTGCATTTTCCAGATAATGAGTTTGTTGGTTGAGGCCTTGTGAAATGGATGACGCTGCACGTTTGCAATTACAGCCCCTGAATGATGACTGGCTGGACTGGAGTTCATCATTTTAATCACAGAGGACAACGCGTACATTTCTCTTCTCTCTGGTGTCAGTGCAGGAGAGACGTTAAAGCTTCTTTGCATCTTGTGGCAGGAAACTACACGGTTTGTTTGTACTTTTAGGATCCATTTGTGTAACTTATTCAGCCTTTGTAAGGAAACTGAGGAGAGACAACTCCTCCTGCTGCTGCTGCTGGGGGTCGGAGTTGAGGTCAGTGGTAACATGGTAATGATGAATAAGCTTCTAGGTTTGGACACTGACTCACGAACCTTGATATCAGAAGTGGAAAGAAGCATGATGTTCACTCTCACTGATGTCTGATTATTATTATCCGTAAGTTTAGTTCGGTTTATTTCGGGGACCCACATGTAGCTTCCACTATTGTTTGAAACTGTTAAAGTGTATCATCATAATTTGGTGCATAAATATTTCACCTTAAAATGAGGAACTCTAATTAAACATCTCCTCACTGGTATCAGGGCTTTTCCTACACGGTTTCCTGGCACCTCCTCCTTCGTCCGGTCTCCTGGTCCACTCTGCTGTTTCTCTTGAACGTCGCACCAGATTTGACCTCGTGGCTGCTCCATCGCCTCTAACTCCCCTCCAGCTTCCTGTCTCCTAATCTTCATAAAGCAGTAAAGAGGAGAGGAGGGAAAAAAATATGGCAAATGAGGGAAATGACCTCAGGGTTCAGGCGGCGTATTTTATGAGACGGAGACAAGTGTACGGTGGACGCTGGAACCAGATGTTGCGTGATCACAAGGCAGAGTGAGTGGATGGGTGAACGAAGGTGGAGGGGGGGCTACCACCACCACCACCACCTGTGGAGGGAGGTGCCGCTCTGGGTGACCATCTGGTGGAGGTGATGAAAGTAATGATCACATGCCTATAATGTGCGCACGCCTCCCCAGTCCTCTACAACCACCTAAAACCGACGAGAGTCTTAGTTGTATTTCTATTATGTAAATTAATGTTCTGTTCAGCTTAAACATCACAAAATGCCTTAAAAATAAAAAGGCAAAGTAAGAAAGTAAGAAATAAATTAACCTTAAACCTTAAATTATCATAATAAAAACAGGGGACTCTCCGGCGAATCCGAAGACGCTACATTTCTCTGCTTTTAATAAATTCTCTGTGTCGTCTGATGTTTAATCTAATTCCTGGTGTAACTTCGCTTGTTGCAGGTTGAAGCCCAGTCCGCATCTTCTGAGGTGAAGTCCAGCCAAACTTTTGACAGAAGTTCTATGAGGAGAAATTGCTTCAGCAGTGGCGGTAAGAAAAAAATTCACTGGCAGCGTAATGAAGCAATCGAAATCTGGTTACTAGCGTTTGCATCAGCGCCATCGGTACCCGTCCCCTCGCTGAGGACGTGTGAGGAGTTTGTTAGCGTTTTATGGAGTCGAGAACATGTGCTCACAGGTGGCTCTCTGAGGTTAAACAGCTCCTCCTATTTCCCTCTCCTCCTCCCACCTCCTTTATTCCCCAGATGAGGAGCAGTGACCAGACAGGGAATGTCTTTATCCCTCTCTCTTTCTTTCTTTTAAAGTGTAATGTCAGAAGCCGCAGTGCGACACTCTTCTGTCAGCCTCCTCTTACAGGTCCGCTTTCTCTTTTCAGAGGCATGTTCATTCACTGCAATGAACCTGTGGATCACACCCCCCCACCACCTCCTCCCTCCTCCGAGCAGAGTGTGATTAATTCTGAGCCACCGGACAAACTGTCGTCCTCCCTCTTTGTCCCATCAGTCATCTGATGCCACTGGATGTTAATCACTTCTTCTCACGTCTCAGTGCGACCCCGCAGATGGTTCATTTTAGTTAAAGAACTGATCCAAAGAGCACAAGCGAGAAGGTTCTGCTTCCCTTTTGTGCGGCTGACAGTGGGACGCGCACATGTGGACCCGCGGTGAGTTCTGCGACGGTGCCGGGCGAGGATGAAGATTAATGACGCCACCGGGCCCGTGTCTCCCGTTTAATAACGCTTATTCATCACTGTCACCGCACACCGTCGGCCCCGCGCCGGGCAGCGCCGTGACGTAAGCATAATTGCACGCACAGATGGCTCGTAACCAAAATGAGACACTTCATATTCGCCACCAACAGTTTAGCGTGCGGTTTGGAGGAACCTGACACGACAAAGTCCCAGAAAAAGGTCTGAAAGTACGTCTCCTCGTTCCTCGTGTAGTTTCTCTGTACAGAAAAAAAAAACAAAAAACAAAAAAACGAGCCAATCAGAGGGGCTTGTTGAGCATGTGTAAACATCTTTTATGTGATTTGAAAGCGCGACCATATGCCTCGAAGGAGAGATGAAAGGAGACGAGGAGAAAGACGCGAAAAAGATGGAGAAATGGGGGGGGGACCTCTAGCCTTCTGCTGCTGTGCGAAATGAAAGCCGTTTTGTCTTCTGTGTTTCTGCTCTCCTCTTTTATCTCTTTCTCTGTGTCTATTGGCCTCTTTCTCTCCGCCGCTCCACTTTCCTTGCGCTGGCATTTCTCCTCCTAATGGAAAATAAAGACTGGAGAATGACCAAGATGGGAGCTGCAAATGGAAAACATGGAGTCAGTGACCCGGAGGCCAGGGCCTGTCCATCTAAGGGGCCCCCGCAGCCTGAATCATTTCATCTCGCTTCTCCGCCGCCGCTGATTAGACTACAGACTATAGAAGTCATTGTGGTGTTTTAAATTTAAAGGATTTCGAATGGTTTTCAGAGGTTTAGGAATCATTTTTAAAACCCCACTTCAGTGTCTGTCAGAAACCTTTCAGATGGACGGTGTCTCCTCTTCTCTGCTGGGAGTGGATCTCGCCATTTCATCTATTGAAAATGGGGAGCCTGTGTCTCTCGTCGGTTTATCCAGAGAATTTGGGCCGTTGCTGAAAGATGGGAGGAGACGGGATTGAGATTTCGATCAATAAAGTTGCGCATTGTTGGGGAAAATGTTGTGGCGCGGCGTTGACGGAAAGATCGATCTCGAGTATCGTCGGCGTATCTGCAAACTTTTAATTGAGAGAGAAATGTTCTGTGAAGAAAAGCAGATAAGATGACTCCGATTAAGGACGCTCCACATGCAGACATCTCAGTTTTATTGGATTAAAATCACCATCGCTTTCCATTTTCTTGGACCCGTTTACATCTGTGTCCGTGCAGCTTCCAGTGTTTTTCTTCCTGCATGGACTTCCCTCCCAAACGTGGCTACCTCGCCCACCACGCCGTCTGTCATTGTCCAGGTTTGGCCACCAGTCGCGGTCGTGTAATAGCTGAGAGGGCCACTCTGCGCTCCGTAGCCCACACATCCAGCTTATCTCGGACTGCAGAGACCCGACGAAACAAAAGGCTAAATAAGGGATTTGCCGCTATCGAGACAGAGGCTGACGATTCTCTCCTCACCACGGCAGAAAACACTTATCCAGAAAAGCTTTTTTCAGTGGCATAGGCTATGCTTCGGCAACGGCGGCGTCGAGTTTTTAGCCGCTGTGAATGAAGGAGGTCAGTGTTAAAATGGAGGCGCAGGAGTAAAGACAAAACTGACTTCATTATGTTAGAAAAAAAGGAGAGGAAAACTTAATATACTGGCAACATTATCTCAAATCATATTTTTTTCCAGAGTTTGAGTTGTAGCGGCACTGGGAGTTGAACACATTCCGGCCTTTTTTCAGAAAGACGCCTATTTAGGACATACCCAGAGTACATTGAATGCTGTTCATGAACAGTTTGGTGCTCATGCTTGGTCTTGGTCTCTTTTAAAAGCTAAGACTCTGAAGTTTCTATCACAAAAGAATCAGAATCTCTCTAAGTGGTTTTGTTCTTGAGGAATCAAAGTTGACACACAGTTAAAAATAAAAAGTTTTTGGGTTCGTCTGAATTTTTTTTTGTTATCTGATGCCTTCAGAGGAAACTGAGAACGAGGTCAACTGGATAACACAAGATTATCAGAGAATAAAGTCTTACATACTTCCAGTTCAAATTGCATCTAAAATGGACCCAAACTGAGTTTATTGCAACCTTTTTTTCTAAGTCTATAACCAGGCGTTCCAAACTGTGCCATTTGGACACATGGTGAATAAAAAGGCCATGACTTTTGAACACTTCAACATACAATCATAATCTTAGGCTCCACTGAAAGGAGACACTCAGGGGAATTATATTTTATAATTGTTAAAGTACCCGATACAGAGTAAGTGAAGTAAAGTCACATTTTTTCATTGCTTCTCATTTGATATCATGCACAGAAGTCCGCTCCTTTACGCAGTCTCCGAGTGCCCTTGAAGTACACTAAACCGGGGAATGACGTATACCGTCGTTTAGAGCAGCTCATTGGCTGCATGAAACGCCAATCATTGGCCTGCTGAAAGGGAGGGGGAGGGGCTTCTTTCCAGCGATGACGCTCATTGGCTCCTGAAGGCTGGTGACGGCGCAGACGTATGAATTCAAAGGTCAGAGGTCAACGGTCACTTACAAGGTAGACAACGGTTCAATTTACGTGTATTTTTCGATAAAATACGAAGATTGCGACGTATCTTCTTCTTCGTCCAAGACGTTGAAACAACCCTTCGTGGATTTTTATGGATTTATGGACTGGAAATACGAATGAAATGGACAGTTTGGACCCTTACCGTTACAAACGGAGCGTTTTGACCTGGATAATATCGATTGTTGGATCGATATGAGGCTTTTCTGGTGAGTTTATGCTCGTTTCTCGGTTTTATTGTTTTAAACAAAATGTGTTGGTTGTGTCGGCTGTGTTGGTTGAATCCTATAGTGGTTTATATCAATGAAATCAGGGGAAAAGTAACTTTCCAACTACATATAGCATGTAGCATTTACTCAAACAATACTCCCGTACAGAGCGCCGATTTCTTCAAAAATATATATGTACTGTCGTCCCACATACGACCCAGAGGAACGTTTAGGGGTTGAAGATGACGTCGACTAGTCGATGACGTCACTCATAAAAACACAACAGAACGTAATGCTTTGCAACAATGAGGATCCAATATTCTTGACCTGAACACATATTGTAGTGCCTCGCACAAAAGAAGCTCAGGAGGATTTACTGCAAGTTAATTGACGCTTGAACATGTCAATAACATCAGTCTGACACTTGGAACGAGCGACTCTCACTCTGCAAACTCTCACTTTTAGACTTAGACAGACTTTAATGATCCACGAGGGAATTTACTCTGTCACTGTAGCTTTGTTGCATGTAAAAGTAAACACAACAAAAGATAAAATAAAATGAGAAAAAAGTAAAGTAAAGTAAAAAGTGTAATCAAAAAATTTACAGAATTAGCATTATGAAAAAAACATACAAAAATAGTTGGGAAAACAGTGTCTGAGGTTGTTTGGTCAGTTGCGTAGCAGCAGCGGCACGGATTGTGTCATGGCGTGGTGTGTCCTTGTCCTTGTCCGCTGAGGGAAGGATGTAAACGCCAACGGAGTGTGTCCGCCTGAAAGCCGGGGACAGACGCCCTGTGGTCCTATGAGCCAGGCTTTCAAAGCTCTTCTCACGACACACTCGCTCTGGACACACAGTCCATTTATTCCACCGCCAAAACCTCACGTTTCCCCGTGAATACAGACGGCACCGCCGACCTGAACCTCCTTCTCCGCTCCTCCACCTCCAACTCCGGTCCCCAGCTCCTCCCCTGAAGTTCAGCGGGACTCTCAGGCATCGCTCCGGGCAGCTCAGGGGCCACGGGCAGCGCTAGCAGCCGATGGCAGGAACACAACAACACCGGACACAACGGCCGCTCAAATAGTAGTAACCAGTCAAATAGTAGCTGGAAGACTTTACCGACCAAATTTCTGGTTCTTTGGTGCACATATGCCTTGGTGGACTGTGCAATGACTCATGATCAACTTACAGGTGTATAAAGCTTAGAAGAACAACAAGAAATAATAAATAATAGAGGAAATCCACCAAACTCCACAACCAACGGCCAACAAAGTCAAAAAAACAAACAAAATAAAAACAGCAGAAAAAGACCAAAAGACCAAAAACCATTTGACTGGTTCAAGGCACAGAAAAAACAACCATTAACACACTTAGAATAACCTAAAAAGCTTCTTCTTGTGCAGCTAATCTCACCGCTAACGGGTTCAGCCGACGTCTCTTAATGGGCACTGTGAAGTGAAACCGAAAGCTTCAGGAGAAAAACTAAATATGTTAATTGTTCTTTGTGAAACTATTTCCTCCACGCTCACATTCTCATTGCATCTTCATCGACTAAACAACAAAAAGCTCGGGGAATATGTGAAATAAACGTTTAATTTAACTCGACCACTGACTTTACAATGAATGTAAGTCTGGGTGTTATGTTTCATGTTGCTAATGTTCAATCAAACCCGGGAGCAGACGAAGGTAAGAACAAAGAACCGATGCAGGTGAAACAAACCGATGCTAATTCGCCGTATCTGTGCGTGCGGGGCTGTAACGTGCGGTGATTAAATGCACGAGGAGGTGGCGATAAAAAGAAACTTGACGTCCGCCGGCGGCGCACAGAGTTCTGTTCAGGCCTATAATCAAAGACGCGCGTATTGGTGGGAGGGGACACGTAATTACACCTGATTGCTCTTTCAAATGCGATACAGAAAGATTTATTCCAATCAGCGTGTTATTACATATGCTAAACGCTTCTTATCACACTCATTAAGATTCAAATGAACATTTACGGTTAAGTTGTAAATGTGCACATTTGCATCTGAGTAAATTTTCTATGGCTTTATTTTCTTTTTTTCCTTTTTGTAAGTGGAGAAGGGTAACAAATGAGCTCTCGCTCTCCCCTCGACCTGCTGTCTGTGTCGTCAGCAGAAACAATTAGACTTCCTGTGGTCAGACATGAGAGTAAAGCGGCTAATTACATCGTCTCCAGCCTCTGCCAGCTTTGAGCTCGGCCAGTTGTCGGACAATGAAATTATCCATCCGCTTCACTGTAGCCGCCTGAGGTCCGTGTTGTGTCATTATTGTGAGAGTTCGGAACATGACTCAGCCGCGAAGCTCGGCGTTGTGAGTTACTTTTTCTTTGAATGTAAATAGAAATGTTCCCTCGTGAAAGGGTTATTCTTTCTTTGAGTTCTATTTCCCATACCCAGCCTCTCTCTCTGCCTCCCTCTCCGTTGCTGAATTTATGAGATACATTTGCCAAGAAGGGAATTCCACTCGGTGGATTGTGGGAAGCAGACTTCAAATGAGTTTTAAGTACAGGCTGTTCTGTGGTAGTCTCTTTAAACTATTCCTTTCTCTCATGTCTGGGCTAATAAACAAAGCTGCCAAGTGCACAGCGTCTTGTAAAGTCTCCGCTCTGAATATAAGTGAGCAAAACGTTCCAAATGCACGTGTTTCCGAAACAACAATTCGAGTTAAAAACGTGTGATATTTCACGGCGAAAACCTTTGATTTTCACCGATCAGCCACAGCATTATGACCACTGACGTGAGAAGTGAATAGCGTTTAAACCATCTTGAGACTATTCAGTGTTCTGCTGGGAAACTTTTGAACCTGACGTTCATTGGTGTGACTTAGACATGTAGCACCCACCTAGACCAGACCAGACACCCACAAAAAACACACACAAAACGCCTCCAAATTCACCAGATCCCAAACTGATCAAGTGTCTGTGGGATGATCCACCAAAGAGGCCCCTCCCCTCAACCAATGGGACCAAATTTCTGGTTCTTTGGTACACATATTCCTTGGTGCACTGTGCAACCTTTCATCATCACGTTACAGGTGTATAAATCTTAGAAGAACAACAAGAAATGATAAATAATAGAGGAAATTATCATGTATCCCAGTTGAATATATCTCAACACTGAGCATCTACAAGTTCCTTCCGTTGACCGTCGTTACTGCACCGCTGCAGATTTGTTCCGACCTGACAAGGCTGCTTCACACCTCCGGACTACTTACGCCGTCCGAGTCTCCCTCTGACCTTTCAGTAACAACACGGAGCTCGTACTCCAGCTGCGAATAGATCTCCCTCAACCGGCGAGCGTTTCGCGGTGCTTTGACACTTAACCTTTGCTCACATCTGCTGCGCCGCGTCGGCTGCCAGATTTGCTGATCTCATCGATTTTTGTGTCACGTGCGAACGGGCTCCTGGTCATTTTTTTTTTTTTCGACGCCCCCCCCCCCCCCCCCCCTCGAAAAGATCTCACTTTGCGCTTTCTCTCCTGACTTGTAACGTGACTTTCTGAACTCCGTGACTTCTCTGTTCTGGCCCGAGTTTTTGCTGACTGAAGTCTCCTGATTATCTCTGAAGGTGGAGGAGGGAAGTGTATGCAGCTGTATTTGCTGTGGGCTGATAACGTGCGCTGTGCCTGCAGCGCCACAACAGAAACACGTTTGGTTAACGCGGCGTTCACGCCACGTTTAAGGACATGTGTTTATGTTTAGGGGGGAGCTGTGGAGTCGTGGCTAAAGGGGTGCAGCTTGGGCTCTCCCACCCTGTCCATGGCAACAAATGTCCTCTTCACCATGTCCATGGAGGACGGAGACAGCAGCCTGACACTGAACCAGCCCTGGTGTAGAGGGTGGTGGACATTGTTCACCGTGGACTGGAGTTTATTCGTTCATAGTTTGCAGATGAACCAGTACAGATCCATCAAGTTATTTGGGTTATTTGAGTGACACAAATAAAGAAAGAAATCGCAAACATGTAGAGTTTTCAATCAGAAATGATGCGCTTCTCGTCAGAAAGCAAATAACTGAAATGCACATCACCGTTGAATGTGGAGTCGATACTACGCTGCACACGCCACCTTCCCTGTGGGAAAAAAAAAAAAAAAACGCCGTTCGCTTCTCGCTCGTGTCCTCGCAGCCAATTCAGCTTGTGTTATCACGGCCTGTAGCGAGGCTGTTTGACATGCATTAGATGGTTCTGTCCATTTACACTCTATCAAAATAAAAGCCCGGGTCCATCTATGCACAAACGCTGCGGTTATGGATATAATATAGATAAGTCTGCCTGCCTCGGTCTCTATGAATTGAAGCAATTTTCTGATCCCGGGCTGCCAAAAGCCTTGAGGCATACAGAAGTGCTTTTTTTTTTTCTACTTTCTTTTAAAAGAAAGTATGTGACAGATTCTTGGCAGTTTTGTAAGTAAGTTTAGTACGACATGCTCTATACAAGATGGGAAAATCACACAAAGAGCATTTATGTTCGAAAAATCTACCCTATCCCCCAATTTGACTTTTAGTTTAGCAGCAGCATCGGCCTCGGCTTATTATACATTAATATAACAAGATGCTTTCATTATGATAATCAATTAAAAACACAGATGAATCAACTTTTGCAATGAGAGAATAATTAAATTATTTCTTAAATTCCACATTTGCAGCATTTTTCTGTAAACTAATGGGTCATAAATACAGTAGAAACATTTATAAATGAGTCTTCTGCTGCCATCGCTGCCCCGGCTCCTCTGAGATGACCCCTGCAGATCCATCACCCTCCCTATTCTCCACCCTCCTGCCCCCTTTTGTTGAGCCTTCTCTCCTTTCTATTAAATGCTTCGATGGGAGTTACAAGCCACTCAATCATTTCCTTCCCCTTTGATCGAAGCCGATTGGGGTGGAGTGGGGTGGAGTGGGAGTGGGGTGGTGGTGGGGGGGCCCTGGTGTGAAGAGAATGGACCCACGGGGGAAGGCAGCTGCAGGCTCACACAGATATTACATCATGTTTATTTAGGACGGAGCACCAGACTCATCCGGGGCCACATGTGCCAGTGTCCTGCTGGATGACTTTGATCTTCACTACCTACCCCCCCCCCCCCCCCCCCCCCCTCCCCTCTCACCCCGCCTCCCCAGGGCCGTATACAAGTGAAGGCCATAACTTCTCTTAGATTAAAGCTAAGCTAAGCCCCCTTGACCTCCAGGGTCCAGAGATGCTATTGGTTGCCCTTTGACCTCTGACCCGCGCCGTGAAGGCAGATAAAAATAAACCCGTTGTTAACTGGACGAGTGGTGGGACGGGCAGGAGCTTTGAAGCAAAGAGCGATAGGACGGGATCAAGTGGACGGGAGGGAGGTTTCTTGTTCCATCCCTCTCTTACCGTTTTGCTCTGTCAAGGTGATGTTGCCGGGCAACAGCCGAAGGGAAATGGGAATCGGCATGGCAAGGTCAAGACTAAATGCTTCACACACACACACACACACAAACACACAAACACACAAACACAGGTCTGGCTGTGAACCTCGAGCTTGATGCAGGAAATCCCCTCAAATCCTTTTTGACTTTTTATTTTTATCAGATTCAGAGCCACCTGACTCTTGGCCCTGCCCTTTATCCGTATCTCACACATCGACTTTTCTCCAACCACCTGCAATAAAGCTGGCGAGGATGGGACGGGGAGGGGAGGGGAGGGGAGGGGGGCAGAGACCAGCTTGCTTTTCCCCTGTGGAGCTGAGGAGGGATTACCGTCACTGACCTTGAGTTTGGTTTTATTATTTGTTCGTTTTTTCCCGTCAGTGTTTGATGCGGTGGCTGGAGAAAAAAAAAAAAAGTTTGAGGGAAATTAAACAGGAACTCAGAGACTATGTCTGATATCGGTTTTTAGGAACATGAAACCTCATGGCTTGTAGATAACGATGGAGTCCTGTTAGATCCCTGTAGGTCTCGGCTTCTTTTAGAGGTTTGCAAGAAAAACGACTGTAAACTAACATTTTATGCAACAGGTTGCAGGCAAAAACAAATCATACTGAAACTAAATGTTATAGACAATCAGATTGTTTTAGATTTAACATCATGACCATTTACTGACTGCTAGTCTTTTATACGTCTGTGTCATTGGTTGGATTTAACCTCTTAATGCCAAATTACATATTTAATTTTATATTTTGCTTTTTTAGTCATCACACACCAGTATTTTAACCTGTCACACAAACCCTTAAATGTCTCTTGTAACTTTCATTGTTGGAGTCAAGGAATCTCTCTAGCACATGGGTCTTCATTGTTTTTCAGGCCAAGGACCCAAACTGATGGATGTGCCCTATATTAAACTCAGCCTAATGCTGTTTATAAATCTACATTATTATCGTCATTTTTTCATTTAATATCAGGCTATTCAAATATATTATCAAGAACATTTTTGACATTAATTTGGAGACTAGAAATCAGCTGCATGGAGGGAAATGGAGTATTTTGAGTAAATAACCTTTTTTTTTCTTTCTTCTTTTTTTTAAAACATCTCTTGAGTCTAGAATGTGCAGGAGACGTCATCAGTGCCTCTTCCGCATCAGGTTTTGCTGAATCAGGAATAACTCTGCTCTGAGTGCTCTGTGAGTTAAAGTGATTTCAGGGAGGTCTATTTTTCTTCATGTTCCCGTGCAGCTATTCAGAGACGGGGGGGCATCTCACAAAGTACCCAATTTAAAATATGGTTTCAGTCCCTCGTACAGTGTGTCATGGCTTCAACAGAATAACTGCAGGTTAAATTCCTTCCATATGGACGTAACCCTGAGGTCCGGGCTCGCTGCGCGGTACAAAATCAAGTCTAATCACACGCTAAAGATCACAATTTGAGCAGATGCTGAGTTCAATTTGTGTGAAGAAACATCAAAAAGATGCAGGAGCTGTTGATGAGGAAGACGCCAGAGACTTTTTTCAAGAAGCCTCTCTTTCAACTTGATGCTTTTTATTTTAATTTATTTTTTTTTTTATCTCGTGCAGATATTTAATTTGTCAGGAAGGTATGCGAGGAGAGGAGTAGGAGTAGGAGCAGGAGGGGAGCACGGAGGCCTCATGGGCATCAGGCAGCGCGGGTAAACAAGCTTCAAAGCCCCAGCAGAAGCCTCAGACTTGACCCGGGGTGAAGCACGACTCATTAGTTACATGCCAGGCAGCATCTGGAGTGATCGCACCGTACGCTGTGGACTTTACCGCTGTGAACTCCACACACACCGCGAGTGAAAGCAACAGGGCGTGAGCATTTAGGGGGAGAGCGCACGTTTGAAACCCTCGAAAAGTGTTCGATATCGGTTTGATCTGAAATATTGTACGTGAGTTTTAATTCTTAATTCTCGGAGCCCTGCCGCTCGCTCGAAGATGTTAGGTTTGAGTTCACGGGACGAGGTTGCATGAGGCAACAAAAAGAACTTCTCCTGCAAAATGACAACACAGCAAATTCATATTTTAAATGAGATTTTTCGTCCCGGGCCGCGATACATTTCAGCTTTATTGGAAAAAAAAAAAACCATCGCTTTCGCGCTCACAACCTCCGCGCTCCCTCTGATCAGATAAACGCGTTTTGTACAGTACACCCGAGGCTCTTTTCACAGAAATCCATCAACGCGTTCTCTTATCGAGAAATAACTGATTTATTACGGCCGCGGAAAACCGTCCTTGTCGACTAACCCGTCCCGCTATCGCTTTGATCGTGTAATGGCGAAGCGCGGGGATGAAAACCTCAAAAAAGGTGGCGTCGCGTGTCTCCGCCTCCCACCGCACAGGCCTCGCGGCCGAGCCCGTCCTCCCGCCGTCCTGCCGCTTCTCCGGTCGTCAGATGATGGATAACTGCGTGGCAGATGTTTCAGGAAGTAGCCCATTGATAACGGTCCCAGAGGAGCCCCGTGATTGGAGTTCATCACCCCCCCTCCCCACGCACCAGAAGCCCATCAATCACCGGCTGAAATTGGAGGCTGCCCTTGAGTGTCAGCGAGCAAGCGTTGATGGAATAGGTGTTGATGAGATGCACTGATTTGAGTGCCGCTACTATCCGGAGAGGCCGAGAGATGATTGTTTATAGCCGGGGATGTGCAACGTACTTCTGATACCTATAGATCAGAATTTAAAATGATGGACACACTCATAGATGTGGCCGATCCAAAAGGCGTCGAATAAAGGCAACAGAATTTTGAGGTTTGAGTTGAGGTTTAAATAGGACGATGGTCTTGAGACTGGAGGCTCCCAGTGACGGTAGCTTCATTAGATCACCACTCATAGGGTAAGTAGCCTCTTAATGACGGGTAAGTACCAAGCCGTTGTGGAAATTAGTGCCACAAGCAAGTTTCTGATGAGGTTTACCTGCAGAGTTTTCCTGTTTAAACCTCAACTTCCCACTCATCTCTCAGAACTGAAATAGCTACTCGGACGAGTGGTGAAACGTCTTTGACCCGGATGACGAGAACCTTCACAGACGTCGTGGCTGATGATCATAGTCGCCATAGCAGACCTTCAGACGATATGAACCTGTGTGCAGAGCTGGACGTGGCTGTTTCACTCACTGGTGACAGCAGCTGGTGGAAAAAAAAATAAAAAATGGCACAAACCCAGTAGCTACATTATGTAGTGTGTCCTCGTGTCATGCATATCCAATGATTGTGCAGCACGAAGGAGAAAAAGCAGGTCAAGCTCGAGTGAATGGTTTTCTGGGGCTTGATTTGAGATGGAAACAGGGGGAAAAAAAACATCAGCAGAGGTAAAGATGCCTAAACTGAGGTGGTGAAGTGGTAGTTAAGACTAAAACAGGGAAAAGCTTTCAGTTTGTCAACAAATATTTTTTTTTTGTAAAGCCAAACTACTCTTACATGGCCGGGTAGCTGTGCTCAGATTGACGGTGGACGCAGAGCAGGCTACAAGTTTTATATCCAGTCTACATTTGATAATATTTGTGGTTGGTTGGGTTGATGGTGGATCCATGTTGACATGTGATGCAGTTTGAGTTGAATTGAATGAAGTTGTTTCACATTGAGCCAGAGGTCAGTCATTTTCTAGTGTTGGGCTGTTTGTGAACGTCCGGTTTGGTCGAGTCTCACGCTGTTGGACGCCAGTCACACCGCTGCTGATCGGATGCTCAACGTTGGGAACCGGAGCATAACAAGAGAGAGAATTAAACAAAAAGAGTTCAATGGTCACACAGAGGCCTCTTCTCAATTTCCATCTTGATCTTTTCTCAACATTCATATCAGGGATGATGTCCCAGTCGAAATCAGTCTCCCACGTCCCTGTAGCATTAAACATCAGTCAGTGCGTTTACATGCACGTGGAAAAAAACGAATTATTGCCTTAATCGGACTATAACAGGAGAACTTAAGAGCATGTAAACACGTTACTCTGATCGGAGTTCTCATCATCCAATTGAGACACCCAGATAATGCGATTGAAATTTGATTTTTTCTTTGGCATGTATACAGTGAATCACATTTTTCAATCGGATAATATGTGTGTGCGCATGCTCCACAACGATTGCGCTGGCATGTGACCCCGGAACAAAAACAGCAAAGAAAGCAGGTCACAGAAGAAGAAGAAGATAAAAGAGCCGGTAGAAGAACCGTCTGAGGGATAGCGCCATCTTACCTGCACCAGAAGTAGCGCGAACATTACGTACAAGATTAAAAAATGTAGTATTATCCGTCTGGTTGTTGCTTGAAATGCTGGTCTGACGCATGACGATATATGAGGCGATATATATGTGTGATATATCACGTAATAGGTCAACCACAAAGCGAGCCATATTAATGGGGTACTAACCCGCTGGTAAGACACATATCGCCACCTAGTGTGGAGGAGGAGAACAGTTATTCGACTTTCTCCGCTGCTTGTAAACTGGGACAAGGACTTTAGTCAGAAAGTTGAATTTCGAGCATAATTCAATTAAGCTCTTCACGTAAACGCAATGATTGGCTAGAAGAAAAGAAAGAAGATGACTTTAATGTTAAAGTCAAATTGAAGAAGACCTGCTGTGTGGAAGAACTTTACTCTTAAATAGCCTAAATTTAGTTTAACATTATAGCAATAATATTAGTTAATATCAAGAATAAAAAAAAAAAAAAACAATAATCTGCACTCAAAAAATGTAATTATTGAAGACACCAAGTTATATTCGGACAAGACGAGAGCTTTCATGAAGGCGGCCGTCTAGTTTTCCGACTTCTATAACTGTAACGCCGATAACTCAGGCGTGACGTCGTTCCCAGTGTTGAATTCCTCCCTCTGAGGTTAATGGAACGCACCATTAATCTTGGCTACACAATAAAAGCAGGTGTATCTATGGGTTGTCCAACTGGGGCTACAATACGCAGTTCTCCATTACAGCTGAACGTTTTCATTAACGTGCACCTGTTTGCTCACCACCTACCTGCCTGGTGACCGCGCTGCCTGTTTTACTGGGATCAAGTGGCGCAGCGCTCGGGACAAAAATAAAACCCAACCCTAATCATGCAGCGGCGGTGGTTGTGGTCGCTCTTTATTTTTACTTCTGTTCCTACAGTGAGTTTTACCACACCGCTGCCCTGAATTACCATTTTATTGGTGGTTACCAACGTTGTGGCTTGTGACCCTTTTTTTTTTTTTATATAGTCGAGTAAAGGCTGCCCGTCATCGCCTCTAGGTCTGGGAGGAGTTGAACCGAGGAGCCAGGTTTAATTTTAAAATTGAACTCATTTTAAATTGAATCACACAGAACCAAAACAAGAGTGTGATTCAGCCGCATTGTTCACATCCATGTCTATTAATCAGTCATGTTAGATTGACCTTTCAGGGGGTTTTTTGTGCAGCACAATGAAATTCCTCATCAATGATCTCATGGGAACTCAAACTGTGAAAGCTCATGTGAGAACGGTCTCACCAGGTAGATAATGTTTCCTTTTCTAACCCAGACAAAGAGACCTGCTTCCTCCGGTGCTGCCACCGTTTGGTATTCCCGAGCCGCGGCGTTTCTCCTCCGAGCCTGTTTGACGGGGCGCAGAAAGCATTCAGCTCTGAAGGATTTGAGAAACAGTGCAATCGTCCTGAATTTAAATGGGTTCAGGGCCCCTCGTACAGATGGCTGGGTGCGCGGCCAGATACGCCGTTCAATAGTTCAGAGCCCGCTCTCTTCGCTCTCTAATCGCACCTCTCTTTTTCTCATTGCTGTCTTCGCGGCCTCTTTATCACTCCTGCTTCTTTACACACCTCGTACACTGGAAAACACACATGCAGAAGCACACACTGTTGTTTTTTTTTTTAATTTATTTTTTTTCTCCGTTCTCCGGCTCCCTCCTCCCTCCTCCCTTTCTCCTTATTTCCTCGCTACAGAGGATCGAGATAAAGAAATCGTTTCTCTTTCACCCTCAATCAAGTTGACACAATTACACAAACCGGCGTGCCCGCCTCCCTTTGTTTCTCCATCATGCCCTCTTCTCCCTGCCCTCTTCCGTTTCCCACTTTCTAAAAAGCCTGAGGAATGAGATTTGGAAAACAATAATAACACTTTGGTGTAATGGCACAAACCAGGAAGCCCACGCGTCGAACCGTTTTTCCTCGTCCCTCCCGTCAAACCCACGCCCGGGCACGTTCCACCTCAAACATTTATTTTTCTTTGCATCGCGCTGCAGCTCCGAGCTCAAACTGTGAAGATGAAGCAGCCCAAGAATGTCACGTTTCACCTAACGGAGCCCGAACGCAATGAGGGAGCGACGTTTCCTGCAGCTCACCGGAGTGATGGATTAAGACCAAAGCGCACCACATTAAAACAAATGGGGACCAGTGAAGGCTTCCAGACATCTCACATCTCATCTGATGTAGCGGGCCACCCGGGGAACCAGATGCTGGGAATGTGTAATGTGCCGGGGGAAGGTGGTTGAAAGGCAGCACCGGCTTTGTTCATGAATCTTTTCTTTTAAGTAAAAAAAAAAAAAAAAGCAATGGCCGATTTGAGCAGCTTAAAGTGTCAGTAGAAGTATAAAAAGAAGATGTTCCTAAAACGTGCTGCGCTGCTTGGAAAGCGCTGGATGATGCAAATATCGTGTCACTCCTTCAGTAACTGATGAGACCGTGGAATATAAACAGATCCTTAAACATTTAAGTTAAAATTCTTATAATTGTGGTGAGTGTTAACGGATTAAGGAACCATCACTACAGATTTTTGCGACTCTACGGCAGCGCTTGGCATGGCCAGTAATATTACTAGTAGCTGCCATTATGTCACATCCTGTTTCTGTAGCGTCAAATAACTAAAACTTATCCAAAAATTGCCACATCATTCATTTCCATCAACCTTATATTACATCTAAAATGACCATCTTTGAAAAAAACTTACACATGAATATTACAAAGTTCAGTGGATGCTACATACACCGATCAGCCACAACATTATGACCACCTTTCTAATATTGTGTAGGTCTCCCCTTGTGCCTACATAACAGTTGTGTCTCATCAGAGGATTGGACATGGGCCTTATGGGGGTGTTGTTAGTGGGGGGGTCTTTGGGTTCTCTGGGTTGAGACGATCATCCCACAGATACTTGATCGGTTTGGGATCTAGTGGATCTAGTAGAGGCCGGGGTCAACACCTTGTTCTGTTCCTAAAGCGTTTTTGTGTGTTTTTCTGCATCCTGCTACCATCAAGGAGTGTCATTGCTATGGGGTGGGGGGTTTTCTGGTCTGGTCCAGGTTGGTGCTACATATCCAAGTAACAATCAATAAATACCAGGTCCAAAAGTTTCCCAGCAGAACCTTAAACTGAACCTTTAAAAATGGTTTTTGTAATGTTATTTACTTCTCCTGTCAGTGGTCATAATGTTGTGGCTGATGGGTGTATGTTGTAATGCCAGCGACATTTAATCTGCTTTTTGTCCTACAATGACAGGAAGCTGGTGTTCATGAATGATTTATTCACGTAGTAAACATTTTAGTTTGGTGTTTAGGAGAAGAATATTACGTCCTTTTTACTCCATTTGTCAGGAAGCTTTGTTCCAGCTTAAGTTATTAAGTTATTTAGCAAGATACAAATCTTCACAACATTTTCTTTTTATGGAGCTGAAACATTGCCCTACTTCTTACGCTAAATAAACTATTTAAAATCCCTCCTGGATTAGATGGAAAAGGCAGCATCACAAAGCACTTTTTGCTGTTTTTCAGAGCTCATAAATTGTGCGTCGTCCTCAAAGGGCGTTTACGAAACACACCTGTGATACCTAAATGAAACGTACATTTTAGCGCAGCGCATGAATCCTTATTTGGGGTGAGGGGTGTTACTACATTCACTGTGTGTGAGCACAGGTTCACCAGTGGGATTGTAAAGATGAAAAATGAGGCAAAAATATCATTTCTTGCAGCTCCATCCAGGAGATGAATGTTACATTATGCATTAAGGAACACGGAGGGTCTGCAGACTCCTAAGATACACTGCATTTACTCCTGCTCCCAAACACGATGACACACTCGTTCCAGTGCGCTTCAACTTTTTGCTTTTTCTTTTTCCTTTTTGACAGCTTGACTCTGTTCATTATTTCCACGTGAAACAGCCACTTCACATTTTCCCTAATTTCCTTTGTTGAGCCGCGTTCACGGTGGTCCGCGCACTTGCTTGTTTCTTGGCTGGCATGTAGGGGTAGACGTTTAATCCAAACAAGTTAATTAGCAGGGGAGGGGGGGGAGGAGATAGCATCGGTGCAAACGAGGCTAATGAAATAAACACTGTCCTAAAAGAAGAGATTAGCAATTAAGCTATTGGAGCGCGGAGTCATTTATGTTCCATTGTGCTGTCTTTTAATGTGGCACAGTAATGAATACTGCTCCTGCCTTTTATATCTTCCTCTCTGTGCGTGCGTGTAATAATAGCGGCGCGCTATTCGTTCACCAGCCTTTGTTTACTAAAGGGCAGTATGGCTATTTTCCGTGCTGACACTCGGTGTACAAACTCTCCTACACTTCCTGTATATGATACGAGGCTGTGTTTATATTTGCGAGATCTATGGAGGATCTTTCAGAGTTTATTGCCCTACTCAGCGCAGTGTTTTGAAACGCCGCTGATTTAAATAAATGGTATTTCTTTAGAGGTAATGCGTGCTGTGTGTTTATTTGGCTGATTAAAGGAGCGTATGAACGCGTGTTTACGCAGAGTTTGTGCGGTGCGTGCGATTCCACGCTGTGCATGCAAACCTCCGTCACACATTCCTCGTGTCTTTTTGCAACGCCGGGGACAGAGTGCGAGAGTCGTGTTTACGCTATTGCGCTCACGTACGCCGCTCTCGGCCGCGCGCACGTGCGATTCATCTGGCCCGGGCCCCTGCGCTCGCTGATGAGTGGGGAGCGCAGGGCTATGCAGCAACGCGGCAACTCCCCCCTCGACTTCATCGGCCGCGGCGCCGTTCGTTCCACACATCTGTCTATCTGTCCGGCCGCGGCTGGGGAAGTCATTAACCCGCCGGCCCTCTGGGTTCCTCAACGCCACCGACCAGCTTTTTGTTGCCAGGGCTTGATATAGTGTGGGAAAGGCAGTGTGATATATGGGCAGGGAGGGTTTCTGCAGGAAAATATTTGTAAATAAGTTCAATATCACCTATTTTATGTATTAGACATGAGCTAATGCTTATTATTCCATCTGTGTAGTTATTGGAAGACAGATATGGACTGTGTTTAAAAGCTGATGAACCTCACACATCAACCATAGTCTTCCTGAACATCGGTGGCTCTGGATGTTGCTGCATTAGCACTGCCTTAGGTTGTGTTCACGTTAATAGCGACGTCTTTACCCCGTCCTGCTCGCTGGTACGTAGTTTGAAGTGAATCGACTGTATATAAAACATGGGAACGAGTAAACGTATCTGGGATGTAACTTAAGAAGTAACTTAACTGTGACTTCATCAAAAAATACAGCATAAATTAATATTACCTGACACTTGGTAAAGCAAAGGGTCCATTTACTTCTCTGTTCTTTCTCTACCTGTAAAAATATGACTGCTTTTCTTATCTGTTGGTTCAGTAAATTGCACAACAGCTATTCACATTTTCTTTAAAATTAATTTTACAATTCAGACGCTATTAAAGCCTATGATAATCAAACTGATGCTGCTAATCTCCATGATCAGTGGCCCGTAACCACGGACACCCTCTTTATTCTGTCTGCGGTTTCAGGTCGGTGAAGGTGGACGAACCCTCTGTGATGTGACCCCCAGGTTTCCTGCAGGGTTAAGCTTTAAAGCTCGTTCCCACAAATACGTGCAAAGTGGAGCATTGGCTGAGCTGAAGCAGGCAGGCGATGCCTAGACCAACAACATCTTTACACGTGTCATACAAATGGTGACATTAGCTGTAGGGACCAGAACCGACATTCATACTCTGCTGTAAATTTGGACACTTTAACGTGGAGGTCTACGTCTACGAGACACCGTCGTCGTTTTTCTTAAGGGTTTTGCATTCATGCGTCGTGCAGGTGTTTTCGGGAGAGTATATGCTTTTGTGTCAGCTGTCTCTGTGTGTGTGTGTGCTTATCTAATCTTATGGCGGCTTATTTTAGAGCGCTGGTGCCTGTGTGTGTGTGTGTGAGTGTGCACGTACAGAGAGGCCGTCTCCACCTGCTTATCTGAGAGCCAGTAAATCATGGCGTCACACGCAGTGAGCCTGAACGGGAATGTGCTTGTCTCCGTGCACATTGCTGAACATTCACAGCCTGCGAGAGGGATAACTGTGCAGCTAAACACGCATACAGAACGTGTCTGTGTTCCTGCAGAATTACATCACTGTTTGCTCGCTGCATGTGCACATACGCGGGCAGCGTGTCCGTCCACACGCCGGAGCTGTGCATACGTGCGTCCGCTCAGGTGTACGTTAATGCAAGAGACAGTCGGCCCGGCAGAAGTCATCCCTCATGTCCCACCTCCTAAACAATGGGCCCATTGTGGCGCGCGGGCAGAGTGACAGATTCAATATAGCCCGCGCAACAGAAAGCAGATTAAGTCACTGCATCATTGCTTACGGCTCCTTTTAGACGCCATTAATTGCCTTCGTCCCAGGCAGCCATTCTTTAGCTTCAAGTAAAGAGGTTTGAGAAAAATGAAAGCTTTAGCGAGAATGGATATCCCCGTTTCAGGAGCGGCGGCTCAGCTCATTTGCCGCCTTGAGTTGCATCGTGCGTCGCCGGGTTGTTTGAGGTTGATTACCTTCGGGGGATGATATATATATATAAAGTTGTAAAACTTTGCGAACAAACACAAAGGCGGCGATGTGAAAATGTGACACGTTATAAATGTATAAACTCAAACTCTCTCTCAAAAAAAACACCGTTATTTCTATGGCGTTCCCTAATGCTCGCAGCACGTATGCCATGTCTGCAAAAAGGCTAAAAGAGCAACTGTGCAGAAGATATCAGATGCCTCGCCTTTTTTTATTTTTTCGAGTCACTTGTCTGAGTCAGTGCTTTGAGAGTTTCTGGCAGTCGGGTCCTTCGTGATATCATTGCTCTGGGATTCAGTGTCAGTCCTGGCAAGCGTTTTTTTTTTCTTTTTTTTTTTTCTCCACAACGTAAAGGCTCAAGGGGGCTATCATCCAGCCCGACTCCGATGCCAAAGTTCATCCAGTCGAGGAGGAAGCTGTGTTAAGCGAGAATCTGATCACTGTGTATATGCATAGCTCCGGTCTCTGAGGGGTTACAGCGTGGACATGATCAGACTGAAGGGGAATGACCTCAAGGAGTCACAAGAAGCGTCTTTAAAGGAAAACATTTTATGCTCAGAAGTTCTGCGAGGTCCATGTTGTTCAAGCATAACATTATGACCACCTTCCTAATATTGTGTAGGTCTCCCTTGTGCCTCCATCAGAGAATGGACATGGGCCTTCTGAGGGAGTCCTGTGGTGTCTGGTGGTAACAGGATGTTATTAGTGGGGAGGTTTTGGATCCTATATGTTCTTTGTGGATCATCCCACAGATACTTGATCAGTTTGGGTTATAGTGAATTTGGAGGCCAGGAGTCCATCAAGGAGTGTCATTGCTATGGGGTCGGGGTGGGTTCTACATGTCCACACAAATCCACCCCAGGTCCAAAAGTTTCCAGCAGAACACTGAATTGTCAGGAGATGGTGAATGTCATCTACTCCTCCTGTCGGTCAGTGGTCATAATGTTGTGGCTGATCAGCTGATTCTAGTGCAATGCCCCAGGCAGATAACAAGAAGTTCATAAAACATTGAAAACATGATCAGAGTTTCCATACAGGCATAAAGTTTGCCATGTATTTAGTGCCTGATAGAGGAGAATATCATGTTTCTCTCATTTCTAGTCTGTTCTGTGTTTGTGCAAGATTTTTGGGGAGTAAACCTTCATGAAATCTTTCTTTTAGTCATCTCAGGTCTTGGCTAAACACGCTGTTTGCATCAAACCCCATCAAACCTGACATAAAACCAACCTCTAATTCAGATTATGTCTAGATATGGTCTTATTACTGGTTACTTTTACACCTGGTATTAATCTGCACGTCCGGTGTCACCTCTTTCTCTTGTTTGCGAAGGTCCAAATTAAACGCAGCACGCTTTTTTCCGACTCATCCGTCCCACGGTGACTTGGCCAAGCGGCGACTTACTGTACTTAACCAGAAACATACGGTTTTATGTTCCCTTTTTAAACCGAGTGGAGCTGGGACGTAACAACGCTGAACGTTCCCACATCGTCGTTGCACGTCTCTGCGGCGTCTGCGGGTTTTTCATTTCACCAGCTTTTCCAGCAAACCTTCTCTCCAAACAATAAATTAGAAGGCGTGAGTATCGGGGCTCAGCTGCGCATGAATGATTAATGGCGCTACTTTGCAGGGCGCTCCGTGCAGCAAATAACCACAGTAGCGAAGAGGAGGGCTCTAAATGCCGTGGAGGGCACTGCAGGAGATCAGAAACTATCGAACCGTACGGAGAGAGTTGGACGGAGTGAAGAGCCAAACGTGTCTTCATACTGATACAGCGATGGAGGGGTCTTCATGTAACATTGATTAATTTGGTTGCAAGTTGAAAGCGAAAACTTAAGAATTTGGACTTTTTTTTGTTTTTCCTCCCTCCCTCCACTGGCATCCTCATTTTTATTCCGTTCCTCCGTCTACATCTAATTTGCTTGGCGCTGATTTGTTTTGTTCCGAGACTTCAACCAAATTATTTTTACAGAAGGCTGCACGGAGATCTCTCTGGTTTAATGGACGCCTTTAAATCACGAGCATCCAGACTTTTAGATGAAAAACGCCTCCGTCGTATCGGGCCAAATCCCGATCGGGCCAGAGTTTGAGGGGTTGGGGGGGGGGGACTGGGGGGTGGGGGGGGAGTGAAGCGGCAAGTGAGCAGCACTGGATCCAAAAAATCTTGGATTCCCCGACAACGTCTGAACCTCTTCAACATCTCAGGAAAACGCTGAGTAGAACAGAGGGGAAGATTTACAGGAAGGGCTCTGTGATGTCCTCCTTCCTCCTTCGTTTTGAGTCCGTTTCCGTAGCAACCTATGTCATTTTTCTAGTTCCTGGACATGCTAGCTTCATGTGCTACGGTTAAATGAATAGTTAGACCCAGCAGCCGGTTAGCTTAGCATTGGATAAAGAGGAGAAACAGCTGGTTTGTTTTATCTTACAGTTAAAAAAAAAAAAAAAGCCTCAATGATTCTCCATCCAAAAATGTGCAGTGCAGGCACACACTGTATTTGTAGGACAAATGTTGTTCTTTATTTATTTTTATTTTGTAATTGTATTGGAGCTTCCAGCAAATGGTTTTCTGGCATGTTTGATGTTTTTTTTTTTCCGTTTATTTCTCTTGATTTTTTTTTTTTCCAGTGTCCTCTTCGACATTTGTTTTTGTTCCACTACTTTCCCTGATTTGCTCAGACGCAGACCTTGCACAACGAGGACTGAGATTAATTTGATAATAATCTGGCTCTGACTTCTTTGCTGCTTGTGCAAAAAAAACAAAAAAAACAAAAAAAAAAAACATTTGGCAGTTAACGATCTTGGAAGTCGCTGACATTCTTCTGTCCTCAGGAGAGCCAAGAAAACCTCTGTGAAACCAAGTCCAGATCGTCTCCTCTGCAGAAAATCACCGCCGCCGCCGTCATCCCGACGTCCACATGAAAAGCGAACGACGGGTTTGAAGCTCGTCGTCTCCCTTACCGCTCACACCGTTTTGGCTTTTGACAAACCTAAGGAGCGGTGCAGAGCGGCGTTGAGCGAAGTGAGAACCAGCGGGCAGCGCTTCCCTTTCTCCTTTTTTCATCCGTATAAAAATGAAATGAGAAACCTCACTGTAAGTGCTGGGATGGATATTCTCGCCACCTGCGGCACAGAACGCGTCGACCGTTGAAAATAACTATTTACCAAAAAGTCGTTTAAATTCGGCCTCGGAGTCTGGATGTTTGACGCGAGGCCGAACCCCCGGTGACTCCGGAACATCATTTCATGTTGCTGCTTTCACTACAGGAAACGCACCTTGTGGCCCTGATGGAATCTGTGAGCCGGCGTACACTATGTTTATGTTGAGCTCTTTAAAGTATTCATGTTTCCTTAACTTGGCCGTTAATGGCCGTAGAGTCACGCGGCTCTTAATGGCATTTAAAAGCACGGCGTACCTCTTAAATTCTACCCTCTTAGCACATTTCATTTTTCAGTGAAGATGTAAATGTGGGCTTCACGCATATTATAAATGTATCTTTTAATTATCCCCCAAAATTTGAGATGAGCCCCCGCATTTATAAAACCCTAAGAGCAACTGTAAAGGCGTCGTCTATTCTGTGTTAATCTATTAATTTATTCATTACCTTGATGACTAATTTAGAAATTAATCAGTTACATACTATACCTGAATACGCAATAAATTATTCCTTAAAATATTATTTATTTAAAGGAAAATTTCAGACTAATGCCTAAATCCTTGTATCGGAGTTTGTGACATTAATGTGTTTAAGAGAGTTATTTTAATTATTCATGACATGCAGTCAAGGATCACATATGGAATTATTTAGTAAAGGGCGATGTTTAAAACAAAGCAGAATATGTTTTGGATTCTTCAAAGTCCTTTTGCTTTGATCGCAGCTTCACTGAAGCTCTTGGCGTTGTCTCAGCTTCATGAGATCGTCACCTGGAACAGTTTTCAGTTAACAGGTGAGACCATTAGAAAAATCCCAAAAACATGTCAAACTCAGACTGTGAAACAATTTCAGAACTGTCTGGGATTCTGCTCTACTAGAGCCTCAAACATGTTTACATCCAATTTGCATTTTTCTGCGTGTCCCCGCTGAAGGGTCCTCTTTTTCCAGATTAAAATCTGGTCGCCCTAGTTAAGCTAGTTAATGGTCTGACTGTCGCACGCTTGCACACAAGACACTCTAGCTAATTGCATGCTGATTACACTTATTTGAGATACTGAGATACTTACTTGTATATCATATATAAATTGGTGGTATAAATATTCTATATAAATTGAACCTGTACCTTCTACCTAGCAGTAGCATAGCAGTAAAAAGGGCTAAGCTAAGCTATCGGTGGTTGAAAGTTACCTGGTTGTGTGGTGGCATCTTGGAGGGAGGGTGACTCCAGGATGCTAGCACTCTCTGTTAAGTCTTCTTGAGGTGTTGTGGGCCTAACTTAACAAAACATCTGTGATGGGAGGTGTCCACTTGAAAACCCCAATGATGTCCGTTCTACTGCTCTTGGCTAGGCTAGTTAGCTGGTGTCTTCTTGTTCGACTGCTAGCCTGCTGGTTGATTTTCAGTTGGACTGGCACAAGGGATTCTAACATCTTATCCTGTGTAATAATGAATGCTATAATTATTTTACTTTATTCTTATGTCTATGTCCTGTTCATATGTTTTTCTTATCTCGTGACTACTTGAACAACTTCATTTCCCTGCGGTGATCTTGAATATTGAACTTGCCAAGGGACAATTTGTGGAATTTCTTGTTGTCTTAACTTCCTGAGACCCCATGTCCTCATATGGGGACATTAAGTTTTAGGTTTTTGCCATTTAGTGGAAGCAAAGTGTTTATTTATTATTTATTATATCAATGTTTCTAGTTTGATACGACACGCAAAGTTAACAAATTTAGCTACAACGGCGCTAATTAGCAAGTACTCGTTTGAGGACATTGAGACTTCACTTAATCAGGTTTGGGGGTCCTTGGAAAAACATTGAAGACCCTTGTACTAGAACATCATTTGACAAGGCTATTCACTGGAGAAAACCAACCCTACAGTACAACTGATGTCGCCAAACACATTAAGAAGACAAGAAACAACAAATTCCCCCTGGACACGTCACACCTGTTAACTGAAAACCATTCCAGGCGTCATTAGACCTCATTAAAGCTGACTGAGAGAACGCCAAGAGCTCCAATAAAGCTTCATCAAAGCTCAAAGAAATAAGACTTTGATGAATCTAAAACATGTTATGATTAATTAAACACTTTTTTCTGTACTAAATAATTCCATATGTGCTCATTGATAGTGTTGATGTCTTCACTATAAATCTACATAGTACTGCATATATGCAAATAATTAAAATAACCCTCAAACACCTCAGTTTTACAAAATTTAATAATTTATGTGGTTTAAATAAATTGGATTTTAGAAGGAATAATTTATTCCATATTAAGCTATAGTATGTAACTGATTAATTTTACAATGAGCCATCAAGGTAATTAATAAATTAAAAGAACATAGAATAGAATAAAACTTCAGGGTATAGGACTTTGACAAATCTAAAATATGAAACGTATTTTGACTTGTTGAACAAATTGTATTTACTACATAATTCCACGTGTCCCTACATATTTTGATGTCTTTGGTATTAATCCCCATTGCAGAGAATCCCCAAACGTTATTAAAACTAACGACGTGTCCAGACCTTTGACTGGTGTATTTAAAATTTAATGCGTGTTTGTTCATGGATGATGTTGAACTACTGTGAAGTAGCTCCGTGTCCACCGCGGCACGACTACGCTCTCTAATATGAAAGCCCGGGGATTTCATCCTCATCCTTTGATTAAATTTAGTTGCAGATCACATACACGAACTAACATGTGTTACCTTGGCAACAGTCGATCACACTTCAGCCCCTTTCATTATTCGCACAGAGAGGCTGCCATATGTGAGACTCCACACAACACAATGTGCAGAGTTGATTTTTAAAAAAACATGTAATTTAAGACGTTTATTCCAGTTCAGCAGTTCACTGCATATCTGTTTGTTTGTCGGTCTTTCATCTCTTTGTTCAGGGAGAAGATGAATATTCAAAAGAACGATATACATCACACTGTGCGGTACACACCGTATATGCAAACGTAACAAATAATTTCCTCCCACAAGCTATTTAATTTGATCAATTATTTGCCGTAACTGACAAACAGAATATTAACGCTACAGTGACTTTTAATTAGTTTCCTAACGTACATGTTCAGTTCAAAAATACAAGTTAATCAAATGAAAAAATGGTTTAACATGCACAATATTTCTTTACTCTGACTGACTGTGGACGCTAAATAAAATAATCTGATCAGACATACACCGATCAGGCAAAACATTATGACCACCTTCCTAACATTGTGTAATGTTGTCTCCCTTGTGGTGACTTGATTAGTTTGGGATCTAGTGAATTTGGAGGCCATGTCAACACCTTAAAGCTGTTTTTGTGTGTGTGTCATTGCTTTGGTCTAGGTGTCTGGTCTAGGTGGGTGCTACATGTCTCATAAGTAACATACACATGAATGAATACCAGGTCCATTTGTCACAAGATGATTAACGTTATTTACTTCACCTGTCAGTGGTTTTAATGCTATGCCGGATCAGTTTATGTGTTCAAGTATATGCCACAAAATATTAATCACTACAGAACCCACTTGAAAAAGTGATAATAGTGAAATACCCCTTCATATCCTTCACCACAGTGACGTCACAACGTTAGCTGGAGGAAAACAGAGGGAAGCTTGAGGCGAACACTGTTGGTGTCAACCAGGAAAACGTCATCTTGTTATATTTTTAGACACTAACACTAACTTGAAGTTTTATCACAGACCAGACAGTTGTGAGATGACTTTGGTTGGAGGCAATTAAAAGAAAGGATTGGAGTCAGTCAGTCACCAACAACTCTATATTTACAGTGTACGTCAGGTAAGATTAATATCTAATACATAATAATTTTCAGCCTGGATAAGGTTACGGGTTAGAATAAATTGTGACTGAAATAACATTAAGTTAACTTTTTAAAATAATACTAGTATACTAGTATTAGTATTGGTACTAGTATATTCTCCAAAATATGTGTTTTCCTTGTCTATTCTTGCCATTGAAATATGCTAACCGCTGTTTATGTGCTATAGTGACTGAGCTCTTTTGCCTCCAGTTAAGCCCCGCCCCTCAAAAAACGTCACACTGTTTACAAACTGTGAAGGAGTCTGTAAAAGAATAAATAGTTGTTTTCGCCTAAACTTTATTAACAACAAAGTCTGAACAACTGGTTGTTTTTCTGCCTCCATGTCTCTGTCACTCCTGGAAACTTGTCACCTCATGTTTCTGGCAAACACGCACAAAATAAATGGATTTGTTTTAAGCGGGAGAAAACAATCGCGTTAAGTATTCACAGCGTTATTTCGAGCTAATATTTTCCCCTGTAACAGATTATCAGAGGTTTACACCAACCTTCTCTGTCTGATTCAGCTTTTTATTCTGATTATTCCTGAAATAGTGAAATATAATTGTCCGTCTTGGCCTTCGTGTTTTAATTGACTGGCGCATCTGGATGCGTCGTCTTTTTTTCTTCCCAGTGTGTTTGTTGCTTCACGGGCTGAGATCAAAAGTGTGTTAATTGACGCTCTCCTTCCTGATCTCGGCATATGGCGAGCTGATGCACTGCTTAATGTTGATTCCCAAGCGGCGAGAGACGCTCGGTGAATCACATACGACACACACACACACACACACACACAGACTAATGAACATGTCGAATGATAGATTAGAGTTAGAGTGGAGTGTCCCCAGAGGCCGATGAAGAGAGACTCTTAAAAGGAACACAAGAAACATGCAAGTACGCTCACTTGTTTGATCCTCTGTTGTTCCTGCTCAAACACGCATGCATGTATGCGCACACACACACACACACACACACACACACACACACACACACACACACACACACACAGACACACAACACTCAGATACCATCAGGCTATCTCATCTAGGACAAGTGTGCACTGCTTTGTTCCGTCTGGTATTTGTTCCCGAAGAGGGAGCCGAGGTAAATTCGCGACTAACCGCCGCGCGCTCGCGCATTAGCATAAAAGACGGAACCAGCGCTGGGGTTGAGGCAGACAAAGGAAGGATTCGCAGTCTTTCTGGTGTTTAAATGAGGTATTTGAAGGTTCAGCGAGGGAAAGCGGCGCTGCCAGATCAAAGCATGTTCACGCATTTACGCAACAAGTGTATGTGCGCAGGAGTGGGAGATGTTTACCATGCAGCGACGACAAGGGATCTTATTCTGTCTGCGCTGTCATTCCTGCCCCTGTTTTCTCTCTTTTTTTTTTTTTCTTTTCTTGATCAGAAACTTTCGAAGTGTTGCATATCTGAGCAGCGTGGCTTGATCTCCCGAAAGAACACATGGGATCGGCACCGACGACTCCTGCTTCTGTAAACAGCTTCGCTGTGGTTTTTCTGAGAAAGGGGCCCGTTGTCTACAGAGAAACGCTGACTCAGAAAGACGAACTTCCTTTTAGCTCCCAACACAGAACCAATGACTTGTGAAGTGGTTTTGTTGTTGAGTTGCGTGGTAGATTCCTGAACTGATTTCAAACCAATGAAGGGAGTCCTTGGGATGGGTAAGAGGGGGTCAGCCATTGTTAACATCATTCCTACGTACCAGTGTGACTCATCTCATCTTCTACTACCACTTAATCCCCACTAGGGTCGCTAGGTTTGCTGGAGCCTCTCCCAGCTGGACTTAGACGAGAGGTGGTTCACACCCTGGGCAGGTCTTGTACTCACACTCACTCCTAGGGTCAATTTATGGTCATCAATTAACCTAACGAGGAAAGCGAAGTACCTGGAGAAAACCCACGCAGACACGTGGAGAACGTGCAAACTCCACCCAAACTGTTGTGGGACTGCAAATTTAGGTAACAGAGTCCTCTGTGGAGGAGGTGGTAATGGACGGAGAACAACTTTTAATTTAAACAAAAGACCTTTGGGTCCTACGGTTTGAGGGGAGGGGCCTCTGTGGATCATCCCACAGACACTTGATCAGTTTGGGATCTGGGTTTCAGAGGTCAGGTCAACACATTGTGTTGTTCTTGAGTTGTCATTGAAATGTTTTTGCGGGTGTCAGGCTGCATCCTGCTGCCATCAAGGAGTGTCATTGCTATGGGGTAGAGGAGGTGCCTGGTCTGGTCTAAGTAACATCCACATGAATGGATGCCAGGTCCAAAATATTCCCAGCTGTACACTGTAGTGTCACAAGATGTTGAATGCAACACTTTACTCACTGTAAGGGGTCATAATGTTGTGGCTGATTGGGGTATGGTGCTAAAGTCAATTGTAATTCTTCCAAAACGATTTTATGGAAGCAGCAATTACAAATATAATAAACTAACAGTTGATTTAATAAAGTAATTTGCATGTTATAACCTAGTTTCAGGATTAAATCAAGATGTATCACCAATAAAAAGGCGTCTATAAGTACAAAAAGTAGACTGTGGAAAAAAGTCTGATATTTATTCTGGCCTCCTCGTTCAACATTATTTTAGGTATGCTAGACTGCACCTCTTACAAGAACATATTTTTATGTAAAAACATGACAGCAGCGAGAACAACCCCTCACCACTCATCAGCTCCACTACAAACACTAAAACCACACACGGCGGCTCCACTGACCTTTTTACAGCGCAACACAAAGAGCGGCAGAGAGCCCAGACAATCGCAGGAAAATGTTTGAAAGTCACACAAACGGCAGGATTATCTGACACTCGGACCACTTAGCGGGTTTTGTCTCACTTAAAGGCCATCTGGTTTCGGATCGCTGACCCCGGCTGTTGTGAAAGTCTAAAGGACATTATTTTGATAAGCTGACACGATTTCTGCCCGTCCTGCTCCACTTAGACTTTATCAGAGCTTTTGGGTGTTTGCTGTTATCTTCCTGGAAGTGACATTAAAAGACCAGCACAGTGCTCAGTTAGTTGACAGACTTTTCAGGCTGACGTAACCACAGTCAGGTTAGCTTAGCTTAGCTTAGCTTAGCTTAGCTTTAACTGTCTAAAACTTAAACAAACTGAAAAATATGAAAAACACTACGGAGATTTAACATATTCTGGGCGATTACTTTAGCTTCCAGTTGGTGTTTGTTCACAAAAAGACAACATGATGTTCATATTGCTGAGATTACTTCATTCATTTATTTGTCAAGCTGTACATACATCGATCAGCCACAACATAATGACCACTAACAGGACACATAAATATCATTTAAACCATCTTGTGACAATTCACTTTCCTACTGGGAAACTTTTGGACCTGGCATTCATTCATGTAGATGTTACTTAGACATGTAGCTCCCACCTAGACCCAGACCCCCCCCCCCCCCCCCGCCCCGCCCCGCCCCGCCCCGCCTCATAGCAATGACAGTCCTTGGAGGAGTGCAGGAACAGACACACAAAAAAGCTTTAGGAACAACTGAAAAATAAAAACATCACAAATCGTCCGTTCTCTTATGAGTCACAACCTTTGTTCTGGAGGCACGAAGGAGACCTACACAGTATTAGACAGGTGGTCATAATGTAATGCCTGATCACTGTGTGTGTTGTGTTTTTGAACAAAGAAAGGTAAGAGGTTAATAGGTGAGTTTATATCAGTGCTGTTATTTATCACTCCTTGTAAGCGTTTCCCCAACGACCTTTTCAATCCTTCAATTTAAAGCCTGCAGTAACTATTTTCCACGGTCAGTCAGGGTCAGAAATCAGTCGGCACTTCATCTATCATCATCTTTCAGGTTTGTAGATCAAACTAGTTAACTAGCTGCTTATTCACGGATTAAGTAGCTATGAAGAAACTCTAAAAGTACGAATATGAGACTAGAAAATAGATTCTTTTTAGCTCGGTTTAGGTTTTTCCCCAGGCCCTGAATGAAATTAGTTTAGCTGTATTTTCTATCTGTGTGTGGTGCTTGGTGCTGAGCAGGTGAGGGCTTAATGAGCTTAATGACCGATGAGACTGAACAATGAAGTTTATGGGGCAAAAAGCTCCATGGAGCTGAAGGGTTTGGACGACCGGGATCAGTCGGGTTATGGTGAAAGTTGAGACCTTTGCACAAACCATATGTAGCCTGATTAAAGCATCTACATTCTGTTAGAGGTGCATCTCACCTGCCCGGCGACAAGCCCTCAGATTAAAGCCTGCTCTATACACATGTGTTCGCATGCTGCGCGGTCAATAGATGGAGGCGCATCGACTCGTATCCAGCAGGCTGGAGTACTTGTACATTAACCTCTGTGGGGCTGTTCCGGGGTTCTTTCCCATGATGCCCTGCTGTGTGATCAATACGAGCACAGACTCATGACATTTGATGTTTTTTTTTCTTTCTTTTTTTTTTTTTTTTACAGAGTGTCGATGCTGTTCCATTTTTAAAAGGGCTGCTTCATATCTGGAATAGCTCTGCATATGTGTTATAACTTAAAGGCAATGAAAGGCAAAATATCCCTTTTCTTCCTTTCTAACGTACTATCTGTAGTAGGTGCATGCCCGTGTTTGCTGACATGACGTAATGGCTTGTCATAATTCATATACCATTGTACTGTATAAAGAAAGAGGCTTCGTCTGGCAGCCGAACACAAGCTCCAGATTTCTTTTGTGTGAGGCGTGAAAGGTTTTCCTATTAAAATAAAACAAACACCCTTGGACAGGAAGCGTGGCTCTCTGTGACTATTTGACATAAATCTTTGACATAAATCTTTTTTTTTTCCTCCTCCATTCAAACAAACCGATGAAATGAGCCAAACGGAGTGACATGGACTTAATGGATGGCTTCGGGCTGCGTGGGGCCTTCTCCTCCTCGTGACTAATCCTAATGACTAATCCGGTTGTAAATGATAGACCTGTCACTTCTTTTCTTTACGATGGGTCTCACAAAGCCTAATTCTGTGCAGTAATATTCACACCGCTGCATTTGAGAGATATCGGAGGTTATTATTTTTAACTGTTTAGAATAGAGGCGAGGTGTGTTAAGAAAAACACCTGATTTGATTTATGCTGCATATCAGAGGTTCACATGCAGGTAGTTTAAATAGCATGTCGCATCATGGTAACTATGTGTGGGTCTATTTGTTTTTTATTTATTTAAATTTTTTTTTAGCTCGTAGCATTAACTTCCTAGAGTTGCCAAGCAACCGACTAATGCAAACTGCACGATGATCAAAACATTAAGACGAGTCAAGTCCCGTCTATGCTACAAGTCGTTCGCTTGTTGCAAATCTCTTTGTTGCTGGTTTGTCGCAAGCTCATGTTTGAGGCTCTGGTCTCCTCAGAAACTCTTTTCCATATCCTTTTCCATGTGCGGATGAACCAAGCTCTTGTTGCATTCCTTGTTGCTTTTGTGTTTGCATCACATGTCAATCAGATGCATCAGTTACTCTCACTGGTTCTCAAAGTTGAGATTAGTTCAGCTTGGTAGTAAGGGTTGCACAAACCAGCTGATTTGTTGGCTTCACAGCTGGGTCATGGCCATTGTCTGTATGGACAAACCCATCGTGACGTCACCCACTGGATTCCGAACCTCGAATATGAAACTTGAAGTGGGCGGAGCCTGCGGCCGCCATGTTGGTTGAGCTTTACTCCGGTCACAATTGGATATTCCAAATATGGACATGAGGGTCATGTTGGAAGTTGACACCCACCCACCCAACTCAGCTCAGGCTACCACTGTGTGGGAATGTCCTCAATTATGCAGAATTATAAACCTTAATAAAAAAGTCACCCCCGTACAGTTGTCATGAATAGTGAAATAAACTATTGAGACTAAAATCGTGCCAGGCTGTAAACATGTTTAATGCTGTAAAGTTGGACTTTTTAACACGGAGGTCTGTGGGAATTTGCTGCTACTTGGTCGTGGCGCTTTAAACAGGAAGTCGACTCGTCACTGATCACGTGACAATAACAACATGGACGCCTCCTAGAAGACAGGTGAGGAGCCCACTGGGTTGTTGCAACAAGTGACGTAGTGAAGTACAATAAATGTACTACTGCAATTCACGCTCATGTGAAAAGGCATGTGCTAACGCTAACAGAGGAATGGTTTTTGTTCAGTGTTGTGTTAGTTGTTTTTGAGGTTGTAGAGCGTGTTTTTGTGTCCTTGATGTCAGTGAACGCACCATGCGAGAGGCGGAAGGTACAGCCCATAGTAGAATGTGTTCAAGCTTCAGTAAACTCCTGTGAGACGCAACAATGTGTATTCAGGCCAAGAGTACAGATTGTATTGTTGCAAAGCATTACTTTCTATTGTGTTTTTACTACTGTGTCTTTATTAGTGACTCGACATTCATTTGTCTACTTTCAAAAAAGTTGTTTAACCCCTACCTTGTACTCATCAATGTTGAATTTCCAAAACATTTCATAGCCTCTTGTCTCCACATTACTACTCGTCTCTTCCTGTGTGTACGCCGCCTTTACGCTAGGTCGATAAATGGCATTAATTTTTTTTTTTAATAATACAAATTCATAGCCACAGACTGCAGGGCTCACAACGGTGTCCTTTCCTAATACCACTAAAGTTAGATAGCAGCCTTTAGGGCATTTTAAGGCTCTTATGAAAGATATCTGTCCCCCTGCCTATTCAATAGAGGAATGAATTTAATAACTTGGGTGCCCCTCTCTTGCTGACTGCTGTGAACCCAGCATTAATGAAGGTTTATGTGACACGCTAAACCCCATAAGCTCGGTGTGGACTCATTATGGGGACATCAAGCTAGTTATCAGCTCCTCAGCCGAGCTTAGATATTAGACCTTAATATGAGAAAACTGCTTATCACACACTATGAGGCCTGTCAAATGGGGGAAAACGGAGGAAGATGATGGATGGCACAAAGAGAAATTTAATTTTGAAAATTTTTGTTTATTTCTGAAATTGGAAAATGGATTTTTATTTCACTCCATCATCCAAATGTTTCATTAAAGTGGTAGTTTTCCAGTTTCTGTGCAAATTTGTGTTTGAATGTAGCAATTTGAGAGTTAAAGTTAATATCATGGAGCAACAATATGTACATTCTATATGTATCTTACAGCATCACAGTGTATTTCAGATCTACTTTAGATCACTTTCATATTGCATGCGGTTTAGTTCTTCCTTTAATATCACTGCTGCTTTATAGTAAAAAGCAATTTCATGGCAGGTTGGTGTGGCACCATTGTGTCGCAAGATGAACTGTGTGTTTGTGTGTGGCTTTTGGAGAGGAAGCATTTCTGCATTTTCAGCTAGTTCCTTTCCACCGAAGTGGCATGCAATAACATCTTTAAAATATCATGAAAAATATAGATTAAGGCTAATTTAGATGGGATGTTAGTCCAGCCGATAATGACCACACTGTTTTCCTCTGGGTTCTGTATTTGTAAGTAGGACTTGAACTGTTTAAGGGAAGGCATTGGATTAATATTTTGCCATAATTTGAAACCGCAAAAATATATTTTTGAAAGATTTAAATGTGTTCGAAGTCCAGTTGAATTTTAATCGTCCTCACAGCTCCTTAGTTTATTTTTTCGAGTTGGAAAGTTAGTTTTATTTTGAATAACTGCCAAAATGATCCCAAACCAGCCCAAATTTTATTTACCCAACCTCTAACTAATTTCTACCGGCAAAATAAAATTCAAAACCGACCAATTCTTCAAATTTGACTGAAACCATAACTTTGTTTATAATATTAAGATCTGTCCAATCAAGGGACACTGTCAAATGATTGCTGCTGTTTTGAAAAAGGAAAATGCAAATATGAAATATTTAGGTGAGATTATGCTCAGACTTTTTTAGGATAAACTTAATATTTTTTTGCAGTTTTTAATCTATATTTAATTCACCTTTTAATTTATCTTCAGACTAAATACGAAATGAGTCGGTGGCCCAATGTCAAACAATCAGTTGAAAAAACACATGAATTGAATCATCTGCTTTGGAAACTGGATGAAAATTGCACTTTGATGCCTCAAATACGGGAGAATATATACGCCCAACAATCTGAATGCCACTGGAAGAAAGGCATGAATTATTCTCCTGTTGGATAATTATGATGAGCTGACCCATTTTAAAGGAATAATTACAGGAGGAAATTTCAAAACAAGACATTTTGGAAACCATTCTTCGGCTTATTTCTTTGTATCTATTCATTACGTGTCCGACAGCACCGTACATAATTGTAGGCGATGGCTGCGAACCTAACAAAAGGACGACCTTGCCAAATCGCAGGGGTGCTGGACTGACCACAACCAGACGGCCCACCCTGTCGACCTAGTTTTTCCACATGCACTAACTGCGAGGCGGCACGGGCACACTCTATTACCTCTGGAATGGCGGAGGAATTGAATTAGCCCAAGGTGGCTTAAGCATGTGGGCTTGTGTGAACCTGTTAGCGGGGTGCGAGTGCATCATCTTTCACAATCAGCCGTCTGTGTGATGTACCCGGGAAAATGAGGCTGCTGTGGCTCTGCAGATGGAGCGGCACCTCGCTGGTGAAAATGTAGTCACATTTTTTTTTTTTTTTTCTTGTGGAGAGAGACCCTGCTGGAGCTGGAGGCAGCTGAAGGACAGAGAGGAGCAGATAAAACGGAGGGAGACGTCTCGTATGAGTTGATTTTGTAGGTCAGAGGCAGTAATAGCAACTGTACATTACGACCTTTGCACATCTCTACGTGTTTGACTTGCAGGTAAATTGTGTGATTTTAAAATCTGTGAACACAGAGGACGGAGGATGTTGCTGAACAGCTGGCGGCTTCATTTAAACCTGATGTTGCCAGTAGTGATCGATGACTTCATCCAGTGACATCAGTGTGATACGAGTAGAAGAAGAAGGAGAAGGCAGAGTTTAGGAAATGAACTATCAGTAGTGAGCTGGAAGCTGAGATCTCAGGCGCCTGCTTGTCATCGTATGTTTGCAGAAATGAGTTTGATTGGGCAGTTATTTGGTGAACTACAAAGTCTTAACTAAACCAAACAGACCCATAAACCTCCATGTTAAAGTGTCCAGATGTTTGTCCTGCTAATGCTGGGTGGTCCTGACGGTGTCACGGTATTTCTTTATTCACGCATAATCATGTGTTCACAACATTTTCTGTTGGTTGAGAGAGGAATTAATACAGTAGATGGTAGTAAAACTGGTTTGCGTGGCCCCGTGTTAGCACTGACTGCTGAAAAAGAAAAAAGAATCAAATTTTATCAAGATGAAATGAAGAAACAGGGACAATTACAGTTTAATTTGCTTTTACATATTTATTCATATTTAAACTGCTATGTCTGTAATGTCAATAGCAGCGTGACCGGCTACCGTAATTACTGTAGTCTATGTGCAACCTTTTTTTCCCCCTCATTCCTCATTGATACAAAAAAAAAAAGATTTTCGCCCTCCTCTCTTGGCCTATTTTTTTTAATAGCTTTGAGTCACATGCTAACAAAATGGCGACGCTCTGAGCCGCTAGACTGAGCTACAAAACCTCCCCTCAGGAATCCTACGGGTGATGGAGGGTTCATCCGTCTTCTTCTCGTTTATCCACATCATTGCTGCTTTTCAAACTGCTTCAGTTTGCTACTTGTTAGAGCACAGAGAGAGAGAGCGCCTCTAGAGCACCTGGAAAATCATCTTCTGACCTTCTGCCGCCAATAACCAACAGTTTAACTTTTAGCTTTAGTTCCTTTAGTTTAGCTTTCACCCACTTTCTATTTCCTCTCTCTCTGAATGTTTAGGTGCATCAGTGAACTGTCTCAGGGAACAACTTTAATGGACTTAATGGCATTAAATATCGAGATGTGAGTGTTTTTGAACATTTAGAAGAGCAATAAACAATATTTCGAATACGCAACTATTAATTTTATGCATTGGTGCTTTTGTCTTGAGGATAAACTTATTTTGACTACTGAGGGGATTAGTCTTGAGTGAGTCAACTGTGGAAAAAAATGCGTGTTGACACCTGTGGTCCACGGTGCATGTGCTGGTTGTGCTTCGCTCCGTTTCCTGTCTGTGTGATTTCAGTGACTCACATGCCTCTTTGAAAGCCCTTCAAGGAAGGAAACCTAGTATTCATTGTCCCAGCGAGACTCTGCGTGGATGTTTTCTGCCGTTTTACCTTCATTTTTATATGGACTATTGTGTCTGACGTCGTCGACACTCAGCCTTGAAAAGCCATTCGTCAACATACACCTCCTTCTGTTTGCTTTGCTAAAATTACCGCGGTTTCAATGCAGCCCTTTGAGAGGAGGAGGGGGTGGGGGGAGGGGGGGGCATTGGTGACAATGTTATCACATGGCTCTCCAGGAAGTGGGACCCTTCACTTTGGGCAGTAAAAAGCTTTCTGTTCCCATACACCCATACACCACACTGGGTGCATATTGACTGAGATAAGCCTCAAGGTTTAAGGAGTGGCACAGAAGTTTTGATGAAACAAAGATTGTCTGATTAGGATTTATTGTAGAAAGCACATTGCACATAACACGTGTTTCATGTTCAATACTCCAATACCTCATCCACAACTCCACAACTAGTATATCTGTCTTATTTTTTCCATTTTTTTCTATTATTTTAATGTTAAAATGAATATGAAACAAAAACTATCCTATAAGACTGTCTTTTTTTTTTCAAAAACTGAGATTTAGAAATTAGATTTGTGATATTTTGAGCAAGAAGTCTGGACAAAATAACTGTATTCCAAGAATAAAGTCATAAAGTTTGAGGAAAAATGTATGTCCTTAGAATAAAATGTGCCTCATTTGCATATTATATATAACATTTTATAAAAATATTAAATTACTTTTCTCAAAAAATAACTTGCCCGTTATTGCCCTTCTCCTTTTCAGTACAAAAAAATATACAAAATAGTGCAAAGAAGGTATTATTTACAAAGATTTACAAGCTAAAGTTAAAATACTAATATTAAAAAATATTGAAAATATACAAAAATGATAAAATATATATATTTTTTTATAGCAGCAGTGGTAAAAGTGTACATATGTATTGCACAAGGTTTTTAGAAACGACAGAATGTACATAATAACGTCATCGGTGTAGTAAGAAGTCTGTCATTGCACGTCCTATATTATATTGTTTTATTAATTTCCCTAAAACTCGAGCAGCTGTTGGACCAAGATTTCCATAGCAATTGAATCCCCGTGACAAGCTCCATTCATTAAACTTAATTTATCAGTTTTTTCAAACTCTTATCATCTTGCAGTAGTTCCTCACCAACCTGTTATGCAAATAAAAACAGAAAACGCCACGCACCACTACACCACTACCCCAACAAACCAACAGGAGCTGCTCTGGAGAGCAATCAGCACCAACTAAAGCCGTCATATTGATGGATCTATCAACCACTGGCTGGGGTCCCAGAAGCCCCTGGCTTTGTGGTCGGACCATATTGTCAGCTCAGTTTGAGAGCCAGCGCCGGGAACCCTAATCCCTCTCTCTTTCCGAAACACCTACTGACAACTTTAATTACTGCCTCCAGAGACAAAGAGGTTTGTGGAGCTCGTTCACACCAGGGTGGCCCAGGTCAACGGAAGCACATTTAATTCTCAGGGTTGGGAACATTTGTATTAAACAGGGCTTTGTATGCGTGGAAAATATGTGCTCGCGCTTTAATTCTCACTGCCCTATAAGTAGCTATTTGTCTGGAGCTTTGATGACGAGTTGCAAAAAAATGATTTATCCTATTGAAATTTATGTCCAGTAGCTTCATCACATAGAAACAGTTGAAGATAGGGAATATATAACATGCTCCTCAACTGGTGTCTGACTATGGTGTCGTGTAGAGGGTGGTGGACACCGTTCATGATGGACCGGAGTTTGTCCGAGGTCTTTGCCTCTTCCACCAGCTCTACCACTACCACAGAGCCTGTCTTCTGTATCAGTTTGTCCAGCTGTGAGATGTCCTTCTTAGTGCTGCCTCCCCAGCACACCACAGTGTAGATGAGGACATTGGCAGAGACGTACATTAGAGAGAGTCTGACCAACTCAAATCATGGGCGCCATGTTGGATACCTCGGAGGGAAGATTGTACAGTGTAACCCTATGGGACGAATGTGCCATGTTGAAATAAATTTCTTATTTTCACCATTAATAAACCTATAAATGTTATTGCCAACGTCTGTCAATATATAAAAGGCCCTCATTTAAATATCACAGCGCCCATGAAACATGTGACCAGCTCAGAACCAATCAGCACAGATGGTCCATTCCCTAGTTGGACAGACTCTATATGGTAGAACATGGCTTCTGAAAAATATTAAAGACTCCAGGATAAAGAAAGACGTCTCTGACCTTTGTCAGCTGACCAGTCTAGTTTGTGATCCAGATGTAGACCCAGGTACTTATAGATCTGAACCCCCTCTACACATTCCCTGTTGAAGGTTACAGGTGCAGGTGGAGCCTGGACCTCCTGAATCCACCACCATCTCCTTGGTTCTTTCTGCACAGTGACAAAGTTGTTCACCAGATTCTCATCCATCCCTGATTCACCTCATAATTGCAGTGTCATCTAAGAACTTCTGGATATGACATGACTCTGTTTTGTCGTTGAAGTCCGAGGTATGCAGGGTGAATACGACAGAGGGTCCAGTGCTGCTAACGATAGTCAAGGAGGTGCAGTTCCCCAACCTGATATACTGAGGTCTCCCAGTGAGATGGAGATCAGTTTTCGCAATTGGGCTTTGAAATGTGAATTTTTCATACTTTTTTTTTCATATTTTAAGGACTATCTATTCAGTCTAGAGTTGTTGACTGGTCTTGTCGATTTCGTAAGTTAATACTGTATGTGTTAGTTGCAGTGCTACTACATTTCTAAAACCAGGAAACTCAAACGGAGATGGACGCATCCTGTCCAGTGGAAGATGTTTCACATTGAAAGAAAAAGAGCTAAAACTATTGGTTGATCTCTGGAGAGGAGTTATCACTTCCTGTGCATTCTCGGTTGTAGCGTAAAGACGAAGAACGGTCAAATGAGTTCAGTGGGTCACTTTAAGCAGCTCTGGTCATATCTCATATTGCAACTAATTTGAATAAGTCTCTATATTGAGCTGCCGGTCCCACAACGTGATTTAATCTTCAGGAAACTCTTTGCTAATCTAAATCTCCTGTTTCATCTCAGCGAGATCAAAACAGCCGTCAGTTCGGTGTAGTAGCCGCACACAAATCCTCTTTCTTTTTTTTGTGGCATTCTTAAATAAACATCACGTCCAAAACACTTTATCCAACAGCCCAGTTCCTCCAGGGCCCTTGATAAGGGGATGGTTGCGGGACTTTGATCTCAGGGTCCAGACTGCTTCCTGCCTCAAGAAGGCAAACACAGGAAGTGCTGGATCTGGGGCCTTTACATCAGCGCTAACAATGAGGGCCGAGTAAATCAGTGCTTGGTGACAACGGCTCTTGCGAGGACCATGGGAAACTTCCAGTGTCGACATAAAGGGAGCGATGGAGCATGTAAACACGACTGACTGGTGAAATACTAGAGTATAGCAAAAGAGAACTGTGTAACAGAACATAGAATAATCGTCAGGAGGCAGAGAACATTTAATGTACACAATAAGAGAAAGGAGAGAGAACATCTTCAGTTATGTGCAGGGCATACGTTGTCATGTGTAGGTCTCCCTTGTTCCTCCAGAACAGTTGTGACTCATCAGAGAATGAACTTGGATCAGTTTGGGATCTAGTGAACGTCAGGTCAACACATTGTGCTGTTCTTCTTCTTCTCCTTTAAAATCTAGAACTGAATTTAAAATCTTCCTCCGTACATACAAAGCCCTGAAAAGCCTTGTTCACCAACCTTCCCATGAATCGTGTTATAATCTCAAACTGTCACATAAGATCATGAGCTATGTGTTTCATTATTAGATCCCACGTGTTTCCTTCAGCTCGATATATATGTATCTATGACAGAGGTTTGTTTATCTAGTTTCTCTTGCTCTTCTTCTTTTTTACCCGGCTGGCCTTGAGCAGATGGGTTCCTCCGTATGAGCTGGGTTCTGCTCAAGGTTTCTTCCTGTTAAAAGGGAGTTTTTCATGCCACTGTCGCCTCCCAGGCTTCATCTGGAGGTTGCAGGTTGGTTTTTGTAAAGTGTCTTGAGACAATTTGTATTGTTAATGGTGCTATATAAATAAAACTGAATTGAACTGAATGGGTTTTTTTGTTTTTGTTTTTTTAAGTTGTTCAAGGAGTGTATTACTATAGGGTGGGGGGTGTCCGGTCTGGTTCTACATGTCCAATGTTACGACCCGACTCTTAGGCCATAACAAATAAGGGAAACACACCAATGAACTGTTAACAAAACCTTTTATTAATTAGCCAAATTAAACCAAACGAAACTAGTCAGCTGTGAAAATCAGTAACATCAGTAATGTGTGTAACGCAACAAGGCATCTGAAAAACAACCAGCTCAAGCTAAGGCAGGAGTCATCCCACTAAGTAACATCCACATGTTTGAACGCCAGGTCCAAAGGTTTCCCGCCGGCGTACGTCAACCGCTCCATCCAACCAGCAGGATCACATTCCCAACTACCCATCAGTCATCACATTCAAACCACTGATGGGTAAATACGTCATGCATTTACCCATCAGTGGTTTTAATCTTGTGGCTGATGGGTGTGAATGTGGGAGGATAAAGATGGTCTTTCTGATTTCTTAAACTGAACTTTATCAGATTTCTACAAAGCCATTTAATTATACTTTGCAAAATGTTTTTTTTCACGTCTACTTTTTTTAATCTATCTAAAACGTAGTAAGCGTATAAAACCAGTTCCAAGCAGCAGGACCAGTTCTTGTCGCTGGAAAAACCACTAACTGGTTTTCAGACGTCTCCGTCTCATCGTGTAATCTCTGACTGGCTCCGTGTTGCTGGGATCATGTCTCCGCGGGGGCCCACGCCATCTGCTGCGAGGCGCCGTGTTTTCACGTTTGCTGCGAATATTTTCTTTTTTGACTTTTTGGCTGCACAAGGATCCAACTCCATCCCCGGTGGCATTCGGTGATGAATTTAAATATCCGACGTGCCCAGAACCTTCGCTGTTAATCTGCGTGTAGAAAAACAAGATTCACACCTGAATGATCACGAATTGCTCATCAAGACGGATCAACCTTTTCCTGGCTGGCAGTCCGTCTAAAAAAAATGCACTAAATCAACAGCATTTCACAGCACGTCTGAACACATCACAATCAATTTTAAGCTACTTTGCGAGCCTGAGCGTTTTCCAAGTTTTGGCACCTTACCGCCGGTTTATTTTCCCACCTTTTTTTTATTTTTTTATTTTTTTTTGCTATTGATTCCTTGCCGTGCAGACGGGAGCATTCTCACAGCTGTCCCTTCAGACCCACTCATTAACAGCTCGACGGATGTTACCGTGCAGTGTGGGAGCACACCTGCTGTATGTAATGTGTACAGTATATTGATTTAACATCTGTTTCCATCCCCAGACAATAGCATTCAGCCTGACAGCTGAAGACTGTTGAACGCACGTGTTTTTATTTGAAATGTTTTCTCCTCCTTATGCTGCAGAAAATTCGTTTGTTGGTGAGAAGTTTCTCACCAACAAACTCGTACGGTTTATTTTTTTATAATTGATCAAGCAAGCAGAATATATAATAGAATATTTGCATTTACACAAGTATGTTTTATGTAAAATACTTGTGTGTGCATGTGCCTGATATCCAAGCTGAAATTTGTTTTGTCAGGTAGAGTGGGATGAATGAGAGCAAAAATATTTATTTTTTGTTTTTAGTGGTTTGACCCAAAGGGCAAGTCAGAGCTTAACCCCTGTGAGTGTAGGTGTCAGGCTGAATACATTTAGCCATGTTAGACCAGAGAGATGACCTCCACTGTCCCTCCACTGTCCACGTAACCTTTCTTACAATTTTTTTCCAAATGCCAGGCTGGTTGGGAAGTGAGCAGGTTATCCTAACACCATAGTAACGAGGCCTTCAGGGATTCCCATACAATGTTAACACTATGGCCGCCCTCCAGGGTCTAATTTACCCCCACCAGGGACTCATAATCTGGAATGTTTTTGCACATTTCAAACAGTGTTGTACTTGCGTTGTTTTTCCCTAATGCTCCTGAAAGCATCTTCCTCTGCTGCCTGTGGCCACGCCCCCTGAGTGGCAAAAACATGGTGGAATGTATCAGTAAATGCAGAGAGACCAGGAAAAATGTGGATTATCAGATCAAATTAAGTATAATTGGACTCAACAATGATCCATATGAACTAGTATGTGTTTGGAAAAGTTGGATTAGCCTCAGTTTCAGTTAGTTTAAGTCATTTCAGTTATGATAAATGTAGCTAAATAAAAGATGCTAAAAGCTTTACTGAGAAGTAACGTTAGCAATACAATAGTGTAGTGTTAAAAGGATGACAACGAGTGATCACAAATATTCAGTTTATTGTTTTATTGTTATTTATTGTTGGAACTGAAATAGTTACTATCGGTCGTAACTACGATAAAATAACAACATCCACAAACTTATCTGACAGCCAATAAGAAACTGCAGAAGTAGAAGAAGTAACATAAGGTCTGACTTCATCAAAAAATACAGCATAAATTAATACTACTTGACACTAAATGTGAAGCACAACACCAGGTTTTTGTGTCTGGATTCCAGTCGTTTTTACAGTTTAGATGCTAATAAATCCTGTGATTCAAGCTAATGCTGCTAATCTCCATGTTCAACTGTCACCTTCTGCTACTCAGTGGCCGTAACCATGGAGACATCCGCTTGTTATAACGTGACGTAAAAACCCTCTATTAGTGTTGCTAACTCATAAATATGTACGTTACTTTTCAAAACCTGATGCTTCTGCTCATGGACGACAAGGACACGACTCCAGACGTATTGTGAAGTAGCTAAACTGTATAAGCGCTAGCTAGCAAAGTTAGACTGAAAGTCAACTGTTGACTATAAATTGGATTTATTTGTTGATACTTTATTTAATCTTACATACATTTGCCCAAACAATACCACGTCTCAACAGCCTTTTCTTCAGACTTCATGTGTATGAGGTGCACAGGTGATCACTATTTGTCGCTAACGTCAGTGTTATTACAGTAGCTTACAGACGGACTGATACGAAACGCATGCTCTTATACTGTATGTGCCATAGACTGTATAGTTTTAATAGTTGGAAAAACCCCATAATTAAGGCTTTAATTAAAACAATAATAAATTAGTGTGAAAGACTGGGGCCTTAATGGGTCACGTACATGCTGTGATCACGTGGTTGTGCGCTGCTATGGGTTACCAGTAAAGGATGGACTTCTGAGGTTGTGTTTGAACAAGGGCAGATTAAAATACTGAATCTCAATTAAGTGAATGATTCCCATCATTATTAATGCAGATTAATCACACTTATTAAAATCTGTTTTAAATATGCCTGGAAGGGACACGCTCAGAGAAGTCTCTGCTATTGGTCTCTTCATGATCTGGTGGAGCTTTGAAGCTGAAGTCGCTGTTTCAAAAGACCCGTGTCTTTATGCGTTTCGTCACATTTGTTTCTGCCTTGTTTGTTCTTACTCTTTGTTTGGGATTTTTTGGAAATTTTGACACAACAGGGAGTATTATTACATTCTATAGGGTAAGATGATTTACTTCACCCGCACTTAAAATTCTTCTTGCTTTCCACAGTGTCGCTGCTGCTTCATCACTTCCTGTTGTCTCAACTATGATGCGGTTTGAGGACGTGATAAGATAAGGTAAGATATGACAGGATAGGACTTAAATTAAGGTATTACAGCAGTAAAAATGTTAAATACCAAAAAGTAGTATATGGCAAGTCAAGAGACAATATTTAAAAGATATTTAAGAGAATGTGCATGCATTATTGCATTATTAACACTTGAACAGCCTTAAAATCTGTGGATTTCTGTACCACACAATCCAGAAATAGAAGAAGCTATTGGCTCTTTAAGTAAAGGTCTTGTGTTCTCAGGGTCACACATGAACCAACTTAAACAGCTTCCTAAACACGGGGCTTTGCAGTGATGTAAACAAATGAATAAAGAATGAAGAAGGACTTCATCGTAAATCAGAGATTTAAATTCAGTCTCTCTGAGACAAAAAAGAAAAAAAATGTGCATTCAAAACGTGTTGCGCTATCGCCATCCGCCCGTCAACACCTCTTCAAACCTTCCTCGTGACTCGGACGTCTTGGGAGCGGAGAGAGGTCTTGTTTGCGAAAGCTTCCTCATGACACACAACGCTGCCCGGCTCCCACGGCTGCCTGAGCAGCGGCTGACAGGCGACTAATGACTCTCAATGAGGGCTCCCTGCAAACAGCCTCATGAATTAGTCATCACCTTCCCCTGACCTGTGCGCCGATACAATCTCAGGCAGCCTCGGCAGCCTCCCGACGACCGGAGGGGTTATGTAAGTTGGGAGATAGCGCGGTGAATGGATAGGATGCGGCGGGAGCCGGGCCTCGTTGTGGAGGGCTGCACGATTGTGATTGATCGTGGCAATCTGCTGTTAATGTGTGGGTTGTTTTGCTATGTAAATATATTTGATGCACTGGAAGTAAGTAATGGGGTGAGAGGGCCTGCTTGATTTGGAAGTAAGTGAAAAGGAATCTGCGTATTGTGCTAACAAACATTTCTTTAACCTCACTGAAATCACTCTAATCTGTTTATTGATGCTTAATAACGCGACTGGTGTGTTCCAGTTATGGCCTTGTTCATGAAATCTCTCGCCTTGTCCAAATATAACTTGGTGTGTTCAATATTTACATTTTTTTGAGCACATAGTGAAATTAAAGTCTTGATATTAACTAATATTATTGATATAATCTCAAGTTAAATTCTATTCAGTCTATTTAAGATAAACAAACTGTAAATCGAACAAATAACCTGAACCAACTCATGTGTTTTTTATTAGAATTATTTACAGTAATGAAATTTACAACATCACATAAGGCATAAATTTATGAAAAATATTCAAAAGGTTTAATCGTGTAATGTAAATGCCAAAACAAAGTTTGCCAAGATTGTGTTTCCCACTGTTTTGGTTTTACCAGTTTTAAATTATACTGTAACAGCGTTTCAACATATATATGTGGAAAAATGGTCTGTATGACCATTTTAATGCAACAAAAAACAATCAGAAGTGATGATAAACAGAATATTACAGGAGCTTCTAACTGCTGTTTACACATGGGGCGGCCATCTTGGAAACTCAACTCGGGGACAGTGAGGATTCAACGACTTTCAGAGCAGAAAATCGGGGACGTTCCAGTTGAAAATTCCATCTCGAAACTCTGAAATTCAGTCTTCTGTGTACAAATGGAATGAAACAATATGTCCTGGTGACACAACACGGCCACAACACGTAGGCCCATGTGCTTTTAACCAGTTTCGCCACGTTAAAGGTTTTTTTATATACTTTTTCAACCATGGAGTAGCTTTTTTGATAGAATTGCATTTTACAAACTGTCTTGTAAAACCTCCAATAATCACCTTTGGGACATTGGAGGCAGAGACATTTTTAAGGTGATGAATAAAACACAGCTTTATGGGACTATTTGTAGTTCACAAATTAATATAACGTGCATACAGGTAAAAGACTGGGCTCAAACCCAGAATGAACTGGTTTAAAATAAACACCTGTTACACTCGCAGAGTTGATTGTTTTTTACTTAACTAATGCTGAATGCTATTTGCGGACAATAGTCAGTGGTGAGTTCATAGTGGTTCTGTCTCAATCGTTCTGAACGCTCCTCACTCATCGGTCGGTGTTTTTAACCACCTCTTCTTCTAAAACCTGATCCACAGCCACTTGAACACCACAGGCCGACAAACTGTATCTATGAAGAGATCCTGACGACTATTTTAAAAGCTCCGGGGGAAATAACTTCATCGATCTGAAACGATGTCGAGCCCTGTGTGGCGAAAGAACCCTGACCCAGTTTGCTCCTTTGTTTTCACGGGGATCATTTTTCTTGGCAGGGCGCCGTAATTACGCTGCACGTCGTGCTCCGTGGACCCCTTTACATTAGACTCTGTTCATTAAGAGCCTTTGGTAACATTTTAATGTGCAGTCATTATCGCAGGCATCATAAAACACAATGGGGTAATGAATTAGCGAGCATTTTTCCATTAGCATGGCGCCTTGTTTTAGTAATCGAGTTTAAAGATGCGGAAGACCTTAGACATTCACGGAGCGAGTGATGAACAAAATCTCTTCACGAGCCGGAGACGCCACCGAGAATAATAATACCTCATACCTGCTACAATGAAACCACATCTCAGCACTTTGGAGATTATTTATTTTATTGTCAGCAACTTCAGACTTTTGTTTGGTTTAGTTCTTATAACATCTTTCAGTTATTTTAGTGACTTTTTACTTTACATAGATCATTATAATAAAATCTGAGGATAGTGGTGCTTTAATAAATGACCTGAAAACTTTTTATCATTTAAAGGCAGAGAGCAGCCCTCATGTCTGCATTAGACACTATTTGTTCTTCCTCTGTGTTCCCATTCCTTTTCGTTTAGCAAACTACATTACATTTGAAGGTACATCGATCAGCCACAACATTATGACCACAGACAGGGGAAGTAAATGACATTTAAACCATCTCGTGACAATTCAGTGTTCTGCTGGGAAACTTTTGGACCTGACATTCGTGTGAATCTTACTTAGACATGTAGCCCCCACCTAGACCAGACCAGACACCCCCAACCCATAGCAATGACACACCTCGATGGCAGCAGCCTGACACAGACACTCACACAAAAATACTTTAGGAACAACCCAACAACCTGGCACCAGTGTTGCCAGATGGGACAATTATCGTACCAGAAGCTTAAAATTATCGTATGTTGAGGAAAAATATCGTACAAACGCGATTTGACGTTGCTCAGAACCATCTGCTACAGTAAAATTTTACCACGTACCATAAAACATAGCTTATAATGCAGATTTACCTTTAAATAAATGTATTGAAGGGGTCAAATTATCGTACATTATGGGATTTTTGGAAAATTCAAGACACAAATCTGCTGCCACTTCACAGAAAAGCTGCACTACACATGTTGGACAGTGCAGACACTCACTAAATAAGTCTGTCTTCAATGTAAGACAACGTAACTTTATTAATATCCAGCGCTGATGCCACGTAGGACTGGATCTCTTCGGGCTCACGGATCACGCCCGCACACGAGTCATGTCACGACTTCAAATCAAAGTGTGAAATCATTTCACACTGGAAACGGCGAGACATTCGTCACAGATTGTGAGACACCCAACTGAGCATCCGCGCAATCACCGCGTCCTCGCATCCAGAGAGAGGGGGTCATACGGGACGCGGGGGCCGCCGGGGGCCCCGGGAGAAATGCATCACGGCCCCGCTGTGCCCGCGAAGTCACGCAAGAGTCACAATCTGTGCCGCTTCTGCTTCGCGCAGGCGTCGGGCGGGGGCCCGGGGCAGATGGGAGGGAGAGCGGTGTCATCTGGTCGCGCCACGGCGACCGGGGCATCGGGGCAACCTTTGTGTAATTAGATAGACGCTCTCAGCGGGGCGGCCGGTGAGCTGACACCGAAACCTGTGGCCGCGGGGATGATGGCGAGCTCGGCTCGGATGAAACCTCACCCCTTCACCCACAGACGGCGGGACTCCGAGTTACTGCTTATTTTTTTACACAAAGCGCGAGGCTGCACAGACCCGCGAGGACTATAAAACACCAGACAATGAAAATTGTCTGCAGACAGTTTATTGCAAGATCCATAATTAACAAAGATGTGAATAAATTACCAAACAGACTCTCAAGGGCCCCTGAGTGAGAGAATTTATTAACGCTGTTCAGCCGAATCCACAAAAGATTCTGTAATTTTACAGTCTGACAGAGTTTGGTTAGTTTTATGATCCACTGGAGACGAGCTGGTGAATGCTTGAAAAGCCGAACATGTAGCCTCACATGAACTTTAACTCTCTTAACATTAAAAAAAAACACAGAAAATATGACACGACAACATTTTTTTTTCTTTTTTTAAGCATTTTAGTTTGTTAGAGTCGATGCTACGTTTGGGATTGAGCGTCGTGCGCGTGCTGTTGTGTTGCAGGTGGATGTCTTTGTGATGGTATCGTTGGTTTTAATTGCTCACACCTGCTGCAGTGTGCGGCTCAGGTGCAAACCCTTACTCCTGAATATAAAAACTCTTTTTTTTTTTTTTTTTGTGGTTTCTCTCTTGGAACAATCTGGGATTCATTTATTAAAGAGACAGAGGTAGGTGTTGGAATGAAACCCAAAATGCACTACAGATGTCACTACAGATCTCTCTCTGGTGAATTCAATCATCCTCCAGAGACCAATTCTAAGGGAAGATGGTGCATGAGCAGTTTTAAATTCGGTCCTTTTAATTGAAGCTTCCTTCACATGGAAGTCTGGAGCTCATGGATGCAACATGCTTCTCCTTAAAGAGGCAACATCTGCCTGTCTCTCCTCATCAGTGGAGAGACAGGAAGTAACGGGGCGAGAGGACAACAGGGACAGGACTATAGAGGACTAGCTTTGTCTCTTATCAGCTGCAGGTTAAGTAGTAGTAAAAGAAAATGCTTTTGGGCAACTGTTGGCATCTAGAAGCCAGAAGCCTCACAATTTTGCAACTTTACAACCGGGTAACCATCACCATATTATTTATTACTACTAATTCTATTTCTTGTATGTTTGTATAGATATTTTATTCACCTCTATGAGAAATTCACATTTCCAGCAGCCTGACAACAATGGGACACACAGGGTCAAAACAAACTAACAAAAAATGATATAAAAATACAAAAGGTGTGTGTGAATGTGATGAGGTATATGTAAATCTTGTATATATTCTTGATTATACAACTAACTATACAGTATTTTATTCATTTAATGATTATTTTTGATTTTATTTGTTTTCTTTTATTTTTAATTAGTTATTTTAGCTATTATTTTTATTTAGTGTTTTTCTAGATTCTATCTTTTTTTTGCTGTTTATTGTTTTATTTATTTTTTTAATGTGCAACTGAGCTGACTAAGCAGTTTGCCTTGTGACTCATATAACTTAGAACGTAGAAAATGCTGATAATATCAACATTTCGTGTAGATATTATACATTATGAAAGGAAATTCTATGCAACTAAATTAAACACACGTCCCCTATTTTAAACGCAGCCTGAATCTGTGTTTTTATCTGAAATTTAATTCTGATCAAACTGAGCTTTGCCTCATTTTGTTCTTCCTGTCATTGTCTCTGTGTCTGTCGGGGTTGAGGTGGGCACCGAGGACCCTCCAGTAGCACTGATTAAACCAGATGGAATAAATGATCGGGAGAAAAGAGTGAGGGAGGGGGGGCTTTGAAGAAAAGTGCGAGATTGCATGAGAGAGAGATGTGGGGGGGGGTTATGGCACTGCATTATGCATCCTGGATTGTTAAGCCCGGGCAGCCTATTTTATCGGCCGGTGTCAAGGGTGCCACTCCTGCCTCACACTCTGTGGTGATCGGCCTGTTGCCATGGCAGCGGCAAAGCAACTCATTAGCAAATATTAGCCTTGGCCCGTGTAGAGAGACGGAGAGCAAGGAGCCGACTTTGACAGACATCAAATACTAACAGGTTTACCTCTGACAGAGGAGGGATAAAGAACTCTGAGGAGACGGCGTCGGAAATGTGCATCCTGATCGATCGTATTCATTTTGAGGATCCATCCACTTTAAATTTATGATGCCCTCTCTGTACGACGAGGTTCTTATTTTGAGAATATATCACATATGTAGATTTTCATTTTGGAAGGAAACTGCCTCAGATTCATCACACTGTGCAGGCTGGTGTTTGATTCCCTCAATCGGCTTCAATGCAGGGGAGGATGATGATGATGATGGCTTTTCTAACGATCAGCAAGTCAAATGGAGACGAAGAAGACTAAGAGCCGTGACACACTAAGCACACAGTCTGTCTGATGGTGTCAAGGTCTGTAACCCTGGTTTTTGTGGTGATCTTGCACCCTGTCGCCCAATCAGAGGGAGATCTTCAGTGCTCAAGAAGCGAAATGGAGACAAAGTCCAAAGGGCTCACAGGTGGTTCTTCTTATTTCCCATCTTCATCCCATCTGAACGTTCAAACACACAAAATTCTGCATCACAACATGATTATCTAGAAGGAACAAACTGTGGAACAACTGATCAGCGTGATCCAGGACATGCTAACCTCCGAGCCTTTTGGATGTCAAACCTAGAATATTACCACCTTCTGGTATGAAGACTGCAACTACTATGGTCGTGAAAGTTGGACACTCACAGCAAACACTGAGATGTTACAATCCCTTGTGCCAAGATCTGAGGCAAAACACATTTAAAAGCCCAGTCCAACTGAAAAAACTGACCAGCACGCTAGCAGCTAGCAACCAACGAGAAGACACCAGCTAACTAGCCTAGCCAACGGCAGTAGACAGTTTGCGCCACATCATCAGGGTTTTCAAGTGGGCACCTCCATTCACAGATGTTTCCTTTCGTTAGGTCCACGACACCTCAAGAAGACTTAACAGTGAGTTCCAGTCCTGGAGTCACCCCTTTCCATGCTGCCACCACAGCCCTACTACTAACTACTAAACCCATTCAGCTAGCCTCACCTGTAGCATGCTTCCCAGCTAGCTTGTTCCCTCCTTAGCCACAGCCAATCACTTGCTCGCTCTGCTGGCAAAGGATACAGTCCTTCAAAAGCTAATGCTACAGGAGGATGCTACAGATATCATACAGAGAACGCTGGACCAATGAATATGTCAGACATCAAGTGACCACTCACGCTCGAGAACAAGACTCCCAACGGTTAAACACCATAAGCTGACCTGGTTTGGCCACATCACCAACCAGACGCACCTCCCTGGGTAAACTCATCCTACAAGGGACAATAGAGGGAAAGCAGTGAAGAGGCAGACAGAGGAAGACCTGGACGGACTGCAACTTCCAGACCATTGTCTGTGACTACCCAAGCTTCCTCCATGACACCACTACGAACCATAAGCCATGGGATGAGCTGAGGTATGAAGAGCTGTGCATGAGAATGTTGGATGTGTAGGCGCCTTAAAACGTCGGAGACACATCTACAGAAACACTTCTGTTTACAACTGTTGAGAGCTCTTCACATTTAAAATTCAAGTTGACAAGAACTGAATGTGAGATGAAGGATGTTTTTTTTCTTCTTTTTGTAATAAACAAGTTCAGTTTAGCAAAAAAAGTTGTTTACACCCATGACCCCATTGCATTATCTCATCTCTGGCTGACTAACCCTAAATCTGCCGTGACTCACAGCACTCGAACCTAAACCCAGCGGGAACCACTGACCACATGAATCTTTAAAAAAATGGGCCACATACACCAATCAGCCACAACATTAAAACCACTGACCGGAGAAGTAAATAACACTGAACCATCTGATGATAATTCGGTGCTTTGCTGGGAAACGTTTGGACCTGGCATTTTAGAGCCCCCTCCCCCCCAACCCATAGGACCCAAAGGCCCCCTCAGAAGACTCATGTCCATTCTCTGATGAGAGACCTACACAATAGTAGGAAGTTGCTCATAACGTTACGCTGCGTTGCCGTTTAATTCCCGACAGAATCCCCGTTTTTGAGAAGTCCTTCAAAGAAGCGTTTCCAGCCGAACCTGACTGTATAATCACCTCCTCGACTCACGTGACCTCACGCGTCAGCTCTTTCTGCCACGGGCTCCTTCTTTCACCTTTCTCCTGTCGTCCCCGTCCATCTCCCACCACCTCATTATCAAAACTCCTCTGCTGCGCTGTCAGGTGGGAGAGTCATGGTGGGGAACTTGTCAATTACAGCTGTCATAAAAAATAAATAAATAAAAAATAAAAATGAAAAAAGTTCACGCCTTGATGATCACATGCTGTCAGTCAGTGGGAGAGCACCATAACCTTACAGACAAAAACATGACTTTTATTTATTTTTCAATCAATAAAGCACCGGTCTATATACAGTATACAGTGGGGGAAATAAGTATTTGATCCCCTGCTGAATTTGTAAGTTTGCCCACTTCCATAGAAATGATCAGACTCTGGTTTTTATGGTTGTTTACTGGTTATGGGTATAGACAGAATATCAATCGAAAATGCATAAAAAACACACAATCTAAAAGTTATAAATTGTTATGTATTTTATTAAGGGAAATAAGTATTTGATCCCCAAGCACAACACAAGTCAGTACTTTGTAGAGAAACCTTTGTTGGCAAGCACAGCGATGAGACGTTTCTTGTAGTTGGTCACCAGGTTTGCACACAGCGCAGGAGGGATTTTGGCCCATTCATCTTTACAGACAGTCTCTAAATCCTTCAAGTTTCTTGGCTGCCTCTTGGAAACTCGGAGCTTCAGCTCCCTCCACAGGTTTTCGATCGGGTTAAGGTCTGGAGACTGACTAGGCCACTCCATGACCTTAATATGCTTCTTCTTGAGCCACTCCTTTGTTGTCCTGGCAGTATGTTTTGGGTCATTGTCATGTTGGAAAACCCACCCACGAGGCATCTTCAGTGTTCTTGCTGAGGAAAGAAGGTTTTTGTCCAAGATGTTGCAGTACATGGCTGCATTCATTGGCCCCATAATGCGGTGAAGTTGCCCTGTACCCTTTGCTGAAAAACAGCCCCAAAACATGATGTTTCCACCTCCATGCTTAACCGTGGGTATGGTGTTCTTTGGGTCATACTCACGTTTTTTCATTCTCCAAACACGGCGGGTCGAGTTAATGCCAAATAGCTCAACTTTGGTTTCGTCAGACCACAGCACTTTCTCCCAAGCCTTCTCTGAGTCATTTAGATGTTCACTGGCAAACTTAAGGCGGGCCTGTACATGTGCCTTCTTGAGCAGGGGGACCTTGCGGGCACTGCAAGAGTTCAATCCATAACGGCGCAGTGTGTTGCCAACTGTTTTCTTGGTGACAGAGGTCCCAACTGCTTCCAGATCATTAACAAGCTCCTGCCGTGTTGTTTTAGGCTGCTCCCTCACCTTTCTCATCATCATCCTCACTCCATGAGGCGAGATTTTGCGGGGAGCTCCAGACCGAGGACAGTTGATGGTCCTTTTATGGGTCTTCCACTTGCGAATAATGGCACCAATAGTTGTCACCTTCTCACCAAGCCTTTTGCTGATGGTTTTGTAACCTATACCAGCCTTGTGCAGGTCTACAATCTTGTCCTTGACATCTTTTGACAGCTCTTTGGTCTTGCCCATGGTGCTGTAGAAGTTGGAATGTAAGAAACTGATTCTTAGAGCAGGTGTGCTTTATATACATGACGAGTTAAGATCAGGAGTATTGGTAATTAGTTGACTGAGCACAGCTGTGTGCCACATGCGCACCAGCCAATCTGTAGGAGCCTGAATTCTAAGTGAATTGTTGGGGATCAAATACTTATTTCCCTTAATAAAATACATAACAATTTATAACTTTTAGATTGTGTGTTTTTTATGCATTTTCGATTGATATTCTGTCTATACCCATAACCAGTAAACAACCATAAAAACCAGAGTCTGATCATTTCTATGGAAGTGGGCAAACTTACAAATTCAGCAGGGGATCAAATACTTATTTCCCCCACTGTATATATATGTGCACCGATTTGTTAGTTTTCCTCAAACTTAAAAATGAATTTATCACATGTAACGGTGACCGTTAAAAGCCGTCTCCCATCTGTGCACCGCTACCCAGCCAAAAGAAGCTACCTGAAGACAAAACTGTCACTGAGTCATGTGGAAATCAGCATCGCATTCTCACCATGCGGCACCGTCCTATATACAGGCCCCCTTTTTCTAAAAGACTGTCTTTGGGGCTTCTTCTCTGTAAATGTCAGCCCACTTCAGACGTCACTCTGAAAATGTCACCCCGCTACCCTTTTCATTAGCTCACCGCCTTCTCTTCTCGATTATACACCATTTTCCATTACGGGGATCACACACCCAGGGCAAGGCTCTTTTGGAGCTGTATGTACTGAAGTGTGATTGCGAGGCTGTGAAAGGACGACTGTTCTGGATGTTCTGGCACTCGGCTGCGATGGTTTGATGCTGTTTGCTCGGCCGTGATCACCTGTTATTGAAGATTCGCCGCCGCCGTTTCCCACGCTGCACCGCTCGAGAGGAGAAGAGCGCCTTCGCGAGCCGTCAATCATATCTGTAAGAGGGGGGGGAAGAGGAAGAAGAAGAAGAAGAGAGCTGCAATTTTTGGTGTTTTGGCTCCTTTGAAGTGAGAGTTTTTAAGGTGACGCTGCGTCTCGACTTCAGTGAACTCCAATCTGACTGAAAGCAGCAGTGAAATTGGTGTTTTGATTTAGTTTTCTTCCTGGGAACCTCGTCTCTGCGGCTGCAAAAAAAGAAAGTTGTCATTGGAAAGAAACGCAGCACAGATTTATAATATAAGGTATAGACGTCCAAATGTGTTCTTGTTCAGCCTCAGTGTGAAGAAATATTCAGTATTTTTTTACTGTGAATGCGTCTCGTAAAAAGAACAAAAGAAGTTAATGAGTATCGTCTGCGAATCCAATGTCTGATATTTCTTATTTCTGTGTGAAATAAGTTTCCATTGTTTCCCAGAAACCATTAAAAAACACATCAATGAACAACACTGCTGCGCTGGAGGACATAAAGACATAATCAACACTAATGGTCTCTTTCATTTGATCATAAACCTTTCAGCACAGAAAATACACTATTTACCATGCACGCCGATCAGCCATAACATTATGACTTCCTAATATTGTGTAGGTCTCTCTTGTGCCTCCAAAACAGTTGTGACTCATCACCTTGCAGCACCTTGTGCTGTTCTTCATGAGTTGTTCCTAAAATGTTTTTGTGTGCCTGCACAAGGAGTTTCATTGCTACGGGGTGGGTGTGCCTGGTCTGGTCTGGCCTGGTCTGGTCTGGTCTGGTCTGGTCTGGTCTACTTATGAACTCTATGCTGCTACTTGCTGTTAAAACAAATTCAGCCAAAAGTCAAATAAAGACAAAAATAAAAACTGTAGCTGCAACGTATTATCATTTCTGACGCGTGATTAATGGTGCACTGGGCCCTGCCAAGGCAGTTTCTCAATACACATTGATTTCATTTTTATTTTGCAGACATCGCACATCATCCCAGTGGAAAAATTCACCTCATCACACGTGTTGAAATAACATTTATGAACACTCCACGTTCCCAGCTAGCTAGATGATGCTGATAAATGGATGACACTGTCTTTTTCTGGTATGAGCTAAATATGTTCACAGGTGTGTACATTAGGGGTTGCACGGGTTCAGCTTTTTTTTAACTGTCATAAAAATCTGTGATAAAAGCAAGCGACAACCTCCGAGTCTTAGTGTTGAAGCCCATGCGAAAAGTGCAAAAAAACTGCAGTTCATCGAGTGACCACTTGAGGCTCTGTGAGCTGCAGATATGTATCGTTAGCATTTAATAGTATTCCACAGGAGGTAACTCTCTGAAGCCTCCTCTGTGTATAGCAGCTGAAGGTCTAATAACTTTGACAATGAAATTCACCGTCAAATAGTTGATGTGCAGCCTCCTTCTTTCTGTTACCGCAGGGTGTTTGATGATGTTAATCGACTCCTGCTAGCGGCAGCGGAGGCCTTTTCCGATGCATTGCAGTTGTGCATTTGTTGTATTTCAGGACTGACATGTCACAGTAGTATGGGTAGTATGTGAGACTGTATTTCCACACAGTCAATGAATCGTGGCTAGTTTGCTGCAACGACCCACTGGGCTCCTCTGTCTTCTAGGAGGCGGCCATGTTGTTACTGTCACGTGATCAGTGGCCAGTCGACTTCCTGTTTAAAGCATCATGGCACAGCAGCAAAGTCGACAAACTGACTACTTTGTACAACCCCTAGTGTGTGTATATATATATATATATATATATATATATATATATATACTGTGCAGGGAGAGGCATCTCTGAATCAGTTTCTCAGCTGACATGACACTATGACCTTATAAGTAAAAGCTATTGAAACACACAACTACCATTCAGATATAAAAAGGTCATACACTTCTTTATTGTCTCCCTGGAGAACGTTCTTCACTCTGAAACCTTTATCCAGCGCTGCATTACTTGTCAGAAGTTTGGCATTTCTTCTATATCAGACCTGAATGTATTCAGTCTGCTAACTTCTCAAAGTCATAACAGACTTATAAGGTCACAACGCGAGCACAGTGCACTAAAAAAGAAAAAACTTTGTGAGACAGAAGCATTAAAAGACCAACCGCTCCCAGTATGGCTCAGGCGCACCGTCAAATGCAGCTAAATTGCATGAAATCTTCGCGGAGGAGCGCGAGCCTTTTTTCTCACAGTGGAAGACGTCCGCCGAGAGAGAATCAGGTCATTTGAGAGACACAGATCAAGGAAGGGAACGTTTCCCTTGCCACATGGGGGACTTAATCAGGACAGCTTTTTTGAGACTGTGATCCATCTCTGGAGGATGGTGGATAGCTGGGTTTGAGGCTTTGATGTAGCTGCCAGTGAACCGGCCGTGTGTTTTCCTTGGCGATAAATGAGCTAAGAAGCGTGTAATGACGTTGGCCCTGATGGGGGAACATGCAACAGATGTTTTCTTAATTCTGTGTATATAATGTGAACATATATATATATATAATATACTGTTCCTGAAACTAATGGGAAGTACATTGTTAAAGTCTGGCTATGATGTTGTCCAGCTCCTCTGATTCTTGGTTGCATTTAAACCACAGATTGAAAGATATGGATTTTTTTTAGGGCCGATACCGTTTTTTTTAGCGATTCAGCATTGGCTGATGGCTGATATATGCTGCCAATATTTAATGCACTTATACATACACGCACTCTGCTTGTGGAGGAGGGGAAATGTATGGGCTGCACGGATATGCAGCGCCTCCAGCAGCACAGGGCGCATGGAAAAAAATTAATATATATGCATCTGCAAATGCAACCGTGTATTGGCCAATAAGGATACCACCAAAAAATGCAGATATCGGCCTGATATATTGATCTATATTGACCTTGTACTTCACGTAATAGCTACTCCATCTCCCCAGGACACAGAGTGACTATATTAGTATGAATTTCATAAAGCAGATTCCTAACCTGTCCAGTTTCTTTAGACAAAAAGCAGCGTTTGATCCGTGTGTGTGTGTGTGTGTGTCACCACTAGAATTTAATTTGGACGACGGGGGTGAATCTTCAGGGTCTCAATTAGAGGCAGGAGCACGCTCTCCTCCTCTGCAGCTCTTTTTTGTTATTCAGTCCAAGGGAAACAGGTGGGTTTTAACATAAAATATTCTACAGTTAATTAAAACTATCACAGTTTGTGAGGAGTGTATAATCAGGGATGTAACACCGAGGAGAGAGCTAAGCATCCGGAACCCCAGCACTGGGGACGGTCCTTTAAAAAGCCGGGAATTTAAAATTAATGCAATTTTAAATGTCACTTGGATTAGCATAATACATAATCTGTTACTTGTGGCTGAATGAATAGTTGTACAGGCCGTTGTGTTTTAAGACAGGTTATAATCTAGTGGTATTCTGTTTTAGAGCAGGAGCTACCCAGCTGTGCCTTTTAGGTCTCTAATGTTTTGATAATCCTTGATGGAACTGAATATAATCATTCACACGGGTTTTAATTCGCCATAAGCTCAGGATATATTTGACAAGTGAAGACAATGTGAAAACAGATGTGTTTCAAAGCTCACAGATCGTGGAACTTACAAACAATACAAGAACAATCTGCTCCTTTCATGTCTGTTTGCTTTATATTTCATAGACACGCTATTAAAAAAAAAAGAGAGAGAGATCCACAGTAGTTGGACAAAATGCTAGACTAAAAATTAAGGAAGTGGATTTTATGAGCTACTGCAGAGAGATAAAATGCTGCAAAGACTCAAACCATTAGAAATGTTCAGTGCTTGAAACTTGTACCTGCCACTAACGTTGTCCAACACCCTGAATAGGAACCTTATAGGGGGTCAAATATTTTCCCCTGAACTTAATTAAGGTGGAAGTTCACTGTAGAAACTTAAATCGGAGATGAAGTTTCTTAAATCAAGGCAAAATATTCTTGTTTTTTTTTTTTTTTTTTTGTCTAGGCAGGTTTTGGTTTTGTTTCTAATTTATCTCAAGGTCATATAACTTCATATTGAGATTTTCTCAATGGTTCTTAGTTAAGTTTATGCTTAAAATGACAACTGCTACATTCTTTTCAGTCTCTTAATATATTAAAAATAGTTGATAACCAAATGTAATTCATCGTTTTATTGTCAGTCCTACAACACAGCAGAGGAATAATGTATGCCGTAGATAAGATAGATTAAGATAAGATTAATATGTAACGCATCATCAGTTTCAGTCTGGATAACGTTATGGGTTAGAATAAATTGTGACTGAAATGATGTTAAGTTAATCATAATTTGGAGGATTGTCACATGTTAATGCTCATTCTAGCTGCTAGCTAACACAACATTCAGGGTTGTCCAAGCAGAAGTTGCATTTACTACGTTACCTTCCACAGTTGTTCCACTTAGCATTAGTGTATTTGGATATTTACTAAAATATGCGTTTTCCTCGTCCATTCTCGCAAAAACGCTCTTGAAATATGCTAACCGGTGTTTAGAGACTACAGTGTGTGAGATGTTTTGCCTCCAGCTAAGCCCCGCCCCTCAAAAATGTCACACTATTTACAAACTGTGAAGGGCTCTATTAACTCGTGTAGTAAAAGTATTGGCTAGATTATAAAAATAATGATAAATCAACATTTAAAACAGCTTTGTCTTGTTTTTTAAGCTGATTTATTTATTTATTTGTACTACCAAAGCCTCCAAGACCCCAAATATCTTATAGCCTGATAATAAAAGCTTCTTTTAGCAATATTACAACTAGAGACCTGGAATATTACAAACATTTCTGAGTGTTTGAGTGCATAAGGTTTCAGGGTTCAGAAACTTCATGAAAATGCTCATTTGTTGAGTTTTTCTTGAGCCAGCAAAGACGGGGACCCTCCTCCAGACATTTAAAAGCATCGCTCCTCACGCTGTTCCCGCACAATCCATGCATCACTTTCAGTCCTCCCATCAATATTTTCTACAAGAATCTCGTATTATTGCTTCTGCAGACCCTGGCAGTGTGACATTTACTTTGAATGATGACACATAATGGTTTATGTCTCTCTGTGCACCCACTATTTTGATGGATGAGGCTCGCGCTGCCATCTCCAGCTCTGCGGTCGTAGCATCTCTACTCCTTATTGTCTCATAAGTCATTGAGATTTTGAAGGACCCTCGCCGGTGCCGGGACGCATCCGTGCACTCTGCTCGTTTGTGATGGCTTAGCTCAGCACTAGCTAATTCAATTAAAAAAATGTTGCTCTTTCATCTGTGTATATTAAAGCTTGGGGTGATGGGTTAACCGCTGCTGCGTTCGGCGATGAGAAATAAGTTCAGCGCTCACTTTTTCTTTCCTCCGCTCGTCTCCATCTTCCGCTTCCTTCACGGTATTACTGTTTTTGTCACCGCCGCTCACTCACCGTCCCCGGATGTAGAAACCATTTCAAGGTCCTTTGGTCTTAAAACACCAGTAGCTGTCATGTCGGATGCACCGGAGTGGAGATGAGTGGATGGTGACCGTAAGACGTGCAGACACATACGCTGCCATTTTGCAGAGACGAGGACATGTGAGCTGTCAGAACGCACAACGTACTTTGCCGAGACGGACATAAATGTGGCTGCAGCACACGTCACTGACTTGTAATCGTTAAACATGCCTGCACATAAACACATGCATCAAATCTGTCGAAATGCATGAATCCGGTGAACATCTAAGTAATTTAATTGCTTTGACAAACGTCCCAGTGATTTGGAGACTCATCCATACTGGTTAATGTATTCTTTAACCCTAACGTCACATGGGTTTAAAATATTGATTCCCTATATGCTCTGGAGATGCAACAACTCTGATTGGTCTGAAATTCATTTTCTTGTCCAGTCATTTATCTTCTCTCTTTTCTTTTCAAATCATGTCTACTGGGATTCTGAGCGGCCTCTTCTCGCACAGTATACAGCAATCAGGCATAACATTATGACCACCCTCCTAATATTGTGCAGGTCTCCCTTATGCTTCCAAAGCAGTTTTGACTCATCAGAGAATGGACACGGGCCTTTTGACGGCGTCCTGTGGTGTCTGGCATGTAGGGTGGGGGTGTCTGGTCTGGTCTGGTCTAGGTGGGTGCTACATGTCTAAGGAACATCTACACAAATAAATGCCAGGTCCAAAAGTTTCCCAGCAGAACTCTGAATTGTGACAAGATGGTCAATGTTATTTACTTCTTGTGTCGGTGGTCATAATGTTATGCCTGATTGATGTAAATACTATCTAATAAAAGATTCCCTGGTTCCCTGGAGACTCCCTGGTTCTCCCTGGGGAAACTATTTCAAGTCAGGTGTGCAGATCATTATGAGTAACAAGATAATGATTATTTCTGCAAATTTCCACTTGGCTCCATAACACTGGAGTGAAAACAGAGGAGGGAAGTGGAGTGAAACAAGAGCAAGAACAAAGTCATCGCCTACGTGGCCGGTGTATCGGAGAAACTGAGGAGAACACCACATTCCAGTTTGTCTCAAACTCGGCAATGCACTTAGACAGAAACTGGTTCACCCCGAAGACAAAACACCCGGGCAAAAACAGAGTAATGTAGTATGTGCCGTTCAGTGCAGTGAGGAATGTACAGACTTGTACATTGGGGGAAAAAACAACCTATTCACAAACGCATGACTCGACACAGGAGAGTTAGGGATCGACTCAGTGGTCCACCTCCACATGTCAGTTTGGAGAAACCTTCTCTAAACAGAGGAGGTGGACTGAGATTTAACCCGCCATTAATTTACAAAACGGTCTTGACTTCTGTCCCCAAGAAGTTTCAACAACATTCACACCTTAAGAGTGGAGGCTCCCACTGACAATAGCGTCATTAGAGCTCCATTCATAGGGTAAGTAGCTTACGCACACAGCCCCCCCCCCTTCCCTCCCTCTAGTCACAGGTAAGTACTCAACCGTTATGGAAATTAGTGGCACCACTTTGTGGTTAATACAGAAACAAGTCAAGCAAGTTTCTAACGGTTTTTCTTCTATTTAAACCTCAACTTCCCACCAGTCTCTCACAGCTGAAGGAGCTGCTCTGATCAGTCTTCAAGGAATTCAAGAAAAAGTCCAGTTATCTTTGAACACCTTTTGTTACCATAGTTGAAACAGACTAAAACCACATAAAACCAAAGCCTCATCTACCAAGAGACCAGTGGGTTAGAAGAACATTTGCTCAGTCTGTTTTGTGTTTATAAATCGTCACATTCTGCAGTTTAAACACGAGGTCATGAAGCGCCACTCATCAACCAAACCAAAGAAACTGTGGGCTCAGTTAGAGATGGACTTTCTTCTTTGCTGTGTCAGGTAACCTGGTACCAAGCCTCGCATGCAGCATAACTTTTGCACATTTATGAGCGAGTGTTGCAGATTAATATGGAAATGATATGGTAATCATATTATAATTATCACCAGTTCATGTCCTCCCCTTTTTTTCCCCCCTGAGATATTCATTCATTACATGACACTGAAAGTGATACTCGGCGCCCCAAAGTGCATTTTGTGCACATAATGCAATTCCGTGCCATGAAATATACATTTTGTGTTTGCAGCACGAGACGTTTGGTCGCCTGAATTAAAGCCACTCGTTTGGAAGAGGGCGCTGGGAGAATAATAACTTTATAGATGAGGACTACGGAGCAGAGTTGGTGCTTTATTTGTCTACGGTCTCCTCCACTTAAGATCAATGTGTGTCATCTCTATAAACTCAGCGCTCATCACGGGTTTTCCCCAGACAAGCTTTTTTATTAGGTGCTTTCCAATCAGATTTAAACCTTTTCCCCCAGCCACAGAAAATATGTTTGAAAGTAAACATAAAGCATCCATGTGTTATTGTGATTACACGTCTGTTAATTTGGACCCTTTGGTCCTTCCCCCGTGCTCCACATTAAGTGACCTTGCCGCTTGCCGACTCATTTTCTTATACACACGGAGCATAACGTTTTCCTTTGTGCATTCAGCTCCTTCCATAAAAGCTCCCTTCGTCATAACTCATGTCATGTGGTGTATATAGGAATATACCGGTAATTGTAATCTCAATAATAGCCCGTGTATTGCCTTCTCACTCAATACTCAATACAATTAAATTCCTCCCATTCAGGAGATATGACCCACTTTCTTGAAAGAGATGCTTATCAATGGTGCATAGAAAAAGAAAAAGAAAAAACACGGAGAGCTCCTGCTACCATTTATCTGTCACTATACATTTGTTATACGAGGGTAAAGAAAGAAATATAAAATTAGTTGACTTTCATATACTATTAAACATTATAACAAATACCTATTAAACTTGGGTGGAGTGTGGTCCATAGATACACAAATTTAATTGACAAGTAACTTTGCCTCAGTTACTGCTTAGTTATTCTGGCTGGTGAGCTAATGTTATAATGAAAACACTGAATGACATTAAGACTAGTTTCATTTTCACTATTTCTGAGTATTTTTAAAATTTTAACAGCAGTGGATGAACACGGGAGACTGAGGAGAAGGTAAACACAGCTACATGACTGATGAGGTGATTGGTCTACAAAGCATTTTACAGGCTCATATTTAAGATATTTAAAGTAAGTAGACGCTGGGATATTTAAGTGAGGACCTTTTACATACTGACAGATGTTGGGAATAACATTTATAGGCCCGTTAGTGGTGAAAATAAGACATTTATTTCACTGTAGAATCTTCCCTCCGATGTAGCAAACATGGCGCCCATGATTGGAGTTGACGAGACTCAGTTTTACATTCAGCCTCAAGTGGTCATTAGAGGAACTGCAGTTTTCTTTTTTGGTGCTTATACATTGGCTTCATTTTTCTGCTTCATTGACTGATCCCAAACCTATTAAAGAAGTCATCCTTCACTTATACACTTAAACACTTATACACAGCACAAGTTCTTTACCATTCAACTATAATAACATACCCATCAACTATATTAACAGAAGTCTGGGTGAAAATCACGTTTACATTCCACTTGTGACTGAAATCTTAACAGAATAACCATCATAAAATATGCAGTTGCAGGTTTTTCTTCGGTTTTGGTTTTAAGAGGATAATGCTGGAGGTTAATCTCCCCTTTTGCTCATTCATCTGTCAGGTCTTTGCTATAAACTCATTATAAGTAATCCTGCATGTAACCTGCTGGCATAAACACAATAAGTCAATAAGTGTGAAGCTTCCACATATTGGTTTGTCTTGAGTAACTGACCCGTGCATTATCCCTCTGTTGGTCCTTTTTCCCTCAGATGCTTCCGGCTCAAGTCGGGGCCAGAAAATATATCACACGAAATACTTGAGGGAACCATTGATTTGACTTATTACAAGTGTTTGAAATCAGAGGAATAACTCAGTAATTCGGAACACGTTCCTCTTCAAATTTACCACGGTGAATTAGTGATATCCCATTCTGTTTATCTCAACAGCTGACATGCGTTACGTGCGGCAGGCGGTTTTTGGCTTGGAGGGGCATTTCTAAGACACATTGTGCTACAGGAGCTCCACTGTCAGTGAGGATTACCGCAGTTTACGATGAAGGTTTCCCCCTGGGATGTCATTACTTTAAACCCTCCTGCAATACATCAATTTCTAATTAACATTTGCATACTAGATTGTCAGGGGTGCCTGAGAAGAGGGTGGAGGCAGTGGGGGACTCACGCACACACATACATTTATGCTAATTAATTGAAATAAAGTGAGCCCAGGGCTTAAGATGGGGCGGGGCAATGAAATGCTTCAACACCCAATGGGAGGGGGGAATGGTGGATGCTGGAGCGCTGTCAGCGACGCCCGGCGCATCCCAAAAAAATAAAAAAATAAAATATGAACTCTCTGGAGACGTTGGCTAGTGAGTGGATGATATTCGGGGATGTATCTGTGGTAGCGGATGCTCGTTTGTGCGTTATCTTAAGTCAGAGTCAGCATACATGGGCCACAGCTGGGCCATTTTTTTTTTTTGCAGGCACAGGATCAACCTTCATTAGAACCAGATTTGTTCCTGCATACGCAAGCAGATTTTTGCTTGATTGGACAAGTGTAGCCCAGAAAGGCATGAGAAACTGATTTCAGGGCTTGATTGCAGCATGTTGCATGCAGTGCACATGATGTGGCCACATACTGTATGTCACGTATATATGTAATATTTATATGATACAATTGAAACGGCCTCATATATCTGCGTTCTCTGTCTTCAATCATGTCCTTTCTTAGTAACAAGTAACCACATGGTTTTCTTACGATGGTCAAAAAGTTGACTTTGAAGCGGTGAAAGTCGACCTCGTCTAGAAAATGTTTGTGGTGGTAATGTTGGTCTGGAGTCTCACGGTTTCTGCTCCAGTAAAGATTTGCCGTGGAAATAAAGCAGAGTTTGTGTGGTAGCAGTGACCTAATCACCAGCGCTGGGCGTATCGATCTAAATATCGATGGTATCAATATCAAAACCAGTATCGGTATTGGATCGATACTAGTGTGTTAAGACCGATACTTTTGTTAAAATGTTCTTTTTTCTTATTTTGCACTAGTTACGTTTTTTTTTGTAAAACAATTGTGTTTAGTGAAATTATTTAATTTTATACTGTTAAATTAGTTTATATTGTAATAGTTAATACAAACAAGTTTATTTCCCTAAAATATTTGTCCTGTGTTTTATCCTGAAGTTATTCAATGATCATTACATTTCAAGTAAAAATCGGTATCAGCGATACTAGGCCTGTATTTACATGGTATCACCCACCCATAGGAGTCTGAGCTCCCCTGAGTTTAGTTTTTTTGTAACTAAAAGGGCAATGCTTGGTTGTTGAACTGTCCAATAGTGTTCAGAGACAAAAGGTGTATTACCAGACTCATATTCTGAACTCTTCTCGCACCAAATGATCATTATTTTGTCTATACCTTTATTTTTCATTATGTACCACAAAACTGTAGAAGCCACAATGCTTTATTTTAGTAGTAGTATAGTAGTGAGTGGTGATTAAATGCCTCAACATGTGGCAGTTACTGTGTTGTCAGTACACTGGTTGGTCTAATGCTGGAATGGATCCCTTTCTGGAATGAACAGTGTCACCTTGTGCATCAACCAAAACTACGCTGTGGAGATGTTTTGGATTTAAAGAAAATCATAAATACAATAAAACCTTGTTTTTTCGCCCGAAAACATCCGAATCCCTCAAAATAACATGATAGTCACCAATTTACCAGTAATAAGTTTTAAACTTTACAACTTTATTTCAACAAATAATCATATTTTCAGCTTTCAGACGTTCCACTTCATTCGCTTTTCTCCTCTGCCTCTTCGTGTCTCTCGTTAGCGTCGTCTGACCTTGTTTCGTAAAAATGTCTGCGACATTCTACGATGGCGGCCTAGGGAGCTCAACACACGGGATTGACAGTTTATGACATGCAATGTATGCAAATGATGGATAAACCGCATGCAAATTAAGAACGTTGTCAAAAAGTGATAAGCATCATGAATGCCATCAGTCTGCAAATATATTATGTATGTCGTCATTCACAGGATAATAATAAGCAGAAGGCTTATGAGGAATCATGCGATGTGTTGAGTTTCCTTGTCCACCACAGTCTACAGGTTAATCTCTCGATATAATATTATGTATTATGTATGTGAAAAATATTACTTTGCAGGTTTACAATCGATATTAAATGTGTATGGATTTCATTGCACGGTTTACAGGCCTCTTGTGGCGCTCCGTCATAACAGCAGAGTGCCGAGTCACTGGTCAGTTTTATTAAAAAGCTCCTATCAGCTCAATATATCTATACACTCTGTGGTGAGGGTATGAGTCTGTCCCCCTGTGATGGCATGCTTCTGCAAAAGAACTGACTGTGGGGGATTTTTTTCCAGACTTGCAAGCCTTACGTTTTATTTTATTTCAGTTTCCTTTATCATCAAGATCCTCTCTGACAACCTCAGACCTGCAGCCTCAGACCTTCAAACCTGGTGAAGACGTTTTTACACCACGTTAACTGTGCTGCAGAGAGAACGAGGGAGTTAAACAAACTGTTGCCCCCTTTGGGACAATCACCATAAATTAGAAGATGCCGGAGCTGAGAGTTTATGCATCAATCCACAAATTTCCATTAAAATCCAATCAACAGCATCCAGCTGATAAACAGGCACAGTGGGGCTGAGCCGTAAACCCTCCCCTCAGTTTCATCTCGGGAACAATTGTCGACCAGTGCGGCAAGATAATTCCGCTGATACGATCTCGGAGTAAACATAGAGGAGTGGATGTATAAGCGTCACTATCTGAACGCTTCGCAGCTCGACTGTACAGTCGGCAGCGGGTAGGCGAAGGCATGCGTGTGCGGAGGAGACAAGCGAGGTGTCATGACTTTGCTCCGAGCTAAAAGTCTGAGACAGACGTGGAGCGTCTGCTCGACTGTTGTTGTTGTTGTTGCTGCTTCCTTGTCTGAGTGTAAACTGGATTTAGGCACAAATGATAAATTCCTACTTTGTATGCAGATGTGCTAATGCAAGCATTTTAAGCCGCCAAGAACTGCACTCAAGGCAAATGAATTCCGACGCTAGTTGACTTCTGAAGCAAGGCGCTACAAAAACAACCCAGACTCCCCCTCTGTGATCACAGCAGTGGAGCCGCATGCACAGGGAGTGCGAACCACCGGGCTATTTCTGTAAATGGTCAGCCCTCCCGCTGCAGAGAAAGGTGCAATCACAGTCTAATAACGGACAAGCGAAGCAAGACATGTAAACAGCAAGTCATGCAGACTCGAGTGGCTCGAGGACAGATTCCTGATCGTACACCAAGCTGCCAGGTTTGAGAAAATTGGCAGCAAGTTGAGGATTAAAGTGTGTTTTTCCACCTTCGCTGCTGCTCATATCAGGCAGGAGGAATCAATCAGGAGCCAGTAAATACTTTCCTGTATCTTCTTTTCTGTCTTTTGAAATGTTATTTTATAGGTCGCCAACGAATGCAAGGTGCTCACTCATATTGGCCAATCCTCTGAGAATCATCTGTCCACAGTTCATTTCAGCCCCACAGCAGCTTTTCACCCCATCTTTCTGCTTTTGAACCTTTTTGAATCTTCTGTTCAAGGTTGATGAGATGTTGAATCCAAAGCTCCATGACCGGCACAAGAAAACTGAGCAGCTTAACAGATATTGTTGAAGATTTTGAACAAGGTTCAGCGATGGGAGGAAGAGCTGGAGGTAGATGTTGAGGTTTTCTCTGGAGAGGAGGTTTATGGATGTGGTGAAGTAAGACGTGAAGGTAGTTGGTGTGAGAAAGCAGATGATTCGCTGCAGGGACGCCTGAAGGGAAAGTCGAAGGGAAAGGAGGATTTTGAACAGTCGATGGATCGGTCTGCAGAGCTTTGGTCAAAAACGATGAGCCAAGTTTTCTCATCAATACGTGATTAAAGCCCTGGAGGATTCCCTGAACATGAAGCCGGTCAAAGTGTCGCTGACCTCAAGCTGCTGCAGGCTATCGATCACTCTAACAAGGCAGCCGTATTTAGGGTCAAAATATTAGCATCATTATTGTCAGCTCTGTAATATAGACATGTTTCAGGTCACTTTAAATAAGCTCTATAAATTCTACCAAACCGTCTATTTGACAGAGATGTATCTGTTCACAGGACTGAAGGATGCGTGTAGTTCAAGGACAACAGGACCTTCTCATAATGAGTGTTCCTAAAAATGATCCACCTCTCTGTGTTGTGATGAATCTACTCTCCCTTTGGGATAAAATTACATGTTGTGTGTCAAGTTGAGGCAGAGTAATACGCTCTGATTATCAAGCAATGCGCCGAATCTTCGGCCATCTCCGAGGAATGCTAATCACTCTTCTATTGGATTTCTCTGTGACGCCTGCCATTAATCCTCACCACGGTTTCGTGTGATGAAACTGCGGCACTCTTTTGAACGTAATTAACTCCCATGATCGCTTTTGAACCCCGCCGCATTGAGTGCTCTGATCGAGAGAAATTACACCAGGCTATTGCGAGTATTTAATGGACCCACGAGTGTCAATTAATCTGGAGAAGCTTTTCATTGCACTTTCTTTTCATGTCCACTAGCCCAGGTTTTTTATTAAAAAGCTCTCGTCCCGAGCCTCTGCTTTTCTGAGTTGAACAGCCTTCTGGGGTGTTTAAAATAACCTGCGTCGTGTTGTGATTAGCATGATGGTGCTAGACCTACATCGGTGTGACTTTCATATCAACTCTGCCCTGGTTTGTTTTCCCACTCCTTGTAAGGATGTGGTAGAAGGGGAAAAAAGCTGCATATTCTATCAAGTTGGACAGCTTCTAATACCATTAGAAGAAATGTATGCCGTGCTGAGTGTGATGAAACTGGACATCTTTTGGTAATGTGGTCAGTGAGTTACTGGAGCATTTTTTTAATTTGCCACATGATCATTAGAAAGTCCCCATAAAGCACTGATTCACTGACTTTTAGTAAAACGGATGGACCGTACGGACTTGTGGGTTCGACGTGGGAAGTTGTGTGTATAAAATGTTTGATGTTCAAGTGGTAACATCAACTTAATGTAGGACATATAAAGGCATGATAAAAGATGCTTTGGAAATATCAAAATGCTACACTATCCCACCTTACAGCACTCTGTGGAGTACTATTAAATGCTACTGATGGTGCTCCTGTTTTTATACAGGTTATACACATCTGTAGTAGTAGCACAGTCTGTTCTCAGCACATGTTCAGGCCAAGAATACAGATTTCATTGTTGCAAAGCGTTTCTTTCTACTGTGTTTTTTATTGGTGTCAACTTCACAAAACAGTCGACTTTATAAATTGCGAACCCTACAACTTGTTGGCCATTGGCTCTAGTCTTTGCGGTGTGTTCAAGTGCAACTTCTTGGTCCAGACGGAGGCATAGTTGGTCTTTGTTGCTGGTAGTTGAGACCCCTCCTTGATTAAGGTTGTGTCATAGGTTGATTTTCATGGTTAGAGGAAACGTGCCTTATTGTGACTCTTGGTAGGGAGTGGCAAGGCTGTTTCCAGACAGTCTATGGGCCCGTTACCAATAGGAGAAATTAACATTGTTGTTGGCAGTACTAACTTATTGCAAGCACAGCGCTCTGTGTACACAACTATTGGCAACAAAACTGATGTCATAATTTTATAACTCACCTCTCAAGCAACTCCCAGTTTAGTTTAAATGCTTCAAGCTGGTCCCCTGTCTAACTAGCGTTAGCTGCTGTTGTGCATTGAACCCCAAACTTTTCTGATACTTGGTGAGACTGGGACAAAGTAATATGTACCAGTAACTACTTTAATTCTAATTATTACCACTGTCTTTTCTTTTTCTTTTTGCATGTCCTGAGAGGTAGGTTCACTTTATTTTTCCCGGTGTAGATCAAGATGTGTCGCTGATTACCAACCGAATGTCAGCCGTCCCCGGGAGGCCCCCTTTAGCCACTAGCAAGCAGCCTCTAGAGGGGACCCCATTAAGGGGGATACACAACATGTTGTCGTTGAAGCGTCTATAGGGCTTCCATCATTATCATTGATATGGACCAATATCAGCCATCTGTGGGGGCCCCCTTCCAGCTCTTGGCCATCGACCCGTTCGTGACGGCCCTGGGGAGCGCTGCTTTTTATGCCCTACCTATTTAACTCAACGTCCTCATTGTAAGGGGTTGGGTTACAATACTGGTGCATAACCTATAGTTTAAAATACAGTAAATATGCTGTGAACCACTCCTTGGACACATCTACATTGTACTGACTTGAGTCTGACAGCAGGAAATGAGGTCAGTATGGACAGGTCCTCTCATTAACCTCAGTGTGACGGCGTCTGTCACCGTTCCGTCAGAGCTCGTGCGTTTTTATCGCATCTGTTTTTTATTTATGGCTCCGGTGGCGAGCGCTGACATTACAGCATCTGGATGAACAATTATTCCCGCAGTTCCTGTGGGAGCTTGAGATCATGTCTCCTCCCCCCTGTGAGCTCTGCGGCAAACTGCGCTCTAATTCAGCGTCTCCTATGGGAGGCGAAGGTGCAGAAAACAAAGCAACAGACTGCACTAAATGACAAGTATTTAGGTGATAAAAAGTTGTTTCTAACGTGCGCAGCCTTATTCAGGGAAGCCTTATTCAGTGCAATTTATTTGAGTTTATCTTTTTTTTCATTCATGACAAACGAGTTAAAAATCCACTGTTGAAGTTCTTCTGTGCATTGTGTCCTAAAGAGGCTTGAATACACTGTCACAGACTTGGCTTAGATCTGTCTACAAGCCTTGTGCTGCACATCGATTTGGATTTGATCGCTCTTCGCTCTGTTTACATCCTCTCACACCTGGGACGTGACTGAGAGCAACCACACTGTTGCTCACTGTGCAGCTCTAAGCGGTTAATCAGAGGTCGCAGTGCTAACCCTAACCCTAAGGTACTGCTAAAGACCGTTACTGCTTCACTTTTCCAGCCCACATCCTTTTTGCCAAGTATCTGCAATACATAGCATGTAGGTTGCTACAAGTTCACCAAGCAGCACAGACTAATAAATCCAAAACAAGGTAAATGTACGCAAAACAACAGATCCAGTGCATAGATAGTCTACAAGCCGATTACTGGAGATCAATGTCGATTAATATCCAGTCACGGGTAGTAAATGATTGGGATTAGGATATATTTTAGGATTGATGCCAAATTCGTGTTGTGTTACCTCATCCTGGGCTCAGACGGGAGGAGTTTCAGGAACATTTATTCACAAATTCATCTCTTCTTAACAATAGGTGGAAGAAATCTGGTCCGATCAGATCTCAAACATCACAAACCACTCGTAGGATCTTAAAATTAGGACTTAAAATCTGGATTCTGGAGCAGACGATGTTGTGAAATTCTTGCCTTTGAGGCTAATGTTAGCTGACCTGCTGCTCCCGATATGTGCCCAAACCTGTTTCTTATCCATGTTGGTTTAGTCTTTGTCTTTTTTCTTTTCTCAGTGCCGAGTACCATGAAGTTACTGTGACCTCTTCTTTCTAGATCTTCTGGTTGGATTGGAGGTTGGTGCACCAGCTTGCACCTGCCCCCCTCCCACCACCATCAAAACCACATGATTAACTGGAGTGGAGATCAGATGAATGCAGCAAGTGGCTGCTCCACATGAGGTGGTGCATTCACTGCTCTCCGATCTGCTATGATGATCTAAATAAGGGTGTGAGATTAGAGAGAAGAATATCTGTTTGGTTCGCCCATAAGTGTGTGATGAACCTCATTTCAAAACCTGGTCTGATTTTAAAACTCGTCTGAGCCCAGATTTAAAGGGAGAATGCACATTTAACAGAAATCACATTGTCATAATTGCCAGAGTTTGGGAGAGCAGATTGTGGAAAATATATGTAATATTTATGAGTTGTTTTTTTTTTTTTAACTAAATCAAATGCTCTAGGAGCTCTTGATTCGACCAGATGGGCTCTGGGTTTCTGATGTGGTGAGGGGGTGTCGGAGGAACACGACTGGCAAGCGTTTAACAGATAATTGTTAAATATTCACCAAATCAGTCTTCCAGAGTTTGCCCAGCCTCTAATCAAAAAGTGTGGTGGGCATCTTGGGTAATTGATGCATAGCTAATGACTTGGTGATTAATAGCCTGGCGCCGACTTGCATACATGCGGCTGATCCAAAGACGACAGAAAGGGGGAGGGGGGGTGAAGACAAAGACCCCGTAATGTTCTGTGACGCGTTCAAGGCCACGCAACATTGTCGCGCCATCGCTCGTATAAAAGCCATCTAATTAGTGGAGAAAAGCTCAGCGCCGGGTGTGTTAATAAGTGATGGGTGTTAATTAGGTTTGTCCAGGCATATGGAGATTTGCTCTCTGGATTAGAACGGCTGTGAACGGCGACAAAGACGGTTAGTCTGGTTTGACGTCTCCCATTGGCCGCGAGGCCTCGGTGATTGCGGCACGTCCGATCTCCGGTTGGTATTTTGCTTAATAATATTCAGTTAAAGGTCCCTCGGGTTTTGTAAAGGTTACACTTTTGTTCGTCTTGACAGTGGGGCGATTGTATCTGACCGGCCTCACCCTCGACTCAACAAGTGCCAGCCGTGAGAAGAAAAGACACTAATTACCGACGCCCTGTTCGCGCTAATACCCTTCTCATTCAAATGAGGGTCAATGGTTTCCTCATTTGTATGCGAGCGACGCACGCGGGCAGCTATTAAATACCAGGACGTTTTTCCGCGGCCAGGTCACGGGAGCTGATAGATGAAATCTGCAGCTGCATCTGAGGATCCACCCGATGAGAGAAACAGCGGTACATGATGCCATTATCCCGTGCCGCCTAGCGCCTAGCTAAGACAGATGGTCCTGGGGGAGCGGTGTAGCGTCGCCGTCGGCCTCCCTCCTCCCCTAAGAGAAGCTATTGGTGGATCCAGCTCTGTGCTGGGCTAATATTAGCCACAGATAAGGACACCTGCGGAGCGAGGACATTTGGTATCAACTAGAGATATAAGGAAACCTTCAGTCCGGCTAAATATAGCTCGGATAAATGAGAGGAAGGAGGCCTTCACGCTGCGATGTTCTGTCACTTTCTTTCTTTCCATGCCTCGGTGAACAAACGAATCCATCGTTTGATTGGATTGCACTCAGGATCCGGCTCGCTACTTCGACCGCGCGTGATTAATACGCCGCTGCTTTTATTTTACACGAAACAAAATCGGTACAACGGGAAGTAGTTTAGGGGAGATCCCTCGCGTTTTTATGCCACTCACGCTCCGTACGACTCGGCCTCGTGTATTTCTATGACTCGACGGGACGAGGGATTTATCTCACGTCGCCACACTGTCATATTTTTGGAATAGCCGTTGTAAGGTGATGAATATCCTTCACCCTGAGGTAGGTTTTGTAGTTTTCAGCCCCCCCGGAGCCGCTTGTTCCTCATTTTCCGATGCGTTCTGCTGCGAGAGACGTGGAGGCCATTCATCACACGGGTACAGCAGACTGGGAGCACAGTTTGTGGCTATCGCGTTAGGGTACGACTCGTCTGTAATCAGTGAAGTGCTCCTCTCTTCTTCATGCACCTTAATCCAAGGCAGGATCAGGCAAACAATGGGAGGAGCTATGCAAAAAAAAGAAGTCGTATTCTGATGTGCTCCTGATAAATATTTGTTTTTTAAGACAATAAAGGAAAGAATCTTTTCACTGGAACCATTAATTCAATCTGCCTCACGATTGGTGGATGAATTTCTTGAGATTGAAGGAAATGAAGTGTTGAGTTTGTAGTTCTTTGTATTGGCAGTTACAGTATTTTGTTGTATTCTTGGTGGTAGACCTTTGACCTCAGCTGGCCTTCTTCATCGGTGCTGCAGGATCAGCTCAATTCACACCCAATTAGGCAATTATGAATTCTACACTTGGGACTGAAATAAAGTTCGGCCTGTTTAGATCTAATTACTTTTTAAAGATGATTTCAGACCAAATTAAAGTGGATTTACTTTTACCAACGTGTTGCACAATGACTGTGCTGCTGGTTTCCTGTGAGCAGAGAAAATCCATCAACACGACATCATGTGGCTTCATAGTAGCCGGCTGTGAGTATTTGTGGCGGTTTGCTGCTGCACTTTGTCACAGGATGATTTGACAGCATAGTTCTTTATGATATGCTGCTGAGATATACTGTAGAAGTCTAATATTTAGGGCTTTTTTGTGCGTATTTTGAGCTGTTTCCCATCAGAGGGCGTTGACAGTCGGTCCCAGCTGCGAGCAAAGTGCCAGGTTCTCTGCATATGGACCCACCTAAACCTGTCAACCTCAGCAGCAGATGTTGGTCATCAGGGTCGTTAACGGCAACGCTCGTAACAATCTTTTCACAGCGTGAGCCGTAATCAGGTCGTCCTGAACACATACTGGACTGTGCGTCGTCAGCAGGATGCAGATGATTGAATCTTTTCCTTGTAGTGAAGGGTTCTTCAAGCTGTGATCTTCCTCTTTTGCACAGGCGCTAATTTGAACCGGCACCGCACATTGTTAGATAAATAAGAAATGTGACCTTAAGTGATCTGTCGAGCTATTAAATGATTCAGGCTCAGTTACAAGTCTCTATTGTGCTTATCCTTGTGTGTTCAACACAGACTAAAGCAGCCGGATGTGCAGAACTCAGCAGCAGCAGGAGGAAAAAGACTTTCAGAAGTTTTTAATATCTGCCGGCTGTGCTCCACGAGCGTCTTGGGTGATGTAAAATTTAAGCACTTATTACCTGTTATGAGCAGCTGATACAAAGTGAATCTATGTATTAAATTAAGACGTCGGAATCGACTCCCTGAGGAGGCTGTAAGATATCCAGGAAATGTTGCCCTGGCTCAGGTTCTTTCAGTGCCGGCATTAACCTGTTAGGAAACTCAAATGTAGTGTCCATTACTTGATTTTAAACAGACTTGTAGATGGTTTATGCTTCTGTGTCGATTTGACATTTGGCTACGAAGACCCAAACGCTGTACCCTGAGGTTCACCTCAACCCCAAATGTAACTAGGCTTGATAGAAGCATGTTTCAGCTTTAGTATCTCTGGCTGATTCTCCACCTCCACAATTTTTGATCTGATTGTTTTGGATCAATAAAGATGGAACACTTTGAAGATGCCATCGTTGAAAATGAAGCAGGAAGTAGGAAGAACAATTAACTCAAGTAGCAAAAAAAAGACACTAGCGTTTAGAGATATTATTCTCTCTAATCTAAAACTCCTATTGGTTTTAATTTAGTTTTTACAGAGTGAGCCAGACTGACGAGCACAGAAGTATAAATGGCTCGCATCGGCCTAGGCTAGCCCCGCAGTACTTAAAATAAGCCTTTATAATCTATATTGTAAAGATCTATATATGTGGTTCCCCATAGTCTGTGTATGAGCCCCCAGAAGTGAAAACATTCTGTCTTGCTTGCTCCACTTTTTAGCGAACCACTCCCTCCACTAGTGGATAATGTCTTTATGGATAAAGATGAGCCCGCCCTCTAAAATCTCCGAGTGGGTCCCATTTTTTCTCCTCATAGACCCACATGGTAAAGATACGAGCAAAGCACGACCTGTTGTTGGCTGCATCAATGAACCGTAGCAATTACCCTTACAGTTAGCGGAAGCCAACGTTAGCTACGTTAGTTTGTAGCTACGAACAAACTAAGTAACACAATTTTTCTAACTAACCATTCAGAAACTTCTTGCTGCAGCTGCAGAGTCTGAATCTCTGGTTGAAGGTTGAATGCGTTTCTTCCAGCCGTAGTCATAAGTCCAACGTAAACATTAGTGCATAGTAACGGCAGCAAAAGCCGCATCCTCTACCCGAGAGAGGGGCGTGGTCAGACACAGCTCATTAGCATTTAAAGGTACAGACACAGAACCGGCCTGTTCTCAGTGGAGTTCACTACAGCGAGTTTCTGACTGGATGAAATTCAGGACCAAGGCTGAATTTGAGATAATACACTTTGAAAACAGTGATGTTGGACCTCTGACACCTATATGAAAAAATGCGTAATATGGGACCTGTAATCTTTGTGATTATCAGAGGATAAATTAACTGAGTTGACTCTTACGATATATCAGTGTCCCCAATATAATATTCCATTAAAACTGTGTTATGCTGTTAATATTTAAAGCTGTTTCCGTGATAATTACAAAGCACTGGGTCCATCAGATATGCAGGCCCCTGCATGTTTAATATTCTTTATTCTAGTATGGAGGGAGGAACACGATAGGTCGACCACTTATTCACACTTATGTTATACACGTACACCCAGCGGGCAGTGTGTCATTGTGTACGTGTTCTTGCATAGGTCGCCGATGTTTTTATTGTTTTTTTTTCGTCTGTGTCCATTTGCAGTGGAAGCACGAACCGATTTGAATGAGCAGAGCTGAAAAAAAAAAATCAAACGCTTAAAAGTGCGCAAAGAAGAGACAAGCGTCGCTGCCGTTGTCAGCCGTAATCAGCAGATCATGATGATATCTAACGCTTCACGCACATGCAATCATGATACATGATATTTTCCTCTCCTTGTTTTCTCTTCCAGCTCGCATGCTGCTTGCCAGTCTCAGATTCTCTCTCTCGTTTTTATTTTTTTTTTAATCCTCAAGTGTGTGATTCATGTGTAGGTGTGTGCGTCGGCGCACCTGAAGCTGCATATGTGTGCTGAGAATGTGTTTACCCGTGTTGTCGGTATGATTTGGGAAGTGTGAAAGACAAACGAGACGAGATTTGTTAATGAATGTTACGTTCATGCTTCATCCTGCGACACACAAGATCTGGAGCCGCACAGTGATGTTGATAATGGAGGACGATGGTGAACGAGTGTGTGAACAAGAATGCTGGTCGTTTTGAGACTTTTGTGTACTTACACCGATCCAAAACAGTTGTGACTCATCAGAGAATGGACGTGGGTCTTCTGAGGGTGTCCTGAATGTTGTTAGTGGGGGGGCTTTGGGTCCTATGGGTTGAGGGGAGGGGCCTCTGTGGATCATAATGTCATAGTTCTGGTTTTGAAATATGTTTTATGTAGTTTTGCCATCAGTTTTATGTTCTAGTCCAGATTTTAGCCCTGAGTGAGGAGCTTGAATATCCAGACGAAGGTCAGAGTAGAGCTGATGTTTTACCAGACAAGAGCAATAGAATAATCAGACATGTTTAAAGTACTAGAGACCCAGACTTAAGTAAAAGTACAAGTACTTGAGTAGAAGTTGAAGTGTTCTTTAAGCACCACACTTAAGTGGAGGAAACATTTTTTTGTACTTAAGCATTGCAAGTAGTTTATTTTAATATTTACTACTCAAGTACTAAAAGTGAAAGTACAAGTATTGTGTTATGTAGTTATTAAAGAAAGCGGAGAAGAGTTTGAATACTTTTGTTTATGTTATTTCAAATGTTAAGCCTAGAGGTTCCTTTAGCTGTGGCAGTAGTAGAAGGACAGGAATGTACCAGGTCAAGTACATGTACGTGGAGTCTATCACTGTTGTAAAAGTAGAGCTGTCAGTGGCCACACACAGGTGTTTCTAACAAAACGAGTGATTATAGCACCTTAAATCATCGGGCTTAAACAAACTGACAAATCTCAAGTATTCTCAAAGCACAAGGCAGCTCGGTCACTGGATGAGCCAGCTAGCTAGCTAACATCAAGTTAACTTTAATTTATTATTAATATTCACCAATAGTAACCTTAAGTTTGATATACAGCTTTGTATATTATATGAGCGTCTTGCTAGCTTGACATTAGCTAGCTAGCTAGCACAATAGCTCTAGTTCATTCTAACCTAACTTTGGAGCAGACGTACGTATGCTTGTTTATTTTCTTGAGGTTTAGCTGGAGTAGGACCTTCCACACTGTTTGATCCATTTAAGGCTCCACTCCTGTTGTGTTTTCAGCAACGGCAACTTCCGGTTGCAAAACATAACAAAAAAAAAAAAAATGGCTGCTTTTTTGTTTCTGTCTGATTTGACTTTTTGTTTTTAGAAGCAGAAAATGAAAACCAACCAGTTTTTAAAGTTTTATTTATCACCACCATGAGGAAGAGAAATGCCTTGAATTTCAGTTTTAACTTTTGAATTTTAAAATGAAAAGCAAATAACTGCTCATTTTTTAGTTTTTTTAATATACTTTTCCAGTGACCACAACATACACAGACCCAGGTTAATGTTTTCTACTTTTAGCTCCATGTTTGACTCGCCGCCGATGACTCGGACGTTTTGACGTAGCCAAGCACAGTCGCTGTGACTTTTCAAGTTGTCTGACAACATTTCCATCTTGTACCTGGTCAGCTGCATTCACGACAGTGTTACGCATTTTTAATATTTAATGTATCATTAGTTTTCAAGTCCCTTTCTCTTGATTAAATCATGAGGAAATGATTGCGCGTGTGTGCGCTCGCTTTCATTGTGCTTGTTCCCACCACGGCCACACATGTCTGTCTCTATATATTATTCCGCTGGCCTCGTCTCAGCCACACACTCCTACACATGCATAAAAATGCACACACACACACTCACCGGCTGCTCACCGGCTGCTATCGAGCGCTGGCACGGACGCTCACACCAGCTCGCGCCCTCCGGGTGGGCGGGTGGGAGGGCAGGTTTTCTGGCAGGCCTTCGACTCTTCACCCCGTACACCGGGCTGTCTGTCTCAGCCTCCCCTCCTGTCAACTCAAGGACTCCTCTATCAAGTGTCTGTCACTACCGCTCTCCGCCCGAGTCTGCAGATAGCTAACAGATGTCCGAGTCGGAGTCGGTGAGTGACACGGCATCGCAGCGAGGCTGGGTGGGATTATGCGGCGTGTAAAAGGATTACAAGTGAAAGGCGAGCTGGCCCCCGCTTCTTGAGTCAGATCTACACCGGCAACCTTTTAGGATGCAGCTCTAAAAGTTCTAGCAAATAAGTCTCGAAGAGTCCTGTTCAGTCAAAGTCTACTCTTCCCCCTCCCTCACAGAGTCATGGACCCCAACCAGCCACAACATTATGACCACTGACAGGAGAAGTTAATAACATCTTGTGATCTTTCATTATTTTGCTGGGAAACTTCTGGACCTGACATTCATTCATGTGGATGTTACTAAGACATGTAGCACCCACCTAGACCACAACCAGACACCCCCCACCCCATAGCAATGACACTTAATGATGGTAGCCGTATGCAGCCTGACACACAAACGCTTTAAGAACAGCTACAAAAAAAACACGAAGAACAGCACAAGGTGTTGACCTGGCCTCAAAATTCATTAGATCCCAAACTGATCTAGTGTCTGTGGGATGATCCACAGAGGCCCCTCCATTCTCTTATGATTCACAGATGTTTGGGAGGCACAAGGGAGACCTACACACCTACACAATATCAGGCAGGTGGTCATAATGTTATGCCTGACCGGTGTATAACTTAACCTCCTGAGACCCAAAGTTTTGTTTGCAACACATTTTTAATTTCTCCAAGATATTTGGGATTAGTAGAACCTAAGTGGTGTGAAAACTGAGCATTATCTTTGAGCGGGAAGTAACTAATGTGCATCAAATGTATAAAACTGTTTCAATCCCTGAACATTGCTGTGCAAAAATAGGACTGCAAACAATTTTATTTGATCTTTTTTGTGGTTTTTATTAGTGTTTACTTTTATGTGCAGCGATGCTACGGTGACAAAGTAGTTTCTTTGGTTTAAATGAAGCAGAATAAGCTGCCACAAACCTAAAACGTGATGTCCTCATATGAGGATGCAGGGCCTCAGGGGGTTAAAAAAAAACAGCGTGCATCGCATGTTATTGTATTTTTAGTTTATGGCTTCCACTGTGTCTCCGCCTGTCGCCCTGATTCAGGATTGTTGTGCTAACGTCACATTCGTGGATGGCTGCTGCACACACACCAGTGAGATCGTTAGCAGAATACAGCAGCATCCATTGTCGTCGTCCCAGATATCAGAGCTGAATATTTCTGTCACTTGGGTAATACTGGAAATATGAACTTGCTGAAAGGAGTTTTTATTTGGAGAAAAAATACAAAAGGCAAGTGGAAAGCAAAATCCACCAACATCGTTCATGTGATGATCCCAGAACGTGGCTGAACTCCCGTCCTGCAACACGTAGGTGTAATTATAGGCTTGTTTTGCAGAATAGGAATACCTGGAACAGGAAGTGCATGTCGCTGCAGTAGATGGTAATAAAAATAGCACAGCCTCCCATCTTCAGCAGATATCCTGAACTAAGTCTGACTCTATAACTGATCCCCTGGAATGAATCTTTCTGAGCTTTAGCATCATTTTCCTCCTCAGTGATGCTCAGGAACAAAATGACTCCAAAATAATGTTGAATAAAAACAATATACTCACAGAGTCTTTTATTAGGAGCAGCTGTGCAGTTCAATACAGCAGCCCTGTCATCAGCTGTGCCTGTAATTAACACCATGTCTTGTTGTCGCTGCTTTTAGTTTTGTTTTTAGCGCCATGTGTTCTAGATGAAGGACGTCCCACCCCTGTCCTTAGACCCGACCACCACACTTAAGACGAGGCAGGAAGGGAGTTCTGTTGATACACAAGTCTATGGTAACATGTAGACAAGTATGACAAATATTTAGTCTATTAAATACAGTTTCATGCTTCACTACGTACAACGTCAACAACAAACCTTTAAAGAAAACAAACCACTTAAAACTGAAAATTTGCAAGTTTCATTACAGTTAAGTAAAGCTGTAAAAATGTGTATTAATTAGATTTAAGCCATGTTTTAATTTTAAAAACGGGGGAACAGCTGAGTGACCCAATAAAGTAACTCATATTAATCTCTGTCAAATTAATTTCTGGCTGAATCATAGTAAGTTTTTCTTCCAGTTTTAGACAGTGGCTGCTGATATTATCCAGCCTCAAGAAAATTTACTTGATCCAGCCCCTCTACTCATTTTTATAGGTGCGGGTGATGCTGGGATTTTTCCGATACCAAGTAAAGGGCTAGTAGCTAGCCTTGGTATTGATAGTATCGATATTTACGGCACACAATCTGTCTGCACTGCTTTGGCAATCTACCGGTTGATCCTGAGCAACTTTGTAACTTGTAACCTGTTGACCCAGATCAACTTGTCTTTGTAACCGATTCTTATCAGACACCATCAGGATTTGATTATGAGGAGTGTTTTAACAGATACAGAGAAAAGATAAGATAACACAATCAGATAACCGTACGACCAATCGGAACCATTTCCAATTCAACATGATGCTCAGATGACAGCTATTGCTGCGTTTCTATTTCCCCTAGAAAAATGCAAAACTTAAATATCGCAATAAAAAAGTGGTAATGGAAACGCTTACACCTCAGATATTGCTAAAACAACTCATGAGGTGGTTTTTAAGACGTGTCGATATAAAAGTGTATAGCAAAAGTTCAATGGAAACATTTTTTCCGCAATTCCCCGTCACCTGTGACACTGCAGATGAATGTGACCAGTTCATTTGAAGCTAGTTGTCTCAAAGTGAAGTCTCGCGTGACAAGAATTTAAGATGGAAACATGTACAAAGAATTTCAGAGATAACGCTTTTATTTTTACAAAAACTGTAATGGAAACACAGTCTGTAACAACACGTTCCTCTTCTGTCCATCTTAAGTCCACCCAGACGATTTGAACCAGCAGATCTTCACCGGAGCATTATCAGTTCAAACAGTCCAAGTTTCCTCAACTTCGTTGAATCCCAAAGCTGTGTTGTTGCAACCTCACATGCTGCAACCACAAGTTCCATTTGACAGCAACACAAGGTCATTTGAGACACTTATTCACACCGGATTTCATAGGAAATCCATAGTGAATGTGTTTGAAATGAGACAAAGACACATTATCTCACAATAAACTGAAAAACTGATGTCACTGAGATGAAAATCTGCAGAAATTATGAATGGATGTTGCTTTTATGTGCATATCTTCCCCTATTAATTGTTGGAAACCATTGCCATGTGTGACAGCTCAGTGTTCTCAACTAAAATCTGCTTTACTCTTTAAAAAAAAAAAAAAAAAACCTTTGTTTTCACTATCGGTCAAGAAGCTAAAATGTATAAAATGTTATGTCATTATCGTGTCTTGTGTGGAAGCTCTTGACATTCATGTTTTTTTTTTTATTATTATTATTATTATGCTGATAATCCTCATGCATCCTATAATTATGTGCTGAATAGATTTTCACTGCTCCAGGGAAATCAATAAATCTCAAAGGCTTTTTTTGTTTAATTTATGGGCGATGAGATTTTAATTCCACTGGTTTTTCAGTCACAGATCAGCATATCAATAGCACCGATGCAGGGCATTTTAATACATTATCCAGCCTTGAATAAGGATCCCTTATCAAATATTAACCCTGCAGCTTGTCAACACACACGCAGCGGAGACACTTGGACTATGAATATGTCCGAACGTCGGCTCAGACATTTAAAGACTTTTTGACTGACACGTTTGCGGTTGCAGGGTTTCAACTTTCAGGTCACAGGTTACCCTTTAACCACGGAGCCGAGCTTCAAAGAGACGCCTTTCAAAGGAGCCGATAATCCCCAACAACGAGCGTGATTTATGGGTCAGTGTAGCCAAGTCACGGTTTATTAATTCTGGGACTGGATGCAGGGCATTGCCTGTGACTGGAGGCGAAGCTGAATGAAACGCTGAATGCACTCCTCTGGCTCGGAGCAGGTGGAAGTGAATTCTAATCCGGACGCAGCGCTGCGCGGCTTACTAATAAACCACTGGGAGTGCAGGAGCGAGGCCGCGTACACGCCTGCCTGCTACCTCTGAATAAAAACTAACATCAAGGCCAAAGACTGAAACCTGACTCCCAGGGTGCGACCTTGAGGTTACAAAGCCTCCACGCGTACGGGCTGAGAATAGCAATAACTAGCCTGTAAGTGTAAGTCTCATTGTTACAAGTTCTGCGTCTGCACTTGTTTAACTAAAGATGAAGAAAAGATACTTCAGCAGCTAGAAACCTGAGCCCCTCACAAATGTACAGATTAAATATTCACACACACACACAGAGTATAGAATTTGATTCTGAGAAGCGTTGTTGTCCTTCTTGGCGCGGACACAGTAGCTGCTGACAGGAAACGCGGGAACACAGATAAATATATGCAACAAATGTTCCTGACTGGACTTTAATCAGGCACATTACACCGCGAGCATAACAAACTCCTAAAGCAGTGGAGTCATTTTAGTTCAGGGGCCTCATACGGGACAATCTTAAATGATCTTAACCTCCCGAGACCCCGTGTCCTCATATGGGGACGTAAAGTTTCAGCTTTGTAGTAGCTAGTTAGTGTTAAAACATGATTCATTCTGCAGCCGATCACGTAACAAAAGTGGACGAGGTAGAAAACCTCATCAAATTTTACAGTTGAAACTTGTTTATTTATGATTATTAAGTTTTGTAGTTTAATATGACACAGAAACTCTATCAGTAGTAACGAGCTATAGCTTCACTAACTAACAAGTACTCGATTGAGGACGTTGGGATTATTTCCAATTCTGCTTTTACACAGTGATGTTCAGACAAATTAACATATTTATATTTTGTTACATATTGTCGGCTTTATTATAATATTGATTAAAATAATCCCCATGTCCACACATGAGGACATATTTCTAAAAACTACTTCCTGCTCAAAGACGATGCTTAGTTTTCCTCCTCATCCACTACTTCACTGTACTCTATTTATCTACATGTACATACACATATATATTTATACCTGCTGTTTTGCACCATCTGCATCATTCTCAACAAAGCTCAGGTCTCAAGAGGTTAAGTTTGGATAAGTTAACAGCATAATAACCTATAAATAATGACCAACTCCTAATTCTCCCCTTTGTTTTAGTGCAAAGAAGAACAACCACATGATGAAATTGTTTCCATTTAGTTCTGGGTGTTGTGTTCTGTCCACTACTCTTAACCTCCCGAGAGCCAATTCTTTGGAATACATCTTAATTTCTTTAAATTAAGAATTCAGTGTTATGCCGGGAAACTTCTGAACATGACATTTATTCATATTAGATATGTAGCACCCGACCAATGGCAGTAATATTAATTTTGTTTTTGTCTAAATACAGTAGATTTATCACAATTCTCCATGTTTTTGGTGCAGAATCCAGCATTTATTATACATACTTCTTCCCAAACCCATTGACAGTTTAAAATGAATTAAAATTCATCATATAGAAAAGTGCTTATTTGTATAAAAACCTGCAACATTTGCTTGGCATTTGAAGCCCCGTCCTGTACGTCCTGCATGAGGACGTACAGGATTCAGATTGATATTGGATTTAAATCCTGGGATCAGAACGTCCTTTAAAACACCCTCCAGTTGAATTCCAGATGACATTTACGTTTGGTGATTGCTATTTCAGATCAGGCCCAGCATGTTGCTCAGATGTCATTTGGATTCAGCTTGGCCACTTGTAGAGAGAGTTGATAAAAATGCTGCATCCTATTACATGTAATATTGTGATACAGTGGGGAGTCTGCTGGGAGTAAGAGGCTGCAACACGCTTGCATTGTGTTTGTGTGTTGTGCACGTGTTTCCATGTTGCAGCAGGTGTCGGTGTGTTCGCACACGTCTGTATCCGTGTTTCCATGTGCCGTGTCATAACAAATCGCTGGAAGCACGTATGAGCTAATTCTGTGTTCACACGTCCATCACTGTCTCCCAAATGGAAACGTCCATTCTCTGAATGACAGCGCGAGACGCCTCCTTTGTTTACACAATGAAAAAGCTACTGCAGTCGATCATTTATTACTTGAATGGCCAACCTTGTTTCATCCACAATGTTTGTTTTACATTTATTTATTTTTGCTATTTATGTTGTGGAGACGAAACGCTGAGGGTGGATGGTAAGCAGAGAGACCGTGGGGGGTGGGAGTTCTGGTTAAGTTCAGACAATAACAGCGTTTTGCTTGAGATTTGAATGCAATAATAATGAACTGTACAGACGTTTTTTTTCAGACCTTGAGTAAAACATAATCAGGTTCTAAATCAACGCCCATCCACCTGCCAAATGCAACGTAAATTCAAAAACTTCAGTCAGAGCCACTCTACTGTTCTCAGTCATTTGTTCCCCTGGTAGTACTTCCTACATTTCCCATGAACACTGTGATGCTGAACACGTAATGCTACGTAATGACATCTCAGACGCCCATAGGCTGCGCACAGGCACACTACAGTCTGCAGTGCAACCAACGTGAGAAACTATGAAAACCAATGAAGTGCCCGCCAGAAAACACAAAGAAAAAGAAGAAGAAAAAAAATAAATGGAGAGCGAGAACAGGGAGCAATAGACCGTAAAAAAGAGGAAGGAGTAAAAGTAAACCTAATGGTGCAAGAAGAGGAAGGAAACAAGAAGCGAAGAAAAGAAAGTTTAACGCTTAATGACTGACGGGTCGTGTTTGAAAAAAAATGTCGTCATGTTTTCTAAGGATTGCCGAATGTACACGAAAGAAAAAATTAAACTAACAATTTCGTGTTGGGTACTAATCCTCCCAAACTTGGAAATTATGAAAATGAAAAATAAAGGAAATGTTTGTACTTTCTAATAAAATAAAAATCTCTCTTATTTTCACTGGGGTTAGTGTAAATTCTGATTGGCTGATGATCAAAAAAGTTTAGAACTTTAAACATAATCCAATCTGGAAGTCTGTTACACAAGGAACAAAACATAGATTAAGACTGAGCACAACATCAAGTCCATAACAGATATTTCAGAAATGTAACTTCAAGTAAGGCGTCTTTTGATCATGTGCAGAAATGTCTTACATTCTGTCCTGTGGTCATCTGAGTTTACTAATCCATAGAAAGTGGGTTGAAAATAAGTGCAATTAAAGTAACAGATTTATAATTGAATACATGTCTACAGACAGAAAGATGGAACACATGGTGACTGAGTCTCTGGCCCACTGATGAAAGCATTTCAGTAATTTAACATTTGCATTATTATTACATTTTGGTATCTGTGGTGGAATTCCCCAAAAAACAGATGTGTTGAGTTGCTATAATCTCTATAAAGAGGGAAAAAATAGATATGATGAAAAATGTACAATTGTCAAAGTGTAGCTGATTGTTTCTGAGAGCGCTGGTAAACCAATGTGAACGTTTCCCACTGCTGCATCACTTATGAAGAATCACAAATCCATTCAAATGAGCTCGTGGTTACATCACAGGGAGTCATGCTGTCAGAATTTGTGGCTGATCTTAGCGGCAATTGTATGTATCTCAAAACCACTGAGTCTAACAGTTTGGGTAACGATGGGTCAGATGGGAATTTCTGAGTTTCCTCAGACATTAAAATTACAAAAGCAATCAAAATGATCCGTGTACTAACTTAACGTCCACCCCTGCCATTTTTCTTGTCAACAAAATAAACTTGGACCCCCTTTGAAAGCAGCGTTTTGTTCAGAGTTAACTGAAAAAGACCTTTTTTCTGTCTGGTTTTCTGACAGCAAAGAGGGTTTGGCTGCAGTGAGCTGTTAGATGAAGAGCTGCAGGCTCATTTCCTGTGGTTAACATGTCCCCAGAACGACAGAAAAATGATAATTATTGTCTGAATTCTTGATTTGTTTTGCAGCCAATTCAACCTTGCACTTTAAACACAACCATCCGGTCCAGTTTTCCCAGCTAGAAGTAAATACACTGCAGCTGGAGATGCAGAGGGGCCTTCGTCCTGACAGCTGACAAAATAAATACAAATTAAACACAAATGATGTGTAATACTGAAACATCGATACTTCCGATACCAGGTCTTTATGCTCTAAAATTGATTCTCAAATCAAAATATTGATACTTTCAATACTTCAGTCATTGGAGGTCATGTAGGAACACAAATTGGAAAGTAACTTAACTATTGAGTTGTGGAAACACAACAAACCTTGTGAAACACCTCAGGTTAAACCACAACACAGAATATGAGACATTTATGATGAGGACAGAAGAGGAGAGAACAGGGTCACAATTAAGATGAAAGCTTTCATTTTATAGTAGTTCTTAATACCATTTTATGAGGATACTGCCTCAATATACTTTTTTTAAAAAAAATGTGTAAAAAAGTTTAAAATAACTTAATAAATTACTCTGATGTCTTGTATTCTTTATGAAACTATGATTTGAAATACGCTACTTTTTTTAGGTTTACCAGACACATTAGAGTAAGTATTGGTATCGGCATGGTATCGCCGATACCAGCCTGAATTTTACTCAGATCAGAAAGGATATCGGTGGTACTGAACATCACTGAGTGGAGTTAGTTACAATACAAAAGAAATGCAGCCTTTTACTGAGAGTCCATTTTATTTTTATTGATTTTTTTGTTTATTTTATTTATTTAGGACAGTTAAAAGTTCTTGACGTTCCAATTACAATGTTGAATACTCTTGATAAATAAAAGTTTATTGCTTCTGAAAGGGCGTACTTGCATTACTGTGCCGTATCATCACATTAGTAGAAAAAATGGTCTCAAAATAATGTTGATGATAATATTATTTATTGCTGATAATATTGTTTATCAGCAATAATTTTTATGACAATATATCGTTTGGGAAAATTTGTCATTGTGACAGACCTACTTGGAGGTTTGGGTGTAGGACAGAATATAGGATAGGATATATAAAACCAAGGCACACACTCTCGTCTGTCTCAGTGTAGAAACCTGTCAAACTTCCATCCACCAACCATGATAAATAGGCTGAGATTCATCATGGTTATGTAGGTTATGTTGTTATAGAAACTTGATGACAGCTTGTTTTTCCGAGACATTCTACAAAGACAACAAGGTGTCACTAGCGTTTACATGAACAGAGGGCAGAGGAGCGTCCTCGTCACAAGCATCGGGTTCTGTGGCGTAAACCTGACATTTAGGTGCCTCGTGAATCCAGCCGATGATGGACGAGTACCCAGAGGATCAACCCAATAAATTAGCGGAACGGCAGCCTGATCATGTTAGCGACACCCACAGACATCTGGTAAACACTTCAGCTGGAACCATGCAAATGAACTCTGGCGCGTTGGACGGCCAATTATGGATTTGACTGATGGGGCGAGGGGGAAAGGGGCGGTTGATGTATTTTGTGAGAGACGTGTGCGTGCAAAAACACTCGCCAGAAGGCGCGCTCGTTCCTGCGCACATGTCATCTTTATATTCATGTATGGATTTCTGCTGCATGGGATTCTTAATCAGCGCATTTCATTTCCTTTTATTTGTGTGCGTGTCAATCTCCACGCTTATATTTGTGTTTTAGCCGTTTATTTTATTGCACGTGTACATATAGAGAGGACTTTGCGTGCGTGCAGATGTGCCCTCCCCTGCGGACTTCCTCTTCCTGTGTGTGGCAGCGCGACAAATTTACATTACAGAGCTCACCTGTTGACGTGCAGGGGGGGTGGGAGCAAAAAAAAAAAAAAAAAGGAAGATAAGTATCGATATTGCCATGGTAACTGTGGCCCTGCTGTTACCAGAGACCCACAACATGGAGATTGTACTGTGTGTGTGTGTGTGTCTGTGTTAGGGTTGGTGGTGGTGGTGGGGGGGGGGGTTTGCTGTTGCTTGCAGGGGTTGGATGTGCTTTTCCAGAGGTGTATAGTCTGTGACACAGCGGGGTAGGTGACAGGGATTACAGCCTCAGCCAGAGGTAAATAATATGGCCGTGGTGCTGGTCCCCCATGCAGGAAATCCTCTATATTTCCGAGCGGTTGCCTAGGCAACTGGGAGCAGAGAGTGGCCCTAATTTTGTGTTGGACTCCCTGAGACAGATGAGCAGCTCAGCGTGTTGAATGTTGTTCTTCTGTGTTTGTTGCAGAGAAAGGAAATATAGAGGTTTTTTTTTTTTACTAATAAAAACTGTGCACTATCTAATACGGCTGCTGCATCTACAGGGATATATGTGAATTATTTTCATGTGCACCCATCTATCAGGAGGTCAGAGGTCAGCAAGCTTCCTTCGATTGGATTTTTAGTTATTATAAACTGCAGCGCGGTGTATGTGCTTTTCTTTTTTATTGACTGACATTTCTTGTTTCCTTGTGGATGAATCAGAAATAAATTGAATCCAACGAAAAACTGCACTTTGACCGACACTATCTACATGCAAATGCAAAATAAATGGAATCTGTTTGAGGTAAATGTGACCCCCTTGAACCTCTCGATCAGAGCATTAAGCTCCTGATATGAAAGCGCAGCTGAAGTCTAAGAAGAAAAACACAACTTCTGTGAAACTGAGCGCAAACTGTGGTTCCACGAGCAGGTACAGAAGTTGAGGTATTGTAGATAAGCTGCGGCAAATATGAGGGCAAAGTCGTTGAACTTTTGAAGCCTCGACAGCCGTCAAACTAAAATAGATGACAGCAGCGAATTAGACCACGCCCCTTTTTGGAGGAAAATAAACCACTGGCGGTAAATACAAATCCCCTATAGTCAGTGTTTATTTTGTGCATATTTTTGCTAGCATTTGTCGGCCAGAAAGCAGGTGAAATGGCTGCCGTTAGTCAGGCAGACACGTATATAATGTCGATGCTGATTGACAAGAAGAAAAACTTGAAAAATTATGGGCCATGTATTCATATAGCGAACTGACGGAGAAATGGGTGAACAAGCTCAGTCAGTGGCCAGAGGTGTCATTTAACTCACTGAGTGATGTGTGACATCTGTCATCAATTCATATTGTTAAATTAATGAATCATGACATAAATACAGTGTGAACCTTAGCCAACGTTAACCCTTTTGTTTAAAAAACGCTTCACAGTAACATCGACATTCGTCGTTACCTACTGTCATCACAGTTCAGCATCAACATTCACTACTTCAACTTTTTAACATGAAATTTGAATTTTTAGCATTGTAATTAACAACAATGACGATTGACATTAGCTAATGTTAGCATCATGATTTAAAGCGATTAAGTTTTGACCCACGACTTTCCATCTTTTTCCACCCGTTTTATGGCCTGAAGTCGTACATTTCTACGGTTTTGGTCTCTCTCTTGAACGAGGCAGAAAAAATTAGAGTTTTATCTTTTACATTGTTCAAACAACAGCACACAACACAGCAACTTCTTCTTTGTTGTCACCCATAAGGGGGCGTGGCCTTTTCAGTGACATAACTGCCTTCCATGACACATGTGCTGCTTCCAGGACAGTGAGAGGGCGACAAGTTACGGTTCATTTTCACTCAAAGCTGGCAAAATGAAGCTGACGTCCAACACTTGTCACTATGTGTCGGGCAAAACCATAGACTGTAAAAAAGATGGACGCCATAACAGCTCCTCTAAAGTGTTATCAAAGCATGTAGAGCTCCTCCTTGTGTCTGACTGCAGTATAGGTCATAAGCTCCGCCTCCTCCATCTTAGTTGATTGGTTTTGGGCCAAACTAAAGCACTGAAGTACACATACAAGTTCCATTACTACAGAAGACATAAGTGGCCGTGAGTGCACACATTATTTTTTTTCTGTTTTCCTATAATAACAAATTAATTTCCTTTGTTTTCTCGAGATCTTGAGTTATTTATCTTGGTTATCGGGGAAATGTGCCCTGTTTTCCCAAAATAACGAGATAAATAACTTGTTATCTCTGGAAAACAAAGCTTTGTTTTCCCGATAGTGAGATATATAACATGAGATCTTGTGAAAACAGTAAATTAACTCATCATCACAGGAAAAAGGAGACGCTAATGCAATCTATGAATGCATGACCACTTAGGGCTTCCTTACATAATGGATACTTGTGTAAGTATTAATTGTTATAAGTTTCGTGCATCACGGTTGCTACATCATGGCCGTACTGTGCAGACTCTGGCACCAAAGTTGCAAGACGGCGGCACCCGTATCCCTAGAACTAGAGCATCAGTTTAACCAATGGAAAGAAGTGAAGACGCGTTACAGTTACAGTCTATGGGCGAGAAACTAACCATATGCATTTAGGGGCAACGTCCAGTTCCGAATCTATGAGGTCGATAACTTTCCGAAGAACAACGATATCCCGTGACACTCAACGACATCCATACATTCACCCCTTCCTTGTGAAGACAGAATCTGAGGAAGGTTTTGAGTGAATTTCCTCTAATTTGTCAACAACGGTCATTTGATTATCAGAAGTCAGAGTATCTAAGTATCTATGACCTTGCGATTCACATTTCTAGCAGTAACTCAAGGATTCAACTGTTAATGTTAATGTGAAAGATGCTGATGTGTAGTTCTAGTTCTCTAGTGCATGAGTTGCAAGTGCAGATATATTAACTGTAGAGCTGCTCTTGAGTGGCAAGAAGATTAAGAAGCTAAACCCACCTGAGAGACTAATTAGGATACGAGTGTGCAAACACAGAGTGACCTTCATCACATTTTTATCCAAAGAAACTAAAAAGACGGACTTAAAAAGTCATTTGGCTAATTTAAGCTTCACAGAAGTCAATATGTTACCAAGGAGACCGTAATGCACTACCCAGCGTCTCATCTCCCACGCTCAATAATTCATTTGCTTTATACTCATTAAGAAACGACCTTTAAAAAACTCTGTGGTTTTCTGGACTCATCACATGTTTAATTCCGGCAGTGATAAAGGAGCGTTTTCATTGTTGGTCGACTCCGTACATGGTGACAACAACAAACCGGTCCAGAAACCTTCATAATATCTTTCACTGTCTGTATTTCTTCCCTGGTTCAATATCGCACCGTCCCTCTTTCGGCATCTTTCGCTCGGCCTCTCTGTCATGTGGTGGACAATAAATCAATAGTGTATCATCGAAGGAGACGTCTGTGGGAAAGTGAGGAAATAAGAGACCTCGGGGGTTGAGAGGGGGCCGGACTGTTGGATCATCAAATGACATCCGTCCCTCCCTCTGTCTCCCACTGGGTCACTGTGTGTGAGAGTTGAAAATTTTACAATAAACTGTAGAAAATATGGACGACTCGTCTCCGCTTCCTCCCATTGGTCAAATTTAGGACAGTAGGGATGCAGACGGTGTCATCTTAAAGAGTTTGAGCAGTAGAGTGGAGTATTGATATCATTCATCTGCTCACACCCTAGAGGTCCGCGGAGGTACTGCAGATGAACCTTATTTCAATACTAAAGTAAGACCTTTTGGTACTTAACATAACACAGCTCCAATGGCTTTGTACTTGAGTACCTTCCCACTTATTTGGAAAAGGGGATTAGCCTCAGTTTCAGTTAGTTTCAGTTTGTTTTAGGTCATTTAATTATGATAAATGCAGCTAAATAAAAGATGCTAACGCTAAGAGCTTTACTGAGAAGTAACGTTAGCCATACAACACTGTAGGGTCCGACCGGACGTTAAAAGGACATTTATTGATGTTGTTGTTTATTGTTATCTCAGACTGCTTTTATGATCTGTTGGTACAGTCAATCGTACAACTGCCCTTTTTTTCAGCTTTTTATTTCGTTTTACAGTTGAGACGCTATTAAAGCTTTTGAATCAAACTGATGTAGCTAATGCTCAACTGTTACTTTTTGCCACTCGGCGGCTGTAACCATGGAGACTTCAGCTTGGCTTCACTTTTGAGGAGCTGTCATGGCATCCATTTTTTTATACAGGCTATGGTTCCTACGTCGTCATTTAACGTGAGTGGTGACGGCAGGAAGAGCTAGCTCCTTGTATCCACTAGCACAACTTTTTTCTTCTGCTTGTTTTGCTCAAAATATTTGGGATGGTAAATGTATAACAAGGTTACTTGGGTAGCAAACATGTTCGCTGGTAGCCAACTGCGCCTAGCAACAATCATCAATCATATCGAAGATGTTAGCATTCTGGTTGGAATCAGGTTAGCGTTGTTTAGCATGAAGCAACATGGGAATCTACAATGTAAGTGAATGTCGAGGCAAAGATTGAACGACTGTTTTTCAAGAGAGACAAAGAAAAATGGGGCGTTTAAGTCGAAGAATCACACTCTGGTGCATCCACATCCACACGTGACATGAGCCTCTGCAAACTGATACCTCACTGTCTGTTACTGTGTCTCTCTGATGGAAGGTGGGCTTCATTCATAATGCATCATGGAGACGAGTGCATATAAAACATTACCAGACTCCATCAAATTCCAGACAGTAAAGTGTCTGGCATCGGTCCCACCAGCACTGCCCAAGGCATCCTGACACACACAGACACACACAGACACACACACACATTCACACTCACATGGGAGTAAACCAAAGCACTTCTGTTCAAATATTGATCTGCAGACTTCTGTTTTCAATTCTGCCACACTTATGAAATTCACTTACAAATGTACTTCAAATGCAGCCAGTGGCCGGGGGTGAATATGCTGCTTCAAGTTTGTGTGCGTTTGTGTGTGTGTTGCTGTTTTTACAATTGTATCATCTCGGTGTCGGCAATGAATCAACATCTTCTGTTTCACAACATTTGCCTGACACTGTGCGTGACATGTGTCTGCAACATGAGTGGTCCTTTTGTTCAGTTCTTTTTTTTTTCTTTTTTTTATAACATTTTCAAACCACAAGACAAAGAGTGAATTATTCTGGTTACAATCCCACCATAAAACAAGATGAATGCATTTCAGTTTATAGCAATGATAGCAGCACTAGTATTGCTCCTCATTTTAAATTTCCTCCCTCTTGTAAAAGTGAAATGTACTAAAACACAATTATTAAAGCATAAATCTAACCGTTGTGTTGCTGGTAAAGTAAAAAGCCTTCAAACCACCCGGGGATTGTGTCAGAAGGCTAACTGTCTCTACCACAGCACACAATGCTGCTCTTTTATATTTCTGCTTTCTCCTCGGATCACCAAGTGGTGACGTCGCTGACTCTTTGGACTCCGACATAACGAAGCTTTTTATCCTTATATTCTGGACACTCTCATGTATGAAGCTAAGACCCTTCACTGTATTAGACTATTAGACGACCAGCTGAGCGTTTCTGGCTTCAGTTAGCATAAGCTTGTAGCTGATAAAATATACTAATACAATAAAAGGAGTAATGTCCAGAAATGAGCAAACAATATCTCTAACATAGAAGCTTTTGGCGCTATTTTGGTTTGGTAAAAGTACTTTGCCTTATTTAACCAGAAATCACATACTGGCACCCATTAGCATTGCGTACCTTTGGCCTGTGACCTAAATGTGTAGCTAATGCTAATGCTTCTGTGTCAGTTTAATGCCGTAGCTATGGTGACAACCCAACCCTGCGCAGACCCGAATGCCGTAGACTGAAGTGCACCTCCCCAGAAATTTCATGTCAATGCAGACCTCAAGAGCTGTGATTGGTCCGCTTGGTGCGAACCATTAGTAGCATTAGTATATTATTATATTAGTCTAGCATTAGTATTTCCAGCTGCTTCTCAATCTCTAGAATTTTCTAAATTAATTGTTTTGAATCAACAACAGGAGGTTCAGAGATACAAATATTTGTATGACTTGGCTTCAGCAAAAGTTTCAGTCCCAACTGTGAAGCAGAAGCAGAAACAAAAATGAACGTCCAGCAGAGGCATAAACTGAGCCGTTGAATTTTTATTTTTAAATAATTTTCACTGTTGATTCAAGATTAGGAGATTCATGCATGTCCAAGTTGTAAAAAAATACTCAGCTGTGAGTTACAGAATATTTCTTAGGCAAAAATGAATGGAAACCATCTTCTGTCTTTGAAACTTTAGCCCCATTCGCACAGGATTAGTTTACATCCTTACAGGATGTCCTGTGATTCACATATTACCCCCTACGTCTGTGTTTCATGTGGCCCAACAAACTCTGTTTTACTCAAATTCACGTTCCGTTGTTAGGGCTCTGCTACTTTCCATCTCACTCAACTGTGTGTCAAAGAGAGTTTTAAATACTTTGCAAATTATAATCAATGATTATAATGATACTATTTATCCCGGGGAAGAAATAACCGACCGTTTAAATCAGCTCACCTTTGCCAGTGAACACATTAATGATTGATTTAATGATTTCATTGGGTGAATAGTTCAGCGACATCTTGACTTTGCGCTCTAACATCGGTCCAAACTCTGAATTATAGCACATCCTTCATGATTCTTAAGAGACAAGAGGCAGAAAAAAAGCCGCAAATCAAACAAAAGTCACGAAAAAGTAAAAACTCACATCTAAATCACAGAGATGTCGATTTGCACTGGATTAGTTTTCTCAGCAGACCTCTGTGTTACGATGTAATTTTTGCTTTACAAATCCGGGACATGGACGATTCGCACAAGATTAACATCAAAGACGACCTCCTTGATTATTAGAAATTACTGGAGGTCCCCAGATGAAACTAATCCCGTGCGAATCGGGCTTTCGTATGTCTACCGAGTAATTCAGTCTAAACCTATATATAAACTATAATGAAGCTTTTCACAAGGAATCTGTGATAAAGAAGATCAGCTGACAGTCGATTTCCTGCTGATCCATTCTTTTCACCACTTTCACTTTCTCACGCTGTCAAAATCACTCAATTGTTGAAAAATCATTTGTCGTCATCTGTTGCCCAACCACACATCAATAATTTGCATCAATTCTGTAAGTAACAGACTCACACACATTGTATTATATTCGTTCATTTCAAGGACAAAATATTTTCCTTTTCATTTCATGATAGTCTCTTTCAGACTATTTGTCTTAGTCAAAAACGTTGCCATTGATGTCCTAAAAAGAGTGTCCCTCGACCAAGACGATCTCAAATAAATCTAGTTGCATTTATTTTAGATGCAAATTGTCAACCTCATTGTGAAAAAAGAAGCAAAAATGCTTGTTTTACAGAATTTGTGACTTTAAGTTCACAGATGTCCTTTAAGACTTTAACATGCAGCTCAGACAGGCTGCAGCCTCGGTGTAGTGGATGGAAACCAATATCCAAGCAACACACATACATGTGTAAATACAAAATCAAGCAGCAGCAGCAGCAGCAGCTTTCCAGGAAATAACCACCGTAGCAGAAGCTTTAATTTCTGCAGAGGGAATAAGAGAATCTATCTCGGGACCCATTTGCTCTTCACTCCATTTAAAAGATGCATGAATGCGGTGCCGCCCAGATTGGCACATAAATAAGGAAAACCTGGTCAGTAATTTTATCGGACTGTCAGCCACCGGCTCCAGATTAATATGAGGTTTGTGTGCGCGGACCAAGCTGCTGAGCTCACGCCTCCAAACACTGGATGCGGGGGGAGGGTTCACGATCAATTGATGCACATATGTGTGTTTGCATGCGGCCACACTTCCTAAACTCCCCGACTGAACAAAACGAATGACCGCTTTCGTTCATTTGCGCGCGTGTTAGTTGTGATTACAATTTGCACTAACTATTGATCGGCCTGTAAACAGTCGTCTGCTCTGACCGGATAATCAATGTGATGGAGCGACGGTGTCTCCGCTGACAGAGACGCTACTTTCTGAATGAGTCATCTCTCCGCTCGTTTTGGGCCTCAGAACCCAAAGGTAGCGTCGCAGTAAATCAGTTGTGTTATTGTTGCGCCTCCGCAGGCCTTCAGCGGGTGGATGGATGTGTCTCTAAAACTGAATCTAGGCTGGGTGGAAGCAGTTAGATCCTAACTAGGCTTGACAAAGCTGTCCACGTTGGTGAAACACGGTGGTTCAAATATAGTTATTTCTGTTTGTGCCTTTTCCCCGATGAATGTGTGAGTGGATCAGAGTCGTGGTGGCTTGGTTGGCCCACCTTTTTGAGCCAGACTGCAGTATCTCATCAACTACTGGATAGATTGGCATGTATTTTGTGCAGACTTCTTGCCTGGCAAAGGCAGCCCAAGCTCTCTGAACTCCTGCAGAAGCACGATGGAAAATATCGTTTGCCACTGTTCCAGCTGCACAGGAAAAATAATTAATTGGTAAAACCACTGGGTGGAAACTATCCATCTTGATCTGTAAACTTCATATCCCTACACAAGAGAGCTGGCAGCATCAAAAAATACCCGTTCCACCCAGGAACAACTTCTTCTCCTAGAGCCTCCATCATCACTACTAAGGCTTATGTCAGGACAGATGAAACTTTTAGACCTGGCATTCATTCATGTGGATGTTGCTCTGACATGTAGCTCCCACCTAGACCAGACCAGGAACCCTCACCCCATAGCAATGACTCTCCTCGATGGCAGCAGCCATCCTCAGCAGGATGCAGCCAAAAAAAAACATGAAGAACAGCACGAGATGTTGACCTGGCCTCCAAACTCACTAGATCCCAAACTGGTGGGATGTGGGATGATCCACAGATCAACGCATGGGACCTCCGCTAACAACATCCTGTCCAACAACTGATCTGGAGGCACAGGGGAGACCCTGGAAGGTGGTCATTATGTTACAGCCAACAACCAACTAGTACGTACGTTCTCCACCTGCATGAAGGCAAAACCCTCTCCATACAAACATACATGGCGGCAGTAGTAGTAGTAGTAGTGTCTGTATTCGTCATCCAAATGGTTAAAGAGGAAGCTACTGCTGAGACTTTTCTTCCTGTTATTTAAATTGCCTTATCGGCACACGATATGAAAGTGGTTTGAGAGTGCTTCCTATACTCGTTCGCATCTTCTTTAGAATAAGCCTTAAGGTTATTTAAGCTGCGCCCCAGTTTCCCATATGCTCGTACACCCGGCATCTCCCTCCAGCCGTCTGCTTTAATTACACCGGAGAAAAACCCAAGCAGCATCCACGCTGTTTCGGAGTTTGCTTCTAATTCAACTCCCATGTTTCTGGAATTACTTACTTTAATCGAATGGAAAGCTTTCGAGGAGTCATCTGTTTGTGAAACGTGATGAAGAAATTTCCTTCTCCCCCCCCCCCCCAGGATGCACAGAAACTACACCAGATTAAATGACTTGTTGAGATGGATGATTTTTTTTTTATTTTTTTATTTTTTCCCGCGGTGTGCTGAATCCAGAGCACGTCTCGGGGAGGAGAACAAATCGGCTCCTTCATGGCCCAGTGAACCATCGACTCGGTAACCAGCGGAGTCCGTCAGATAGAAAAGATGCATGGTGCTTTAAACCGTTGCAGGCCTCGCAAGCCACCCCCATTCCTCCCTCCCCTCCCCTTCCCTCCCATCCCCTCCCCGTCCCTTCCCCTCCCCTTCCATCCCTCGCGCTTGGTCTCGAAACCGCTGCTCCATGACTCTGGACATTACACATAGAATAAAAATGAGGTGAGGCGGCTGGAAAATTGAACATGTTGTCAGGCTGCAGTGGCTGTTTTCACTGATTTAGGAGCTGCAGCCGCACTCGATTAGGGTCATTTATTCTGCGTAATGTAAATACGGTGATTGCTACTGGCTGGGTCATGTGCAGAAGGAGAGTGCTTTTATTATTTTTTATTTGTTTTCGCATGGTGGCCAACAACGTCTTTCCCCTTATTGACAGTGATGATTATTAACATGTTAAGACACGCAACTGGTGGATGCCGGTCATGTCTGCCGCTGTGTTGGATGACTTCAGTTAAAAGTGCGCTACAGGAGAATGAGCACAAATCAACCGTGGCGATGTTGGTGTTTCCTCAAGTGTTGGGTGCATTATACAAGAAGTCTTTCTGATTTGTGTTCCCCCCCGGTGCAGCAGAAGGCGCATGCATCATACGCACCGTAAACGTGCTTTCATTTATACTCATTAGACGCAGAAGCAAGCTTTGCAAAATAAGGCCGGTGACTAAACGTGCTGCAGAGATATCTTCCTCCTCATCTTCAATGCTTTTTATTCATTTACTTTTTTTCTGCTCCCGCCTCAAATGAAAACAAATACGAGCAGATTATCTGATAACAGAGGCTGAATCTTAATCTTTGATCTCTGTTTTGTTCCTCGGTTTAACGGGAGAATGCAAACGAGGAGTCGAAAGTCTGTTACCAGATGTGAGAAATCGCACCAGTGTGTTCTGTAGCTACAGATGTGACAGCTGTTTGTTATTATATATATATATATATATATAAAAAAGGCTTTACTGAATAGTTGCTGGAATCGAAACACACCTCAGCGCTTTTCTTCGCACATTGTTGACTCGATGTTTCAGTCCTGACAATAAAAATTCTGTTTTTTTGTTTTTTTTGGCAAATTAAAATATTTTCCAAGATTCTTTAAAAATTATATAAAGTGCAAATCGCTCATAGTGGCGGCTCGGGCCCAGTAGATTATAGTGTGAAACCATGAAGCCAAAGCAAGTAGAGCTCCCCCTGGTGTCTGGAGGCTGCAGTATAGGTCATAAGCTCCTCCCCCTCCATGTTAGTGGATGGGCCGAAATAAAACATTAAAGCGACTGTCAGGTATGTCAGATATTTTTTTTCAAGAATGGTTTCTGTCATGTTAGGTAGTTAATATAATGTTGATTTTGGAGAAATTTCGTTTTAGTTAGTTATTTGATAAAAACATATGTGACTACCGGTCATAATGGTGACTGCCGGTTGCCATGCCAACTGCTCCGTAAAGGTAAAAGAGAGTTGCAAAACTAATTAGAGATTAAGAACACTGCATAATCCAACATTTCGTTGTAACTAGTGGAGGTTGAGCAGAGCGTAGAATTAATTAATTAATTAAATGAAAACGAATTAGTCCAGAGGAAGCGTAGTCAGGTCATCGATCTTAACCCTTTAAGACCTAAACATCTTCCTATGGATAAAAAAAAAGAAGAAAAAGAAAAGAAAGAAATCTGTCGGTATTTGAATTACAGTAACTCACGAATGGACAAAATTAAAAGACAGGCTGAACACTTGGAAGTAGCGACTCAGGAAGAGAGAGTTGTTTGGAGGAATTTGTTGGTAGAAATGATCTTGGTTACCGTAATTCCTCTAATAGTGGCTGGTATTCAATTAATAGCCGGGTCTCTTATAATGGCAGTTTATAATGGTGGTTTACCGGAACAAATAAAGGTCGACCTCAACTACAGAGCGTGTACGCTCCTTAACCAATTATAGTGTGTAGTAACACACAGGTGCCACAGGTGGCAGTAGCCACATTTGAAGTGCCACATGAACCCAGATTTTCATGAAACGCTGTCAAAACAACAGAGAGCTTTAGCAGCGTGGCGCAAAGAAGAAAATCTGACTTGAACTTCAAGAGGAAGGTTTTGAAATATGCAGCCGAGTAAAATACAGAAGAGGAAGATGTGAAACGCTTTAATAATGACCCACAAAGAATAAGAAGTTGTTCTGACACCGGGACGGTTACCCTCTGGTAAGCTATGGTCATTTAAGATGCAGAAAAATAAAAAGCAGGGTAAACGGTAGGAATACTTTGAGCAAATTTACTGGTATGTATCAGTATGAAACAAAGATAATTAGAAATAAAGGCCTCCCTCTAATAAAAGCCTCCAATAATGGCTGAGTGTTCTGGGCGGCTGAGTAAATAAAGGCCCCGGCCTCTATTAGAGGAAGTACGGTATACCCTTGACGAAGGTCTTCCAGACAAAAGCATAACTTCCCAGTGTTCAGCCAAACTTTGAGTTTTGTCAATAGAGCAAACCACGAGCTTTAACGTTTTGCTGGCGACCCGTTCGGTTCTGAAAGGTTAATGACTCTATTTTGCTGAATAGTCAAAGTAGAACATTTCTTTGCCAGTAAATCCTGCTAATAAAACACTGTACAGTGAAACACCCCTGTCATTCAGTGATATTTATTGTAATTTACTTTAGTTTAAACATATACGTGTGGCACGTGTTTTTAAAAATGCATCTACTCTGAGACCAGCAGCGTCTTGTAGCGTGTGTTGTAAACGTGTTGGCTAATTGTCAAACATTTAAAGAACGTCTAATGAAACAACAGCCACTGGCCCCGACTCGCTCTCCCTCACTAATTAACAGCTCGGGTCACCAGAAGTGGACCGAGGCGACCCCGCCGACCCCTGATAGCGGCCACGCTGTAACCGGGCCAGTTGGAGCACGTCGGAGCGTGATAGCATCTTATCTGCACATAAACACAAACGCACTTTTCTCTCACGAAGCTGAAACCCGCACATGTCAGTCACACACGTCCCATGTCTGCAAACACACGACTCCCAGACGTTCTGCTACAGGCTATAACATTATATCGCATCACCTCGTGTACATTTTCTGAAGGCTTTCCTTCCCCGACCTCAAGTCAACACCCTTAAACTTTAACTCAGATTTATGTCCACACAGTCCGAACACACACACACACACACACACACACACGCCCCCGCCCACCCCCTTGTTCCTTGAATGAGTAACAGACCCCCGCCTACATCTCCGGGTCGCTGATCACACTCCCCGTGACCCCTCTAGTTCCACCACACTCTCGCTTTTCCCGTTTGCTTCAATTCGCTTCGTCACGTCCGTGTCGATCTGAGTCCGAGTTAATTCCGTTCCTGATCAGAAACGGTTGTGGAAAAATCCTCTGCTGGGATTTAATTTGAGGTATTCCGTGTCGTCATCCATCGCCACATACCCAAAGATTTCCCTGAAACTGTTTGACAGCTGTTGTCGTTTGAGTCATTAGCTCAGAATGACAATATGTTGTGCTTCATTTTAAGGAATCACTGCAGGTGTCACATCTCACGAGGATCTCAGGCTGATGCTTAGTGTTAATCTTTTCCTCTGTGTTAATGTTTGTCACTAAATATCCAAAAGAATCATTGGGGAGGACGTATTTATGTTACAGCCCTTTTTGGGAGTTTAGTTCTTCAAAACTGTTGACCGGATGTGACCATGTTTATCTTATTCTGTTTAGATTCACATAATCACACACATGGTGAAGTCCAGCTCCCTTTGTTTTAGCTTGATTTTTTGGATGTACGTGGACCTGGATGACTGGGAATATTCAGAGGAATCAATGAGAAAAGAAATAAAGTAAAAACATTTTTATCCAAAAAAAGGTCAAGTAGAATTTGTTAAAGGAAACTCTGAGTTTACTTTATGAGAAAGTGAGAGAGAGATTAAGTAGGGACCCCCTACCTACATACTGTATGTGTTCTATATTAAAATATTTTGGATTCATGTTAGAAAGAAAGAAGAAGAAAAAAGAAATTTAAATTTTATGAGGAATATATATATAAAATGTCTAATCAACCAAAGATTTTGCGACTCCTCTGCAGTACGTCCTCCGAACCCCTAGGGTGCCCAAAAGTTTTAATTATTTCATTTAAACGTAGAAAAAAAAAATACAATTACTGTTCACAATGGTGTTTGGCTCTGGTTTGGTTTTGCCGGTCTATTGTTATTAGCCGTTGTTAGCGTGACTTGTTCCCATATAACACACGAAAACTTAAATTACACTGTAACAGCATTTAAATGTATATATGTGGAAAAAATCAACAAAAACTAATCAGAAGAGCTAATAAACGGAATATTACAGGAGCTTCTAACCACCGTTTACACACAGGGCGGCCATCTTGGAAACTCCACTGGAGAGTAGTGAGAAACTTTCCGAATAGAAAATCTGACTTCGGGGGACGTTCCAGTTGAAAATTCCAGCTCAGAACTCAGAAGGACCAATGCAGGGATGATGAAATGTCTTCTAGGAAACGAGAAACTCAAAATAACACAGGTGTAGATACTTTGGTGGAAGTCACACACTGAGGAAAAGCGTCAGTAATGTCTTCAAAGTTCTACACTCTGGATCTGATAATCCTCTTGTGAACAACACTCTGAATAATGTAAGGCATCGGTTTGTTGTGTGGTAATACAACACCACGCACTGCATCATCCTCCCTCTCACACAGAGACGTGGGATAGTGTGTCCTTCTCGACAAGCAGCTCTTCGTATCACTTGACAAAGTATCGGGGTGTCTGCAAGTGTCAGATTTTGGCACTTGCACTTAAGTCTTCCCGCGCAGCCGCTCGGTGCCAAGCGAAAGGCTTAGGCTAAATCGATGATGACTCTGCCAAGAGAGAGAATGAAAGGGAACATTTTCAGCAGCTGTCCCTGAAAATAACGGAGGCAGGCGGCATTCGGTGCAGAGATGCGCGAGGAACACAAGGGGTCTTAGTTTCACTCCACGGCCCGATTTGGATACTGTAAGAGGATCAAAACGACACCCGGGACAACTTTGCATGAAAAACATCAGATTTCAAAATAAGATGTACTCGGTGAAAACAGGAATGATGACAAGCAGCGTATCTGAGGTTGAGAAGAATTTCATGGGTGCACTATAAATATATTGCTGCCTTACAGCTAGACGGAAACTCAACGTGTTGATCTGCTCCCCGCGATACTTTTTCTTTTGATGATCTGCTACGGTGGAACGTCTCATTTCACGTCGACTGCGTGACTCTAACCTACATCCAGCGCATCCTGCACACATGTTCAACCATTGCGCACATAAATCAGATGAAAGCAATGGGGCTTTCACAGCTTTTATCACAAGATGACGAAATACATCCTGGATGCGCTTGAAACGGGCCTCACAAAAACATCCGACCTGCTGAATCTGACGGCGAGCGACCATGTGAAAGGACAGATGTGAGCAGACCCAGGACACATGGAGGAATAATTACGTTAACTTTCAGTCTGCTTTCTTTCTAGATTGTTGTTGTGTTTTTCCATTCGAGCACTGGTCACTTTCCAAGGACTGTTCCATTGTAATGGGGACGACGTCACACCTGAGTTATCGGCTAAGTCGGAAAACAAGAAAGATCTTGCTTTTTCTGAATATAAGTTGGTGTGTTCAATTAAAAAACTGGAGTGAAATTAAAATTAAAAAATATTATCCCTATAATGTTATAAATTAAGATATTTACGATACACAAATTGTAAATGGAACAGATAACTTGAACCAACTTTAATTATTTACAGTGATGAAATCTACAAGAAAACATGAGCCTTAAATATATAAAAATATTCAAAATTTTAACAGTTTAGTGTAATTGTAGACAAAATAAACTATTAATTGAGGTTCACATTAAACACTGGGTCACTGGGTTAAAGATCACCAATCAAACAGGTGTGCTCTTGCATAAACAGAGTTTTGCCTAATTCCTAAACGATGATTATTTGTATCCATAGTGGGAGGTTGGATCTCAAGTGTTGGCTGGAAACGCATGTCGGAGACACATTTTAATGCAATGCAAGCTCTCAGCGGGGTTCAGTCACATTGCATCAGTAAGAGGTTATTGTCATAATATGAATATAAAGCAACAGATAAAATGTTCTAAACACAGGTACTTGATGATTATCTTTGCTTTTAGTTGCGTGGTGAAGCAGCAGTTAAATTTGATCTGATAAACACTGACTTACTATATTATTGCCGCTCTCAGACGGAGATCTTGTAAGCGAGACCGTCGGCCCACTGAGTAATGGAGCTCGAATCCGACTGACAAGCAGAAAAGGTATGACCCTCAGCTGTCTCTGCCTGAGATATGACTGTGCGTTTAATGACACGGCTCTTCAGATGTAGCACAAGTTGATAGAAATCAGATAACACAGTTGGAAATTTCTGATTTGTTCTGCGACGGGGAATGTCGTTAAGTCCCGAATCTGTTCTGGACTTGACTTGAGTTTTGTCATGATGAGAAGGGAGTTGAAATTTCAAGGGTGTGAGCCTCAGAGCACCACACAGAACCTAATAGATTTTCACCCAAGATGACAGGTCAACGACACACGTACAAATCATGCTAACTGATGCCAGCTGCTGTGCTACTCAGAAACTGAACTGATTTATAGTTTTGGAAATAATATTTTAGTGAGTGTCTGAACATGTTGTGAATTTGTAGCTGAGAAGTTTCCTCTCTTTCCATTTCAATTTGTAAAATAAAAAAGAAAAGAAAAAAAACTACACATGGTTAAACTGTAAAATGCTTGTACGTGGAGTTCCACAGGGTTTGATCCTAGATCCCCTTAAATTCTGTCCAAATGCTTTAATTTTAAGTAACGTTGTTTACACCATAGGTTTTCAACAGGGGGTACGAGGTACCACGGGGGGGGGGGGTCACAAAATATTTGATAGATTAGACATTTATATATATATATATATATTTACACATTTAAATTGATTTAAACACACACTAACATGAATCCAACATATTTTAGTAATGGAGGCAGAAGACGTTAGGTATGTTTATGCCACCCATGTTGCACATGTTTGAAATGAAAAACTAAATATTTGAACCTCTGTATTATCTAAACAGCTTAATACTGAATGCACAATGATAATGACGTGTATTTATAAATGGCTCTAGGCCGAGTTTAGACAAGTAGAAACAAAGAAACACTTTTTTCCAGTTATTTTTTCCAGCGTAATTTACATTAAGCATTTGTGTTATGTTTTGTCAAACTATCCACTGGCTCCCAAGGAATGTTCAGCTTCAACAAAACGACAAAAATATGTAGTTGTTTTATCTGTTATTTCGATGACAACTGTGTCTTAAATCTTTAGTTTTGTGTTAAATTTATAGCAGAGAGCAGATTACTGGTTTATTTGCCAACTTGTGATTTTGCTAAAACATACTCACGATCTTCCTTATTATTTCCAGCAATCCAAAAAAGCGTTTGGCCGCTTCCATGACGTACCCACGCTTTCGGTTACAGCTGGGGGACGGTTGCATCGTCCTTTTTCAAATCGCCTCCTTGGTTAATGACAGTAATTATCACAATCCAAATCCTCAAACAAGGCGTTTTTTGGCCAGCGTCGCCCATTTCACTCCCCAATCCAGACTCTCGTCATCACGAGGTCCTTCGGGAGGTGTAACTGGCAAGGCCACTGCGAAAAACCAGCCTGTGTATCTAAGTGTGTGTGGACACAAAAGCTTGGTCTTGATCCCACAGTGTGAACCAGAGAAGGCAGCTTGGCTCAGTGCCAGGCGGCTGAGATCTTATCAAGGATGTCGTGACCTTGTGTTGTGTTGAAATGTCTTTCTCGAGTTGTGTGTGTGTGTGTGTGTGTAACTCTGTGTGCATGTATTTATGTGTGGGAAAAAATAAGTGCGGGTGACAAATGTGATTTAAAGCCGTGTGTGTTTTATGCCGGAGAGCCTTTCAGAAAACAGAGAGTGGGTGCGCTGAGAGGTCTGGGGGGGGGGGGGGGGGGGGGTTTACGTAGCTGTGATATGGATCTGTACTTAAGCACTTGAATGCATGTTTGTGTGATGACGTGATCTATTATGTGGTCACATTAGCACATAATGTATATGCCTACAGAATACTTGTGCAAAATGATAATTATACAACAGGTCTATATACAGGTATGTGAGTGGGACAATGACAAATGGCCACATAAGTGGATTAAAAGAGCAACTCTAGACACAAACAACTAAAACAAAGTTAATAAAAGTTATTAAAAACAAAAGTCCAAACGTTTGGACACACGTTCTCATTTAATTCAATGAGAAAGTGTCCAAACTTTTGACTGGTAGTGTATGTGTAAGTGTGGGTGGGGCGATACTGGGAATTTTGATATCGATTCGATACAGAATAAATACAGGGCTAGTATCGCCGATACCAACACTGATACTTTTTACTTGAAATGTAACGATTGTTGAATAACTTCTGAATTTTGCCTTAAATTAGTCGATTATGATTAGATAAGAACAAGGAACGATGTAACAAAAGTATCCATCTCACCATGCTAGTATCGATCCGATACTGGCCTTGGTATCAATACTATCGATATTTAGATCGATACGCCCAGCTCTATGTGTACACACCAATCAGCCACAACATTAAAACCACCTTCCTAATATTGTACTAATCAATTTGATCAGTGTTTTTTTTTTAGTTGTGCCTAAACTGTTTTTTTGTGTGTCTGTATCAAGGAGTGTCATTGCTATGAAGTGGGGGGTCTGGTCTGGTCTGGTCTAGGTGGGTGCTACATGTCTAAGTAACATCCACATGAATGAATAAATGCCAGGTCCAAAAGTTTCCCAAGAGAAAACTGAACTGTCACAAGATGTTGTTGTTGTTCACCTGTCAGTGGTTTTAATGTTGTGGCTGATCGGTCCGTGTGCGTTTATGTTGTGCGACATGAAGTGTACATTGATTAAAAACAAGTTATCAGCAAATAGTTATTATTTAGAGTGCGTTTAATCAGGCGCCATATGTGCGAGTGATCCAGGTCCAGCAGATGTGGGAGGCTGTAAAAAAACAAAACATATGTTCCTTTGTTTGTCTTTTGAAAACATTAGCAGCGACATTAGCATTTAAACTGCACAGAAAACTGCTCCCGTGTTACGTTATGATGATGATCCCGTGAAGAGAAGTTCATCAGTGTTAATACGCAACAAACTGCAAACCATCAAAGCCGGAGAATGAGCGGAGGAGACGAACAGAAGCAGCAGTGTTCTGAGTTGGATGTAAAGGGACAAGCATGAAATGTGCCCTTAAGTGTGTTTTGTGCCTTTTTTTGTGAGCGCGGCATGCTAAGAATACATGTTTCGGTGCACGTGCTTGTGCATGACAACAGCACTGTTTTGTGTGTGTGTGTGTGTGTGCACCAGGAGTCCAGTGTTAGCCGGTTATGCAGCGGCTGTTGCTCTCAGCCCACCACAGCGGGCTAATAGATCACTGTCAGTGTCTCCTGTAATTACTGAGATATGACTGTGTCATTATAGAAATTCCGCCCCTCCTCCATCATTCCTCAGCCATTAGATGTGTGTGTGTGTGTGTGTGTGTGTGTGCATGTGCGTGGGCGTGCACGTTGTAAGCTGTAAGTGTGCGCAGGTTAGAACCGGGCGGCAGGACGTAAAAGCGAGTTATTATTGTGAATGGATTCGAGCCTCACACGGAGCTGAGCTGGCATCTGTTCCACCAGCTTCTGTAACAGGTTTTTTTTTTGTTGCTTGTTTGTTTTTTTTTTGTTTTTTTTCTCACCACCTTACAGCAAATGTAGGCTAAACTATTTTAGCACTCACATTTCTGGGAAAAGACACTTTGAAACAAAAACTACAAGCTGTGAAGAAAGAAGTTACAGCAGCGCGTTATCCTGCAAAGCTATTTAGAAGCAGAGCTCTGCTAACCTGAGACAACACTTTATTTTAGCTTTTCTCATTTACAAATAAAGTAAAAACACATATTTTTTTAAAAAAAGGAAGAGCGTAATAATTTTTACACAAGTTCACAAGTTGTCATCACTGCTCCTATATGATCTAAATATGACCGACAAATAATCGAAGCTGTTTGGAAAAGCTAAACTGTCGCGTTCAAGTGCTACGGCTCCTTCTGTTTAAAAGTAGGAGTTCTACACAATGTCTCTATAGTTGAGTCAAACTCCTTTTGTTAATGTTGGTGTAAAAGCAGAATCTGGGTTAAATTATCCGGGTTTAATAAAGGCAACTAGATTTGTAATGTGGACTGAGAAGATGTTTCTTCAGTCGTCTGAGTAGGAACTGGTGGGAAGTTGAGTTTGAGGTGAAATGAGTTTATAACAAAATGACTGTTTGGTTGTAGGAATATCTGGTTTTTCTCCCTTTTCTATAAGTTGACTTAAGCCCCAGGTTAGTTATATCAGTGATTTCCTTTCCGATCTGATGTTGAGTAAAATTCCGGCTGGTATCAGCGATACCGGCCTGATGCGCTCACATGAACTCTGTGAGGAGTAATTTACTGGACATATAGAAAAGAAACTACAACTAAAGTATCAATCTCAACCCCCTAGTATCGATCTGATACCGATACTAGCCTTGGTATCAATACTATCGACGTTTAGATCGATGCGCCCGAGATCTGATACAGATCTCTCTCTGAACCTTTCCCCAATGTGTTCCAGATCTTTCTTGATCTAAAACAATCAATTAAAAAATTGTGGATATGGAGAAGCAGCCGATAAAACTAAAGCAGAAACACGTTAGCACCAAGCGGAACAATCACAGCTCTTACGTAGAGATCGCTGAAGATATGGCGTCAAAATTGATGCAGGAGCCTCAACCACCAATGAAACCACAGCTCGTTGTCTACGGGTTTGTAGAATTATGCGATATTTAGGATTAAATATATAAACGAGGAAAAGGCTCCAGGACTTTGGCTGAAAAATAAAAGAATAATGTCTCGCGGGGTTTTCCTCTGCTGTGAACAGCTCCCGTCATCCTGAAGGTTTTTAACCACATGACCCCTCAGTCAGGAGAAACAACCCAAATCAGAGCTGTAAAAGTGTGACAATAAAACGCTGCTGCAGCTGAGCCTTTCATCTGGTTTCCACCAAGTGTAATCTTTGGCTTCTGCTCAACATTAGCAGCGGGGACTAATTGAATTTCAACCCAGCTGATCTGATATCGCGCTAAATTGCTCATGTGGAGTCAAAGTTAAGTTTTATTTTTTTGGGGCTTTTTTTATCTGCGAACGCTTTTCACAGAGGCGGATATTTTGCGCTAACGCTGTCAGGCATCATGAGGATGATTCACTCAGGAGAGAGTCTCGGACGAGTTCCAGCTCACGGCCACCTGACGTTGTTCATGGGAGTGTGAGTTCTGCTGCTTCTTCACAAATACGTGAACGTGGAAAACGCCAGAGCAGCATATGAATCAAAAGTAGCTGCAAATCACTTAAATTAGTGTCGAGGTGTGAAAGCAAACAAAAGAAATCTGGTGTCGTTTAATCTAGAATGTACAAAACGTAGCTCGGATTGACACTTTAAACACATAGCATGCTTTCTAAATGTCACTTCCCCGTCCACTTACGCTCACCTACACGCTAGAATCCGGCTCAGTGGAAACACTTTCCCTACAATTAATGACACGAAGCAGCGCTGGAGTGATTTATCGGCCTGTTATTGGCCTTTTATTAAATCCTGATTAATGGCTCTGAATTCTTGGAGACGTTTTTGCATGAAAGCGGCGGCGGGGGAGTCGAAAAACTTAATACCAGACGTCAGCGGCGGTCGATACGAACAAAAAAAAAAAAAGAGTTGTGATCGTCGTCTGAGGTCCGTTATCACAACACAAACATGATCCGTGCCGTGCGTCAGCAGCATGTGCTTTTCCACTGGTGCTATTTTCGGTCGAGCTTGGCAGCGAAGCGAAGGAGACGTTTTATAGTCCACGCTCAGGGTGAACACGGACTTTCTGATCCAGGGCTGAGTGAAAACCAGGCTGGTATCGGTATTGGTATCGGTAGATACACCTAATGTTTCTGGTTAACAACAACAAATAAAACACAATCATAGAAAATATGTTAAAATGGTGTTTTTCTTTTGTTTTTTAACTATTAAGAGCTACTATAAAATGAAAACTTTCATCTCTTCTGTCCTCCTCATCATAAATGTCTCGTATTCTGTGTTGTGGTTTAACCTGAGGTGTTTCACAAGGTTTGTTGTGTTTCCACAACTCAACAGTTTAGTTACTTTCCACTGTTTTCCTACATCACCTCCAATGACCGAAGTATCAAAAGTATCGATATTTTCATCTGAGAATCGATTTCAGAGCATAAAGACCTGGTATCGGAAGTATCGATGTTTCAGCATCACTACTTAGAAGCTCGATCGCATTGAAACGTTGTTGGATTTTAACACAATCTTCTCACGCACGTTGGGTTTTACCAAACAGTCGACTTACTTCTCTACGTGCGGTGATAAATCAGTTTGCTCATTTTGGCCAACCATCTGAAATTCCAGTGGATTTTATAGAACAGCTGCTGGTTAACCATCTGTTAACTGTTAACACTGTTGTGCATTGAAAGACAGACTTGGTTTCTGCATTTACGTTCTCACTTAAAAAGCTGGAATTGAAATGAATCGTGTTCAAGACGTTGGTATTTTTTACTTTACTGATATTTTGTTTTTGGTGGGTAAAATGTTGTGAAAACTAAAATTCTTCGTGCACTCGTTACGTGTACATCACTAGTTATTGTAGTTTTGTCCTTTAAATCTGACGAAGAGAAGATGAATGCTGACATCAGCGCTTTTTCCAACTTAACTATTTACATGCCATAACATTATGACCACTGACAGGAGAGTGTCAAGTGTTCTGCTGGGAAACTTTTGGACCTGGCATTCATTCGTCTGGATGTTACTTAGACACGTAGCCCCCACCTAGACCAGATCAGACACCCCCCCACCCCATAGCAATGACACTCCTTGACGGCAGCACACACACAAAAACACTTTAGGAACAACTCCACTAAACTAAAACACGAAAAACAACACAAGTTCTTGAGCTGGCCTCTAAATTCACTAGATACTAAACTGGGGAGATCTACAGAGGCCCCTCCCCTTAACCTAAAGCCCCCCCCACACACACACACACACACACACTAACAACATTGTGTTTCCAGACACCACATCCACCACTCAGAAGGTCCAGGTCCATTCTCTGATGAGTCCAAACTGTTTTAGCGGCACAAGGAGAGAACTACACAATATCAGGGAGGTGGTCATAATGTTATGCCTGATCGGTATGAGAGGCTAGTTTAGTGTAATGACAGTGGTGTGGATGGACTGTCTGTCTTCACTGGGCCAGGCGTCATTAACATTCAGGTGGCTGGTGGGTAAACGTGTGCGCGTGTGTTTGTGTAACCATTAAAAATAAAGACACAAATGGACGTCAGTTATATGTGAAGTATTAAATACATAACACCACAACTCATTAACACCCGGTTCCCAATTATCACACATGTGGAGTAAATTACTAACCGCCTGGACGTTGTGCATCTCTGAACGCTGCAATAAAAATAAACACGGGGGAAACGTAACATGGGATCTAAACTACCGTAATTAAGGCCAACGTACATACATACATCAGCAGCACGAACCGAGAATAGGAATCTTCTCCACAGCAGCTTTGATAAGCACGTTTCTATCTCTGCGCGTCCGGGGAGCGTGTGCTGAACAAGCCGGCGTTCATTAATTACCGGCGGCCACGTCTGGGAGCTGAGGGCTCTTTGCTGTTTACCACAGGAGGTCACGGGGGTCACGAGCGCGTCCTCCAGTTTCTCATTTCACTATTTATAACTGGCTCGTTTTATTCGATGTGCGTGCGCGTCCCTCAGCCAGGACGTCCCCGCTCCTTCAGTTTTCACGGCAGATCAGTCGATATCGATGCCTCGATCCAGCAACTCTCTGTCTCTCTCTTTACACCTGAATTAATCTCAGCTAAACTGGATGCAGAGCTTCTGCCGGTGAACGTGTTGTCTTTGGGGGTAACTGCTCCTCTTTCATTATCAGTGGACGTGTCTGCAACAAGTTCAGACACGTCCTCTTATGGGGGGGAGGGGGAGGGGGAGGGGGCATTCTGGGTAATGTTGTAACTGATCAGCTGCAGTTGAAGAGGAAAGTTCAAGGACAACACCTGCTTTTGATCTGATCTCTGGTCATAATGTTGTGGCTGATTGGTGTATATTGTTATACCGTTGTACATGTATAGACCAACATATACAGAGGGATTACTAATCATTATAAATATATAAAAATAAGATGAAAACTTTGATGCGTAAAATGAAATGTAGATTGATTAGTTTTAATGAGCTTTTTCCAAAAACAAAAGTTTTATTTTTTAACAAATTCATTCATAAACGCAACAAACGCGCAAACGCGGTGTGGAGTCAGGCTGAATTATTGTTGCTAGCACTAAACGATCGATCTCAGCGTGTAATGTCTGGTGAGTGGGACAGACTAGTGGACGTAGCTCACCTCCGACTGAACCAACAAATCTTCCTTGACTCAGTTTCTCTTCGTGACTTCGCACCAGAAGCGGCGTCTCGTCAGCGACTGTCCGCACCTTGAGCCAGACCCGCATGCCGAGCGCGAGTTTGCGTGCGCGTTTTTATTTATTTATTTATTTATTTATTTTTTAAACCTTCCTCCTTCCCAGTCTCGCACACACACACGCACGCACGCAGGCACGCACGCGTCGGGAGCGCACGGAGGGCGCACCGCCGGTGTCAGTTTGTTCCAGCCCCCTTTTTGTAGCGGTCGCTCGCTGCTGCTGCTGCTGGTGCTGGTGGTGGTGGTTGCGCGCGGCTGCGGCGTCTCGGAGCAGGAATTTGGGGAGTGGAAATTCCACTGTTACTTTTCACGACTCGCCTCGTATTTCTGACATTTGTGCTGCGGCGCTCGGTCAGTCAGTCAGAGAGAGAGGGAGAGAGAGACGCTGGGAGCGGAGAGAGGCGGAGACAGAGCTCAACTGAAGCTGGAGGAGTAAAGATCTGGAGAGCGGCGCTCCGATGTTCCCCGCGGTTGTTTTTCACTGAACACCGGTCAACTGTGATTTCTCTTCTTCTTCGTTTTTTTTTTTTTTTCCCCCAGTCTCCCGTTTGGAAGTATATCCATTGGCCCTGATTGGTGTCAGAAGTGAGAGGGTTCTTTGAGCGAGGATCTTGGGCGCACAATTGGCACCACGGATTTTTTTTTTTTTTCTGTGCTTTTCTCCCTTTTCCTTTCTGCGTTCGGATTATTTTTTTTTTCCCCGGAGATGATGGGAAGTTGTTCCCTGACAGACACAGGGAAGCTCCGCTGCTGAGGCTCGCAGGATGCAGGGGACCCTACAACAACCAGACCCCTCACTTTGAGACAGATTCCGGGTTATTTTTTCCTCCCTGGACGTAAACTCTTCGGACGTTCCTTCTCTTTAGTATTTTTTTTTCTTTATTATTCTAATTATTATTTCAGTTTGGGGTTCCCCATCTAATAACGATGCCTTCTGGATTGCTATTGTTCCTTTTCACCCAAGTCGTCTTGGCTGCGTCGTTGACTTACACTGGTAGGTGTTGACTGGTCTTATGAATACATGTGGCTTGACAACAGGCAGCCTGGCTGTATATTGATCCTTTTTTGCTTCATTTTGCACCATTGTTGCCTCTCACCTGTTATTCCTCGGCTCGTCGCTTTGAGGCGGAGGGCTTCAAGTTAATAATAATTGCCATAACAAATGAGGAAATTCTAAGGACATTGCAGAAAATCAACCGGAATCTGCTTATAGCGCACGCGTCCGGCTGTTCGCAGCGATAAGGAAATATACGCGCAATTCCCTTAAAACCGCCGCAGAAGCACAACAAGTCTCCGGGAAGATTTCTCCATTCAAATAGAAATATTTGAATAATATTATAATATGTCTCGGAGCTCTTCAGTCGTTCCAGGCTTGTGCCGCTGAAGCGTGATCCGGCCAATTTAATAAATCATTCATTGGGAAAATTAAATGTAATCACCCTGCCTGTTTGCTGCGGCTGCTGCTGCTGGAGGTGGAGGTGGTGGTGGTGGTGAAGCAGCAGAAGCAGCAGCAGCCAACCTCACCTTCATGGGCGTACTCGCACCTTATGGCGCTGGGATGCGGAGGAACAGCACTTTACACGCTACCGCACCTTATTCCAAAATAAAGTTTAAGCGCATTTTATGAGTTTATGCTTCTAATGTGTTATAATGCGCTAAATCCGTGCCTTGTATTTCTATTTATTTGCGGTGGAAAGTTTTTATTATCATTATTATTATTATTTTATCATGTTGCCAAGCTTTTCATAACAAAACGCGACACCTCTCATAATTAGCCTACACTTCCCATAATTCCCACTCGTCTAAATGATCAACTTTGTGTTTTTTTTTTTCTTTTCTTCTTCTTCTTTTCTTCAGGTGTGGATGATTGTGGGGGGAACATAGAGATCCACGCCGCGGGCTACCTGACCTCCCCGGGCTATCCCGGCGCGTACTCGCCCTCCCAGCAGTGCGCGTGGGTGATCACCGCCCCTGAGTCGGACCAGAAGATCCTCATCAACTTCAACCCGCATTTCGATTTGGAGGACAGGGAGTGCAAGTAAGAGTTCACTCATCTCCGTCTCTCCGTCTCTCATTTCTCCTCACACCCTCTCTCTCTCTCCCCCTCCCAATCCTGCCCGGATACAGTGGGGAACTCTGCCACCTATTGGCCAAGGAGGGGAACAGCCTCTCCCAGGATAGTGTGAGGTGTGAGGATGAGATATGGCTTTTCAGGGTGCTTGGCAATTACTTCAGAGGAAATTGGGTTTGATGGGTTTTATAATTCATATTTGATAAGGAGGGAGCGTTTGTGTTTGGCTTTTTTTTGTTTTTTTGTTTGTTTTTTCGTCACAAACTGGTCGCGGCAACTTTTGATTGATGTAAGTTTGCTCACTGTCGGGAACAGAGGAAAACGGTGTTGACTTTTCATTTGGAAGGTTTGCCTGTTTGTGTTTGGAGGAGTGAAAGCGTTTCCCGTCTGGCCGAGCGCAGGACCGAATACGATTTTTACTAAACAGTTTGAGAAGCTGCTGCTGCTGCGTTAGAGTCTCAGCGGACGCTCACAGAGAAACGGCGCTTTTATCTGCAGCTGTGCTCGTCGTTTGTCATCTGTAAACAGAATATCTGATGAACGGAGAATGAGTCTGCAAAGAATCTTGACGATTTACTTGTCAAATAATCTGAGTCCTTTCTCTTCTCTTTATGTCGGTGTTAAGGGAGGGTATTTGGGTTTGGTAACGCCACCATCATGGATCGTGAAAAGTTGTTATGACATTTTATGACTAAACAGCCTGGAAGAATCATGACAAATAGCCGCGCAGCCTCGTTACTCATCTCTCTCTGAGGTTTGCAGGACTCGGTTTGCATCATGCACGCTGAAAAAAAAAACTTGCATGTTACTAACAGACTCTCATTCCTGCACATGTCTGATGGCGCTTTGCTGTGCATCACTCTGCAAAACCCATAAACAAACCCCCCCACACACACACCATCCCTCCTCTCTGACACAGAAACACGCTCGTTTGTTTGCATCCACACAATAGTGTTGCTCTCTCTTCCATAAATAAGCCTGTTTTTTACGCCGGGCCCCCCTCTCGTCCTTTTTTTAAAAGCGCCATAAATGGCTCCTGTGTAAATCACGGCTCTGTCTCACAGATGGGGTCCTCCAATAGTATTGGATCATGTTTCACCACCGAGGGACTAATAAAGCATTAGTGCTCGGGACAGATAGTGGATATCGTGTGTCTTTTCAGTGGATTACACACCTTCTACAGCCTCCTTCTTCCAGAGCTGATGCTGCAGTGGCTTTATTTTGTGTGGTAACCCAGGGAGCTGTGTGTGAGTATGCAATAATGCTGTTTAAGTACTTAATGAAACGTCATAAATCCAGGTGATAAAAATTTTCGACGGCGGCTGGCACCCGTAGGACACCGCCGACCGAGCCTTATTGTCAACCTAAATTACTCGCTCACAGGTTAATGTGCGCGAATGAGGCCGTTGCGACGTAAAATATTAGGGTTTCGTCAGGGTTTTTATCGTGAGCTAATCGTTTTCGTATTAACTAGTGAGAGCAGATACGCTTCCGGGCGTCTGGCGGAGCTCCAGCCCTGGTGCTGAGGTCATGTGTCTTGATTGCAGTCGAGAACGTTTCCACATTAAGACGGTGACAAACGGCCCGACCACCCTGCTGCAACCTACGACGTGTCACTCGGCCGCTTTCTCGGGGGGGGGCCCCGGCTTTGCTCGATTGATTTCACTATTTGTTGTGCGAGTTTACGTTGGAAACGATGATGCGGTGCAGCTTGTAGCTCTCTGACTTGGCAGAAGCCGTGTTGTTTTTGGGAACGAGTCAAACGCTCGAAATATGGCCTGTTGAGGCGAGGACGGGGGGGGGGCTTGACTTGAGGGGCTCTTTGGCGAGACCGCAGCCCCTCTTAAAAAATTTCCTGAGATGATATCGCAGGGTTTTCATTTTGCTTACGGATGGCACAACGTCAGCACCGAGGACGTGAGGCTGCAGTCAGTCAGCGAGGGCATGACTCAATCTAAAAGTCTGAAAAGTTAGACTCTGGACAGAAAACAGCTGCTGTGCTGGACTATAATCAAGAACCAACTCTTCTATCTCATGTGGCCCGCCACCCTTTGACTTTGGAAGGGATAACGTATGTCAGGCTGACTGAACCCCCAGAGCTGGAGACCAGAACGTGGGCGTAACATGACATCAGATAGCTACTGTTTGAAAGAAACAGAAAATGATACAGACTGGAGAACCTCAGAGAAACATCCAGCGGCTTTTATCTGCGCTATTCTGGGTCATTCTTCCTGGTGTGGACACAAAACCTTCTCGTCACGTCACACTCGGGGCCGGACTGGTTCTTCTTTGTCACTTTAATCTTCTCCATGTCAAAATATCAAAAGTTACTTGGTTTCTGGTTTCAGCGCTACGTTTACTATTTAATATCTTTAGGTTTTGGGCTGTTTGCTGGATAAAAAACAAGTGTTACTCACACATCTGCCACCCACCTAGACCAGACCAGACCAGACCAGACCAGACCAGACACCTCCACCCCATAGCAACAGCAGCAGGATGCAGCCTGACACAGACACACAAACGCTTTGTCGGTGTCGATCTGGCCTCCAAATTCACTAGATCCCAAACTGATCGAGTATCTGTGGGATGATCCACTAAAACGGCCCCTCCCCTCCACACCATAGCACCCAAAGGACCCACACTAATAACACTGTGTTACCAGACTCCACAGGACGCCCTCAGAAGACCCATGTCCACTCTCTGATGACTACACACAACTATTTTGGAGGCACCTACACAACATGAGGAAGGTGGTCATAATGTTATGCCTGATTGATGTATATACTTTTATATATAAAAGCTGCAAAGATGAAGAGTCTTGTTCTCGATCCACTTTAGTTTACTTCAAATACATTCTCCTGATTCAGACTCACTGTTACTTCCTACCTTCTGACCTCCTCCATCATCAGACGACGTGCCGCTACTTGCCCATTTCTGCCGTAATTAAAATTTTGGACCAAAACGGGACAAACATGCTCCTGTTGTTGTAAAGCATGTCTGCACTTAACAAGCCAAACGGAGGAAAAACACAGCTCTGGCATCCGCGAGGAAAAACGCCGGCTACGTATCCGACGTCTGTGTCACGAAATATCTTCCCCCCGTGCAACCTCACGACCTGAGGCCTGTAATTATGATCCCTAATTACAGCATTTTTAAAAATACATATTTGTGAGGCAGGAAGTGGAAGTTTTTTTTTTTTTTTTCCTGCTGGATAGACACTGGGGAGGAGTTCTGTGCTAAATTTACATCAGTGAGGACACAATGACATTATTACGTAAAGCACTGGAGCGTAGCTTCATTTTATCTCCGACTGTCATTTGCTCAAAGTTGGAAATAAAAAGCTACTCTGAGGTTAAGTCGATGAATCAGTGGTTCACGAAGGCGTCGTACGCTTTCTGGAAAAGAGTCGGCCCGGGCGATAGTTCCGCCGGCGACCTTTTACTTCCACAAGCTCTCGAGTGACAAATTCTGCGCTCGGCGAACAGACGAGAAGCAGTAACACTTTCCCTTCAGACACATTAAGATCCGTCGGCTCGGCCTCTGCAGCCAATCTGGAGCGGCACCAGGACGAGTCTCGTCTGGCGTCGGCGTCCGAAATAGCCGACGGAGCGAATCCCCGCGGAGCTCGGTGAAATGGAGCAGAGGCAGAGGGTGAGGAACACGCGCCGGTGGCCGGATAATTTGGGACATCTTTTTAGGAGCTGGCTGAACTTGTTTCCTCCTACACGAGGCTGTCGCTGGCACAGTCTGCAACACAGACACACACAGACACACAAACACACAGGCAGCCTGAAGTTTGTGTTGCTTACAGTGCGGGATGCACGGCGACGATACAGACACTCAGCAGAACTTCGTACAGTCGCGCCGATGCACAGGAGGGAAAATCCACCTTTTCCACTTCCCTTTAGGTGATGAGTATTAGATTCAGAGATCAGACGACCGAACTCATGACACAAAATCACATAAACAAAGGTTCATTTTGGACTTTTAACCGTCTGGACGTAGCTTCACCTTTTTGTGGAAAGCGCTAACTTCAAACTGAATACCGGTTTTTAAATTCACAGGCTGATAAATAAGTGAAACTAGACTCATTTTAAATAATTCACACCACACGTTTTCCTGAATATTGGCGTCGCATTGGTTGCGTGGGAGAGACGGTGAAAAAGCAGAACGCCAGCAACAGGAGATCACTAGCCAGCTTCAAATGCCCGAAAGCAAAAACAAAAAAAAATGATACCCCCACCTTTTCCAATCATTCGGGAGTGACCCGCTCTGCGCTCTTGCTTCCTGGCCTCCCGGCTAATAATAGCACTTCTGGTTTCCAGTTTTCTTTTTAAGTGACAAACACAGACGGCTGCAACCTGCTGCTGTGAGGAGTTATTTCCTTTAACGCAGGTTCAGGACGTACGTGCCAATTGTTTGATCCAAACGGAGGCGACGTCAACCTTCACTGGTAGTTCTTCCATTGGGGTTTGGTTAGTCCCTGCTTTAATATTAAGATCATGTCACTGATAATCAGTTTATGAGGAGCAGTTCATGTTCATGTCAGGTCCTTGTTCTGACTTTGCTATTATTAGATTCGGATGCAAGTCATTGCTCTACATTCACCATGATTTTGACGCTGTGGTTTGATTCTTTTTATAACCTTCTTCTCCATGAAAATCCAGGGCTATTACTGGGTTGTTGTGTTGATCTGCATTGTCTGTGGACTTGATAAACTGTGGGTGCAGAACCCACCGAGTACAAATGAGGCTGGTTGAGGCAAAGTGGGTACAGCTGAGGAGATAATTACAGCAGTTCATCACGAAATAACCTCAGCGTCTGGACCACCCCGTGATAGCAAATAAAAGAGTATCTGAGGTTTTTCCTTCTCCCTTAAAGCACTCTCTTCCCGGCAGCGCATTTTATATTTGCAGCGTCTTGACATTTCAGGGACATAAACAGTTGAGCTCTTCATCCTAAAGAAGAGAAGCAGGAGGGAAACTGGAAGAGAAATAAACGGGGAGGGGGGGGGGTGCTATAAATTCCTCCAGACTGTCACGGAAAAGACCGGTTGCTCTTAACGGCAGCGTCCCGAGGCGAAGAGCTCCATGATTAGACAAAAACTTTCCTCAAGCGGAGACACACGGTCATAGGACCGACGTCTCACAGCCCGGAGGAGTCACATGAATGGAAACACATTCGGAGGGTGTTTGTGTTTGTGTGTGTGTGTGTGTGTGTGTGTGTGTGTGTGTGTGTGTGTGCGCATATGTCTGGTGGCCTTAGAGAACTGGATCAGGAGAGACTGAAGCACTCACTTCACTTTTCCCGTCAGATTCAAGATTAACTTTATTGTCTCCCGAGAGAGACACAGAACAAACCATACAACACAACACAACACAACAGGCAACACAACACGGTAAAATATCATCAAGGTGCCGAGAAGCGCCAGAGACATGATGAATACATTGTACAAAAATAAATAAATAAATTTAAAAACACCTTCTGCCTGACGATAACAGCATGATATGTGATGGATCACTGATTATCTTATTTGCTTGTTGCAAAGTGGCCTGTTCATAAATGAATCTTTTAATAGTGATGATCATGGTCAGTGGTCATAATGTTGTGGCTGATGGGTGTACACATGTAGATAGTCGGATAAGTGGATGATGGAAGGATTTATTTGTGGATGGTTGACGGTTGATGGATTAGCAGTTCACAGATCGATCGGCTGTTTGATGGATAAATGAATGAACGGCTGAATGAGGGACACTGGATAATATATCGACACTGTCGATGAATGAATGAATGAAAAACAGATGGATGGACGATTGAGAGAATGGATGAAAGTCGATAGACAAAACGGGAGAGCGTAAATCTGGACCGATGCCTTCACGGATGGTTGAAACTAATGGACGGACTAATGGCTGCACGGGTCAGATGGTGGATAGATGGCGCATGAATATGGAGACGGATGGAAAAAAGTGTGGACTGATGAACAATAACATGAATTGATGCCAGAATTAAAGAGGTGAACCAAACATAGGTGAATTATTTGGCAATTTAAAGATGAGAAGACGGATGGTTTGATAGATTATGTCAGGAGATAGTTGGAACTAGAATGAACGTTGTTATTAAATCACGTGTGGCTGAATTATTTGGCAACGGATGAATGATGGATGTAAAGATAACGGGATGGATGGACGGATGAATCACATGATGGCGGGCCTGATGAATCGGTGGATGAATGGATGGATAAATGGGCGGCAGGTATCCGGAGAGCGGATGGATTGCCCGGGTGATGATGTCCGGACGGTCGCGCTGCCCGTCCACAAGCAATAAACCCATCGGATGAGACGGATTCTGAATAATGGATGGACGGATAAACGGCGGCGGAGATAAAGAAGTCTGCAGGACGGTGAGGGGACGGCAGGATATGAATGCTTCAGTGACAGATAGAAAAGTCAGAGCGTGATTAAATGGGCGCATTTCTAGGTGACGGACTAACGCGATGAATGAACGATGAACGTATGGACGTACACTCGCGTAAACACGCCGTCGGCCGTTTAGCTCATGTCACCGTATCGTCTTACGTCTCAGCCTTTCATGTGCGGCTTTGGACCGAGGCGATGTTTCACCCCGTGGTCCCGCGCTCAACATTCAGGCTGACGTTTGCATTTTTTTTTTTAGAGAAAAATAGAAGAGAAGAGTCCCCTCCAGATGGTTGTGTTTTTCAATTCCACACAACAGGAAGACTGAATGTGCTGCTGTCGCAGGACGATTAGCCTGTGGCCGGCATCCAAGGAAACTTGAGGTGCGAGCCTCCGAGAAATAATTTAGTTGTTTGTTCTGTGTTTTGCAGCGACGTGTTTTTCTTCTATTTGTGTCAGTTGAAGTATAGAAGAAACCACGGGAATTAGGTCACGCGTGATCCTTGTTTGTCTTCCCGCTTGTAGTCTGAATGAGCGGTTGTAGTTTCTCGTAGGTTCTCGGGAAACTGAATCACGAGCGTCATCTCAGACTTGGAGGTTAAAGACACTGGAAACGGAGATGAAATAAAAAAAGAACAAGGAGAGTTGATCTCTGTGATGAAAAGTCAATGAAATAAGAGAGAGTGGAAAACAACAGAGGGATAAACAGAGAGATCAGGAGGCTGCCCAGACAGACTCGCTCAGGCTTCAGGCTGGTTGTCATGGTCGGTCTAATCCCGACCTCAGTGACGGACCTCTCGCTGTTTCTCCTCCTCCTCCAGCCTCAGGCTAATCTGTCACTTCTTTCCTCCACCCTCCTCTTGCTCCATCACTTTCTTTTCGCTGCCCTTCTGCCTCTGAACTCCATGTTCGCTCGTTTCATGTTTTCACCCCACTTTTTCTTGCGCTAGCCACAAAATCGCTCTCACGCTGCTCGATCGTAACTAATGACGGTGACTTTTACGCTGTTTCCCCCAGAGTTCTGTTTAGCGTCGCACACAAACTGATGGTGGAGCAAACTGGAGCTTGACATTTCAGTTGTTTATGTCTTAACTACATTATAACCAAATGTCATGTGTTAAGGATTAAAAAAAAAAAAAAAAAAAAAGCTGAAATGTAAGAATGTTAGCATAGGCTACACACCAGAAAACAACATAGCATAATTGTTGTTTGTTCTGTGGCTAAGTTATTAATTGTCCCATTAGTGACATGTCTGTTTTGGTGGCCTTAAGTTCAGGAAACACTCTTTAACTAAAGCTAATACGTCCCTTTAGCATGTAGATAGCCGCATTAGCGTTGATTTGTAGTCCTGTTTCTGATGGCCTTGTCGATAAACACTCTCTCCCTTTTAACTCCATTTTACTCCTGAGGAAAAATACATCTGTAGCTTGACATTTCAGTTGTTTATTACTTAACTACATTATCACCAAATGTCATGTGTTAAGTATTTAAAAAAAAAAAGAAAAAAAGGCTGAAATGTAATGTAAGAATATTGACATGGCTAACATGTTAGCATAGGCTACACACCAGAAAACAACATTAGCATTAATTTGTAGTCCTGTTTCTTGTGGCCTTAAGTTCAGGAAACTTTAACAAGCTATACGTCCTTACTACAATTACTTTGAATGGTACCGTAGCACACTCAGCATGTAGATAGCCATTAGCATTAATTTGTTGTCTTTTTGAGCCTTGTGATAAACACTTCCCTTTTTACTCATTACCGAGAAATACTCTCTTTAGTTGACAAATGTTCTGCCACGTTCGCCAGCTAGTTGCTACATTTGTCTTTTAGCTGTTTTAGCCATTGTTAGCTGTTGTTGTCCTGCTTATAGCAGCAGGATTATCAGAATGTTTTAAGCTAAACAAAGTTAAACCAAAATGGGAACCAATAATGTATCATGTTATATGTTCATGTTCTTGTGTTTTTTTTTTTTAAAGCAATGTCAGTGTTTTATATTTAGCTTTGAGAAACTCTTGGAAGTTGTTCACACTGATGTTATTAGAACATTTTAAGCTAGCAGCAAGTTTGGTCTTAAAGCTGAAGTGATAGACTGAACCAAAAATGTAATTTAAAGCTCAACATGCTGAACTTTTCTGACCTAAACATTTGCAGTTCCTCCTGCTGTTGCTAACATTACGAAAAACAGTATCAGTTAGCTATTAGCAAACATTTTATTTTGTGTTTGTACAATACATTTTACCGTTTAACTTTTAAATAATGTCTTCTAGGGGAAGCTACAAAATGCTGCATTAAATCCTCACCTCAGTCATAATTGATATTCTTTAATTTTTTAATGTTATTTAAGCTAAAAAGCTGGATCGGCTCATGAAAAGCTTCTAAAATGAACTTTTAACCTTCATTTGTTTTATTTCAGTATTAAAATTCACCGATACCCCCTTTAAACACACAGAGAGTCGTATTCAAACCGTTTGAAAGAACTTCTTTGACGGCTTTGTTCTGAAAGAAAAGGTTAAAAGGCTGGAAATGCAGAGTTTACTTAGCAGCAAATAGAATTATTGACTTCCAACATTTATATTGTCGGTCAGAGTCAGAACAGGGAACAAACACTGGCGAACAAATGGACTCTCACCAGCAGACTCTTGTCTTTCAGCAGCAGAGATTTGTTTAATCTGCGGAAGGGTGAACTTTGAATCCAGCTATTGTTTCTCTTACATAAGTGAATATTGTTTGGATTTGCTTTTCTAAACAATTATGGCAGCAAAAAAACTCCGTGACTCACATCGCGCGCATACGGAAACACTGATGCACGACGCGCTGCGCCGAGACATGAGACAATGGCGCACATGCACCCGCGCACACAAACAGGCGTCGCACACCCGAGTCCACAGATGCCACAGTTTGCTGCGAACGTAATCAGACCTTTTCGGTGGATCCGCAAAAACTTCACACTAAAGCGCACTCGCACTTTCACACACAAATGAAAACACATGTCAGATTAGAGCCTTAATGAGCAGATTAACGAGGAGAGAGTTTGGCAGCGAGGAGGAGGGGGAGGTGGGGGGGCGGGGTGCCCAGTTCGGAAACACAGCTGCAATCCCAGGATTTAAGGAATACACTGGCTGATGCAGTCCAGATGTCGTCAACACAAAATCCCATGCACAACAAAAAGGGCATTTGTCGGGAGTAAACACTTGGACTGACGACAAAGCTTGTTTTCGCATCTTATTAAGCTGTTATTTAATATCGTGTCAAAGCTCAGCGTGTTTATATGCACAGCGGACGTGTGTTATAATCGTGAACATGACAGATGTTTCATAAATAACGTCTGATAGATCGGTGGATCGGCCGCTTCAGGACGGTGGCTCTGCTTTTTACCCCGGGAGGCGTCACTTTTGGGATTATGTTTAATGTGGTGACTGGCTACTGTTAAATTTCACGGGGGATTAGCTTTAGCTGCAGCCACACTTCACGTCCGTCGCAGGGAAACACAATTAAGATTAGCTTTGTCTACACGGACACTTTTATTACTGCTCTAATAATCAGGATTAAAATTCAGAATTACACTACAGGTCAAAAGTTTTAGAGCAATATTTCTTTGTTTTTTGTTTTTTTGAAATGTAGCAGTTTAACGTCTCATTTTACTCTAAAATAAAAGCATAGACCAAATAAACAACTGAGGTTAAAATAAATAAACTCTAAATTCTAAACTAAAGTAATTTAACATGTGAACACAAATCAAACATTTTTATTCCCAACTTTGTTCCAGAAGTTCCCAGAAATGTGTGTAACTTCTGTAACTTCATCACAAACCAGCTCCATGGGGTTAAAGTCTAGAGACTGGGCCTTGGTCCACTCCATGTGGTTTTTATCCTGAGGTAGTTCTGGTTTAGCTTGGACTAAAGTTTTGGGTCATTATCTGTAGGATGAAGCTCTGACCAACTATACCAGAAGATACTGATCTAAAAATTTGTACGTGTTGTTTATATTCAGATAAATCCATTCGTTCTGAACGTGTTCGTCCCACCTGGGGTAAACTCCACTTTGCTCACCTTCTGCTATTGAATTAACTTAATGTTGTAGACAAAATTAGGACGTAAATCTGGAAAATGAATGAAATTTAATTGTGATTTATCGTATTTCTTAGTGTTGAAGGGTTAAATTCAGAATAATGTGGTAAATATGTAAGATATTTCTCTTTCTTTTACCAGAATTTCGTAAAATGAAACACCTTTAAATTACAGGAATTCAGAATGTGTTGTGGTTTTATTGCACGTTTCCATAATGTTAAGAAGTAAACGAAGAGACGCCTCAACCCACTTCTTTCTGTGTCAGATGCCTAAAAACCCAGCCGACCTACATGTGTCATTGTGTCCCAAATGTCACAAGACATCACTCAAACTTCAAGCAGTCAAATCTTAACGACTGCGACTGATCTTCTCCACGATTCAGCTCTGCGTTTTTTTTTTTGAAAAAAACAAAAAAAAGCTCCACGAAAACAAGATGTTGAGGCCGGGGAGCAGGTCGGCGTCAGGATACGAGGGCGGGAGGTCGGTCGTCGGGTCAAACTGTGTCTCGCACGGGGAGAGGACGAGCAGCCTGGGAGGCTTTGTGCTTCCTAAATGTGCGTGACGGTGGAAGTCAAACCGGTCATTCAGTAACAGGACGGACAATAAAGCCTTTTTTATTTCTCATCTTGTAAGGGAATGTATCTGTCTGGCTAGAGACGCCCGAGGCTGACCTCCAACATGTAGAGACGTCGGGTGGAAGATACGTGCTGCAGGCAGATGATGAAGAGATTAATGTGTGGGATGTATGAACAGCAAAAAAATAAAACATGGATTCAGCAGATACAGTGAATCAGTTTTGACGTTTTATCTCAAAACGAAATCGGGGGCTTTTATTCAGATACAAGTTGTGCCTGTTTCTGAAGCCTTGTGATTTTGTACTTTCCAGCAGAAGCCAAGTAAACGCTGGAGTGACTCTGTGTCATGAGCTCTTAATAACTTTGAATCAGGCTGCTGGGAAATAAATAAGTAAACAAAAAAAAAAAGGAAACTCAGCATGTTTTTTAAGGAATTGAATGTATTAGTCATGAGCGCATCACAGACGTGTTGTGTGTCGTAGCGTCGTGCACATTATGATGAGGGATAATACGAAGCTGCTGTGTTACCAGAGAACTGTCACGTCCTCTATTAACACATAAAAGTCTTTATTTAATCCCTGAACATGTAAAAGCCTTTATCTTTGTGTAGCTGCTAGTTGACCTCCTAAGCTAGAGGCGTTGTCACAATGTGTGGTAACGAGTGATGTTCGATACCACAGATTTCCTTTCTGATCCGATACTGGGTGAAACTCAGGCGATACCGATCTGATATCGATACTTCGTGTGATTACACCCTAATGTGTCTGGTAAACCTAATAAATAAATAAATAAAAAGTAGTGTATTTCAAATCATAGCTTCATAAAGAATACAAGACGTCAGAGTAATTTATTTATTTATTTTAAACCCTGAAGTATATTGAGGTATTTGCCTCATTTACTATATAGACCAGCTAATACATCAACAAAAAAAAACAGAGACACAATCATACACAATATGTGAAAATGCTGCTTCAAACACACAAAGGAATAAGTAAAATAATACGACCATTAAAATAAATTATTGTTTAACTACTATAAAATGAAAACTTGCAACTTACATCACCTCCAACGACTGAAGTATCTAAAGTATCAATATTTTGTTTTGAGAATCAATTTCAGAGCATAAAGACTTGGTATCAGAAGTATCGACATTCCAGTATCGATCTACACGTCATTAGCCGTCACATTTGTGTACATGAATCCTCTGTGTTGTCGCAGTAGCTACACTGTAGCCTAAACCACCTATGAGTCCCGCTAACGTGGCTTCTTTGCAGTCAAAGTTAAGGGAACTGTTCATACGTCAATCAACTCTGTCAGTTCCTCCCATTTTATCGACGTCTAATTTCACGTGTTCCCATTGACAGGCTTCATCTCTCTGGCTTCATCTATTGCAGCTTGATGCTCTCACTGTTTTATTAATTCAACTTCAACTTGGTACTGTCCCCTGTTCCTGTGTTTACGACCCTTGAGTGTCAAATTGGAGCTTTTTTTTTGTGCCTACATTTAATGTGTGATAGCAAAACGTTTCATAAACTTGAATCAGTGCCGCTAACTCTCCTATAAAGTTAAAGCGTTAGCACGTTAGCTCCGGAAACAGCTATCCCCCCAAAAGAACCAGTTTGGTGTTTATGCTTTTTATTGCCGAAAAGCTAATTCTCCAAATGGGCTAATCTCCATATAACTTGGTTTATTTTTTCAAATTTTAGTCATTAAGTCCCAGCGGCGTCAGGCAGTTCTGCTCAGCAACATCTTTCTCTCGTAATGAAGACGGTTTCTCAGCCTCCAGCTGTTTGCTCTTTATCGCTCTGTCTGACTCTCTGTCAGCTCGTTGCTCTGACTTTCTGCCGCTCGCATCTGAACAGAGCTGGGTAATTAATGTCACATGTGTTTTTTTTTTTTTTTTTTTTTTTTTTTGTGCATGCAAATGAACTTGTCGACAGCCAAAAACGTGTCAAAGTGCAGTGGAAGTGACACAGTGTTTATTGCTTTGCCCTAAACTCTCTTCAGAGAGGTGTGGACGGAGCGTCGGCTGACAAAGGGCCTTTTTCCTCCCAAATCTCTCAGGTACGAGGCCGAGGAGTTTTCCCCTTTCTCTGGATCCAGACTCGGAAACGCCCCTCTGTGTTTATTTAAGTCTAAAGTTACCCAGGCGTGCTCAGGATGTAGCAGCTGATTCAGCGTTGACACATTTTCTGTGCACAAAGGAAGAACTCGCACTTTCAAACCCTGAGAATCTTGTTTTTCTTTTAAAAGAAAAAAATAGTTAATAAGACTTTTTTGAGGGGCACGGAGAAACTTTTCTACTCTGAAGAAAAAAAAAAAAATGTCGACTTTCAACTTTTCCGCTTTGAACACCAGTGAGTTTGCACCAAATCTCATTTCATCCTTCAGGGTCCCTAAACAGTCTGTCTGAGGGTGGGGGTGAAAAAAATAAATATATATATATATATATAAAAAAAAAAAGGCATTCTCCTTCCCTCTTCTGTCGGATTAAGGTTTCCTAAATGAGAACAAATTCCACCTCCTCCTCGCCTCCGTTTTAATTTCCCAGCAGGATTGCGCTGCCGTGGCTTTGTGTCTGCACGGTCGAGGTGAAGGATGAGGATATTCTTACTTTGGCTGCTTGGCCCAATTTATTTTATTTTATTTTTTTTTTTTTCTGGGCAGCCGAGGGACTTTTTTTATTTCTTTTATTTATTTTTTTTTTGTGCTTGTATGGGTATGATCCCACTGGCTTTAATAGGATTTGCTTGAATATGTTTTTTTCCCCGTGTTCTCCATCATGATATTGCAGATAGGGAGCTTTAGGAGCGTTTATCGGTTACGGTGTCTGGGAAACAGCCACGGCCATCGGGCGACTTAAATGTGCGTGGGTGGCTTTTAGTAAAAAAAAAGTGATTATTTCTGCACGTATTTACATATTTATGTGCGAGTTCAGAGTGTGTGAGATCAGTTTTTTTGTGGGAAGTGGGACTCGTCTGCAGGTTAAAATGTGGGTTAAATTTTTAAACTATATTTACGATGAGCTGCGTTCAGACTACAGGAGACTCCTCAGATGCTCATCTCTAATTTAAAACTTGTGCACACTACTGGATCTGGAAATAACAGCACACTGGAGGATTTGACGCTGAATGAACCGCCTCATGTGAAGTCGATAGGAAGCAGATGTAGCCAGAACTTGCTCTAAGGTCATAACAATCTGGGAGAAAAAATACAGCTCCTATCAACGGGAGTACGCTAGCCGCCGTTAGCTGAGGGGCCTGGAGAGGTCCTGATAACCCCATGAGCTTCTCTGTGTCCGTTTAACTTTATCCAGAATCATGCAATTACTCTTATTAATGCAGTTCAGACGACAGGAGTTTTGAAATCAAGTTGCTTCACACACAACATTCTTCTCTCTAATCTGATTTCCATTATCGTAGCAGATCAGAGAGCAATGAAAGCACCATTTAGCCTGACCTCACGGAGAAGCTGATGTAAACTACAACTTAAGTTAAGCAACAACTTGCAATATTTATCTGATCCACACTCCAAGCTGGTTTGCCAACTTCCCATTAAAGAAAAAGACGTACGGGGGGAAACTTCTGCTTCTGCTCTTGGCTAATATTAGCTTCAAAGGCTACGACCTAACGCCGTCACATGCTCAGTGTCTCATTGGTTATTGTGGAAGTACCATTCCCTAAATATCAAACGATACCACGTGACCTGGGACGAATCTCAGCGAATTGAGAGGAGTCAATGGGGTTGGACACATCTGTCCAAACATCTGGTGGACTGGTCCGAGCGTTAGAGGAAGAGTCTGGGTTTATCTTTTACGCGGTATCTTTTCACTCGTCCAGATCACGGTGGGAAAACTGTGGTATCTGGAGACGTATCAGCGTTTGCAAGTGTTTTTAATCAGTAAGAGAGGAGTCGGTTTCTCTGAAACCTTCTTGACTGTGTGTTAAACGGGAGTTTATATCCGTCTCGACGAGAAGTTAGAAGATAATGCTGGGTGGTACCGAATACTGGTGTTTTGTTTCATCCATTATGATATGAGT